>NW_019174291.1:3524614-3623025 GCF_002260705.1 Seriola dumerili | reverse complement strand
CCCCCACCCCCACCACCACCCCCGGCCGCCCTATTTTACTCCTCGTTGAACTACTTTAACTCTGCTCTCTGTCTCTGCCGACTCCTGATTGGTGGATTTAAAGAACAAAAAAGAAAAAAAAGGACTGTTAGTTTTATATTGACGGCCATTTTGGTTTGTAGTCGCCCCTCAACTCCCCCTCGCCCTCCCCCCCCCTTTCCATCCATCCCAGTAGATATTTGACAGTACAGCAGGACCATGTTGCTACAGTATATAAACTGCCCTGAGGACTGCCACTTCCCAACCAACACTGCAATGTCTTCAGCTCTGTGTGTTTAATGTTTTTAGACTGTTATATTGTGTACATGAATTAAAAAAAAAAAAAANGAGAGAGATGCAATTCATGTAGATGAGAAGTGAAAAATAATAATTACTCAGAAAGCAATAATTCAAGCCCCTCTTTTCGTCCCCCATCCATCCATCCATCCATCCATCCCTTCATCTTAGTGCCCCCTCCGTCCAATACATGCATACATACAAACAAACATGTACATCCATGTTTTTATTTTTTCTTTGCTTGTCTGTGAGATTTTATATTGTCTACGAGAGAAAAGAAAATGCAGAAATGTAAAAAATGAAAATCGAGACATTCCACCCACCCCCACCACCACCCCCGGCCGCCCTATTTTACTTCTCGTTGAACTACTTTAACTCTGCTCTCTGTCTCTGCCGACTCCTGATTGGTGGATTTAAAGAACAAAAAAGAAAAAAAAGGACTGTTAGTTTTATATTGACGGCCATTTTGGTTTGTAGTCGCCCCTCAACTCCCCCTCGCCCTCCCCCCCCCTTTCCATCCATCCCAGTAGATATTTGACAGTACAGCAGGACCATGTTGCTACAGTATATAAACTGCCCTGAGGACTGCCACTTCCCAACCAACACTGCAATGTCTTCAGCTCTGTGTGTTTAATGTTTTTAGACTGTTATATTGTGTACATGAATTAAAAAAAAAAAAAAGAAAAACCACCATCGAATATTAAAGTCAAAATGTTTTTTTTTCTTTTTTCCTGTTTGGTTTGGATTCTTTTTTTCTTTCTTGTTTCATTTTTTAAAAACACATCTTCTCACTGTTACCGCAGTCTGATGATATGCTGTAATTAAAAAATAATAATAATAATGATGATGTTTTGTTGGTCCAAGTTTTCACATGTCCGCTAGCAAATTGTCGAGAAAAAAATAGTACAATAAAGACTAAAATCTAACAACTAAAGTGCAAGTCATTGTGGGGTTTTCTATTTTTATCTGGATGATTGAAGTGTTGCATGCAGACGGGCGGGTGCAGGGCGGAGGGACGGGGCAGGGCGGGCCATTACACTGGAACACCATTGGGCGCTCATTAATCTGTGTATCGATAATCTCATCCTTTTACGTAATGGGCGGAATAATATGAGATTTCTTTGTATTAAAGTAGATCTGTATGTATAATCTGGCAGCAGGCTGCTGGTGTTTCATGTAGACAGGCGGGGACGTCCATATGCCAGCCACACCACTGCTGTTACACCACCTTCACACATTCACATAAAACACACTGACTTTTCACCATTGTCACAACATAGTTAAGTGCATTTAAAAAACAGCTTTGTGTGCTTTTGGTCCTATGGATCTGCCAAGGCCCCTGATTGTCCCAGTTACAGGAAATCACTGTTTTGCAGCAGATTGTTATTTTCAACCACTGGTTCCCAACCTGGGGGTCAGGGCAACACAAAGGGCCACAGAATAAATCTGCAGGGCTACTACATGATTAACAAGATGGAAAACATCTTTTCTGCTTTTATTACACAACTAATTAACACTAATTAACAATCTTCATGAGTTGTGATTAAACATGGCTTCTCTTACAAGCCAAAAAGGTTGAGAGCCACAAGACCATTGAAAGCATAGTTAGCTTTCAACAGTTTAGGGAGGGTCCATTTGAATCCTAAATTAGTCACCCAGACTAATTTTAGGTTGTTATTTGACCTTCAGTTTGAGAGGTTTGGTGACAAGGAGATTTTTAGCATGTCACAAAGTTAGGTCTTCTGTCTGCAGATAGATTTCTCACATGGCTTCCGTCATAAACATTGTTAGAATGACAGTTAAGGTGGGGTTATATGAGGATAAGTGACTGTGGATAAGTAGGGGAGACCGGGGATGGTTGTAACATTTTTGCCATTTCTGTCTGTATCTTCAAGTTCTTTTAAGTCAGCGTGTTCAAAATGTAATACAAACTAGTTCCATGTGTCTGCTGTTAAATGGTGTGGGTGTTATCTCTGCAACACAATCAGAACATGTCTGTGGTTTAGTCTCAAACACAAGGAGTGAAATGTTACAATTCACCTCATAGTCAGGGTTAGTTGAAACATACCCTTGGTGTTGAAAGCTTTTTATTCAACACTTGAAAGTGTGTGTGTGTGTGTGTGTGTGTGTGTGTAGTCATGAACTTGCTAACCTTACAGCTAACAGCTAAAACATTAGCACTGACAACTAGCATGAAAAATATCTACATAGACTCACAATAAACATGACATACGTTTGAAGAGTTGAACTACAGAGCAGACAGTGCTGTTACAACAAAACAAAAAAAAACTTTCCCACCTCAAAATGAGTTTTTTCCCTCTGAAGCTGTCTGTGTCTGTGTCTGCCACAAATCAGACAACCATGCTACAACCATCCCCGGTCTCCCCTACTTCATACAACCCCACGTCAGATAACCCGAACTATCACTTTAACCGTAGTGAAGCTCTCTGTTTCATTGTGTTTACATCCGTGGTTCCCGACCTTTTTATCTTGTGACTCCTTAAAATGAAGTTTTGGTTACTTGCATTTTTTTTTAAATCTGATTTTTCATTTGAAATCTTTCTAGAACCCCAGAGAGGTCAAATGATTCAGTAATTTAATAATGTTTTGGTATAGTAAGGCTATGTCTCTTCTTCTTTCTTAATAATCATCTCACACCCTCTCAGATGTGGAAGCGTCCCGACCACCTGACTGCACATACTTGTTTTTCTCTTCTTGGTTTCCATTCAAAGAACTGCAGCTGCTCAAAGTAACACTGTCCATCTTTTGTCAACACATGTGAGGACGGGTTCATCTTGTTACCTTTTGGTAAGGTCAAAGGTAACAGCTCACATATGGCTGAAGTGTTCATTTGAGCTGTGTTTTTTCCCACTTATTTTCCAGATAAACTTAACAGGATCTGAAAGAAACCTTTGAGTTGAACACGGGAGCTTTCACGTTACCCGACACCATCAAAATCACAAAGAGTTTGAGCAGGAGTTTCCTTCTCTGAGCTACAGAAACCTGGAGTCTTTGTGTTTGAAAAGTCATCTGAAAGTGAAGTTGTGTATATGACAGTGGTGAGAAAAAGCCTGCGAGCCAGTCTGCTCACACACTGATGCTCAGAAGGGAAGAAAAACAAAAAGCGGAAAGATTGAGGAAAAAATTTCTTTTCATTTAACATGGTGGGAAAAAAGAAACAGAGACAAAGACATTTTAACTTTAGTAACACCTTACGTGTATCGAAAATAACTAATAATAAGTTTTGCCATTGGGTGGAAGGTTTTTTAAGTAAGAATAGAAATATAAAAGGTAAAGTTACTTTTTTTCCCTCAAAGGAAATCTATCATTTCTGCTGCACAACTGTTTGTGTATTTGCTGCTCAGACTAACAGATCCTGGGTGATATGAGAGCAAAGCATCATTATTGAGATCATGTCTGGTGCTCAGTGGGGAAGCATCCTGTCAACGTGTCCTTGAGCTAAACGCTGAACTTGTTCACTCAGTGTAAGCAGATCTGAATGTGAGCTGCTGACACACCATTGAAATGCACAAAGGAAACTGCAGGACATGTGAAGCAAACGTGAGATCTTAAATCAAAATGTGAGCACGTCAGGAAGAGTGGGAGAGAGGTCACACAGAGGTCAGAGCACAGACAGACAGCGAAGCATCGCAGTGATGTGGGTAAAACCTGCGCTGGTAGGTACAAGGACAGAGTTTACCTTTGTTTTATCAAGCAAATACATCAATTAAAACCGAAGTACTAACTCGATCTCACCCTGTGGTTTTCACTGAGTGCATTTGCTCAGTAGAAATTTGAGGTATGTACACTTTATACTTCACATTTCAGAGGTGTATTTCGCACCTTTTACTCCACTACCTCTATCTGACAGCTGTGATATGATGATCTTATAAAAGATGATGCATTGTGGGTACCCCGGTGGCTCACCTGGTTGAGTGCGTACCACATAGGCTTAGTCCTAACCACAGCAGCCAGGGGTTCAAATGCAGCCCTTTGCTGCATGTCATCCCCTCTCTCTCTCTCCCCAGTCTTCCTGTCTCTGTCTCTCTCTCACTGTCTCTATCACAATAAAGGCAAAAATGCCCAAAAAAAAGATGATGCATTGTAACAGATTAAGCTACACGGCTTTATTCTATATAAAAAAAAGTCTTCAACCTGAACAACCACAGGTGGTTTTTTTTTAACCCTCTCATACAACCCATATAGGAGAGTCTCCTGAAATAGGGCCCTATGGTGGCAGGCGTAAGGGACCTTCGTCGCCATGGTTACTATAATAACTGTCATGGCTTGGTTAGGTTTAGGAAAAGATGGTGATTTGGGTTGAAATAAGTACTTCCTCAACATTAGACAATCTTTGTTGTCATGGTTACAATAATAACAATGTGGTTGACTGTTGAGCGGTCATGGATAATATAAACAAGATAAACAGCTGGTTTCACATGGGAATAGAACAGCGCTCTCCTCCGTCATATTCATCCATCCACCACAACCTCCTCCTGACGTGGACTTTGTCTCTCTTTATACTACGTCACCGCACTTTTCCCTTTGCTCCTGTAATAATCACTACGACCACTAAATGTTGCCTAGCAACAAAATGTAACAATGGGTCATAATGACCTGCTGCACAAACGAACTATGGGCTCATTGTGAAATGCTGCTTACAAATGAATGCATCAGCGATAATAGCATCATAATATACCATACAATAATATAACTCTCAGAGGAGATTTTTATACATTGAGTACCTTTAGCACTCCAGTATCCAGAACTGTGCTGCTGGACTTTTAACTAAAACAAAGCAGAGAGATCATAGCACTCCAGTTTTAGCTTCACTCCACTGGCTCCCAGTTTCTTTTAGAAAAGATTTTAAGGTCCTTTTACCTGTTTTCAAAGCTCTTCACTGATTGGGACAGACACTGCGGATTCTCAGTCATTTTATAATCCTTCACGAGCTCTCAGATCTTCTACTGCCAGACTTTTAAATACACACAATTTTACGCACAAGAAAACAAGCAGTGCAGCTTTTTTTTTTTTAAAACTATGCTCCAAAACTATGGAAGAGCGTTATAAGAGATGCTCAGTGAATATTTTTAAATGACTGAAAACATTTATCATCTACTCTCTTTCTATTGTTTACTTTTATTGTCCTCCAATTCACCCTCATTTTACTGTTTTGATTTTTTTTTATTGAAAAGCACTTTGAGCTACATCTCCTGTATGAAAAATGCTGTATAAATATTATTATTATTATTGTCCTTACTTCTAAATAACTCACTGTCCCTCATGGGGTCCACGGGCCGCATGTTGAGACCCAACAGAAGCAGCAATAGCAACACACGCCTAGCCGTCTGTAAAATGTGTGGTGACTATAATTCCCTACTGTCGGTTGAAATCTGCAGCATACTGTCTTGCTGTCGGGCCAAATCTCTGGGATTATGTTATTACACCCGTAATGCCAGTGTACAGTAGCTGAGCATGCACACTCACACACACTCACACACACTCACACGCACTTATACACACTAACACACACGCAGACGTGCAGACACACACGCACACACACGCACTTATACACACTAACACACACGCAGACGTGCAGACACACACGCACAC
The DNA here is from genome assembly GCF_002260705.1 of Seriola dumerili. Taxonomy (NCBI): domain Eukaryota; kingdom Metazoa; phylum Chordata; class Actinopteri; order Carangiformes; family Carangidae; genus Seriola; species Seriola dumerili. The sequence goes on along the minus strand of NW_019174291.1, from coordinate 3,617,097 downwards.
ACACACAAACACACACACACACACACACACACACACACACACACACACACACACACACACACACACACACACACACACACACACACACACACACAGGAACCTCAGGAAAACAAATGCTTTGTCATTTAAAGATGTTTTAATGGAAAAACAGGGATAATCACATCAGGTCTGACGAGTGTAAATGAACAGCAGTGATACCTAGAACAACCTGGAGCTTCTGCATTACACTGGAAACAGCTGATAATGAGAATATAAGAGCCGTTAGTCATCTTTGTCTTTCATTGGGTTGCAGTTGAGGTCAAAGACAGGGAAAGAGGAGGAACAGATGGATTACATGTCAGGATTATAACGTAAAGGCACCAGCTGCTAAATATAGAGTACACCTACACATGCTGGGCTCAGAGGCTTCTGTCTCTATGATTAGATGAAATAACATTAGCAGATTTGAATATGTGAGTTTAGTAAAGTAGACTGACATTTAGGCTGCAGCTGCTATCCTTAGATGACATTAAAGTCTGCAGATGGAGGATTTGGGGTCAAGTTTAAAGACATTTTAAGCACAGAGATGACGTTAGGATGAGATGGAGAACAGAATAACACTGGATGGTGCACACTGCATGTGCACAGGTAGTTCAGTAGTATCATTAGAAGTGGGCACTTTATAATGAATACTTCTCAGCCCTACTAGTGTCCCCTAGAGGCAGCAAGGTTTATTACACTGCACAATATTGATGTATGTATATATATATATATGTGCGTGTGTGTGTGCGTGTGTGTGTGTAAAAAATACATATGGAACCTGTTAGAATTTGGAAAAATTTCACATATTGACACATATACATCTAGCTAATAGAAACATGTATGTTTATGCATGCTTGTAGAGGTTACATAATATTCATCCCAAAGCCTGTCAATATATGTTGATATTATGTATTGAAGTATAAAATGAATGAATTAATCATATATAAATATGTAGATTTTTAATAAGTATGTTGTTTAGATAAACTAGCATTCTACTATGTTCTACATATATCTTCATATATCCAGAGGATATATATATAATTGTGATGATGATATATCCCGATAGGTGACATATATGGCAACATCTCTCTTGATATAGCAACATAAATGTCAGACATGACATTTCTGTATGCGGAGTAAGAGAAAGTACTTTATTTACATGAAGTCTGTAGCAGCCCAGCTGCGTTGTATGATTATATTGCTTTTCTACTGCGAGCAGCTCTTCACTGTTGAGCACTTGGTCTGAAACGGGCCGTACAGGCAGGAGGTCGAGGTGTGGGAGCTGATAAGGGCCAATCCAATAACAGACTGAGATAAAACTGCAGCTTTTCTGGAGAGTTGCGTCTGTGGTGTATCCTGGACAACACACAAAGGGCACGTCAAAACACCCAGACCCATTTATTTTCTATTACTTTACAAGATTTTTATTATTAACTTCTGATTTATTTACAAACCAAACAGCACAGGACTTTATGTAATCTCAGTTTTTTTTTTAATGTCAACATTTGGACAACAACAGACAGATGGCAGCGGTGAGATGTGAAACCACAAAACTGGAGCACATTTCACTGAAGAGACCCCTTTCCAACATGAAACCTCACACCGCGTCTTTCAAATTGATTAACAGCAAAAGTAATTACAAAGGCTTTTCGAAGACTAATTAGCCGGAGGGATTCCTGCGTCCTCCTCTCAGACTAGAGCTGGACAGTTGTTCAGTTGTTCAGAGATGTTTGGTTTTTAACAGTCCCATGAGCAAATACTGTTCCTGCTCTCACACTGTGGCAGAGATTTTGATGTAATCAGTTTTGAATAGTAAAAAAAAAAAAAAAACTAATTCTCAAAGCCTGACACTTGCATTACAATTTATAGCACAGTCTGTGAGCAAGTGAATCGTTTTTCCACTTGTAATGGCTCTGTAATCCTACGCACTGGATTTATAGAAACAATACTGGCTGTCAAAAATGTCTTCCCTAAAGTGAATGTGCTTCTCCAGTTCTGCTGTACTGCTTTACTTCATGAGTGCAGCTGTTTTTATCTAAGAAAATAAAACAAAATATAAAAAAAAAAAATACAGAATCTGACTCAGTATCTGCAGATATTCAGTATTAAAGAACTCAGATTATCATGAAATCATTGATTTCTCGCCTCAAACCTTTTCTGAGAGACAACAAACAAAAACAAAAACCATTTTATCTGATGTTCCTGATCAGAGCGAGCAGCCGCTGCAGGCTTGCAGGAGCAGACAGCACAGAGGCAGAGGGGACTTCTCCCTGCGGCTGAACTGGATGATGTATGGAGCGTTTAGTCCATTCAGACAAGTCACTGTCAACATTAACACACACATACACACACACACACACACGTGCATGGGCGCGTGTGTATGTGTGTGTATGTGCGTGTGTGTGTGTGTAAACAGATACTGTAAGTGGCCATCAAGCAAATAAAGACAATGAAGTAAAGTGACAGAGACAGAGAAAGACACACACAATGAAACTCAGTCTCCAGCTCCACTTCAGCCACATCTGTGTGTGTGTTCCGTCTTTACGACCCGACACATTAAACTCCTGTAAAAGAGCTTTAGCTGACGAGAGACTGAGCAATCAAACACTTTTGCCTCACGTACGTGTACTACAGCTGACTGCCAACAGGCGCCTGTGTGTGAGAGGAAATACAGTAACTGGTTTATAGTGTGTGTTCTTAATCCAGCAAGCCTAAGAGCGTAAAGCCATGCTAGCAGCTTTGAGAGGCTGTACTTAAGCGCTAACACATCTTTAGTTTAGCCTGTTAACATTTTAACATTTGCTTCTCGATACTAAACTACAGCTGAGGCTGATGGGAACGTCACTAGTTCTACAGGTGTTTGGGTCAAAACCAAAGCTTCGGACATATTAAAACTTAGACTCGATGACGCTGGTTGATGAAAAGTTACATTAATTCTTTAACAGTAATCCATCCAAATTGTTGTTCTTAAATCCACACGTGTTAATCTCATGGTGGTGCTAGAGGAAACGGGGGATGAGTGTTCACCCACAGGGCACCACGGACATCTCCACCAAGGCACATGGAAATCCAGGCAATAGTCATCCATGTATTTCCATAAAAGCCAACAGCAACTTGCTGCTGGCGCTAGAGTACAAGTCTACGGTGGCCCAGAGAGCTCAAACGCTGCAACTTAAGAAAACACACGCAAAGAGATGAAACACAAAGAATGTCAGAAAACATCTTCATCAGTTTGACAACACATGAGCTGCAAATACTGAACACAGTGCAAGTGTTTCCAGGGGGACACTAGAAAGTGATGAGGGAGCAAACCGTGGCTCACAGTCGTTTGTGTTTTGTCTGTTTGCATGTGTTTTCTTAAGATGCAGTGTGTTGAGCTCTCAGGGCCACCATACAAGTCAGTAGGTGAGATCCCCTTTAGGGAATATGAATGTCTATAGAGAGTTTAATGGCAATCCATCCAGTTGTTGAGCCTTGACTGACCAGCTGACACTGCTATCCTCACAGCCACTCAGCTACTGTAGCACAATGAAGAAAGAAAAGAAAGAGGCAAGGCAAACGTGAAAATAAAGAGAAGCTGTGCTGAACTGGTGAAATCCTTCATTCGATGTCTCTGTAGAACAGCCAATCAGAGTTCTCTGCCTCAGCAAACAGTTCAACGGGCTGAGCTGTCAGTCTGATGTTGTCCACTGACTGACTGTCAGCCTGTTTTATGCTTCAACATGTTTCTGCAAACAACTTACTAAAACACTGAGGAGACCACAGAGGTCACCTGATCGCACCAGGTCAACAAGGAGGATGTAAAGTGACATAAGGTAAAACTCACTTTGTGCAACAGTTGCAGTTAGCCAGTGCTAACAATTAAACCAGAATTTGGATGAAATTTGTCAGGTGGAGTACATTTGTCCTTTCTGGCTTTTTGTTGCAAAAAATCTGCCAAATTTCCTTTACACAGACACAAAGAAGAACAAAACAAATCAAATCATTTTCACTCCAAAGCCAAAACACACAAAATAACAGCAAGTTTAAAAAGAGAAATTGAATGTGAACAATTTAATGGCCTAAATTGCACTGGAACCAAAGCTGGAACAACACTAATCACTGTCAATGACGAACCTCAAGTCCAAAAACGTAAGAATTAGAAAAAAACTTCATATATTCATTGACGTCCATGTTTTTTTTCTCTCTGATTTACAGCTTTGGTTTTTACTCTCTATGAAACTGTCAATGTAAAAAAAAACAAAAAAAACAAATCCCAACAGCAGTGACAGGAGGAGCTAGTGATACGGCAACAGTGAACACACAACATGTCTGACGACACAAGATTTGAAAATCACATTTCTGCATGTAAACGATGAGAAGGCAAAGAACCTCATTAACATCAGATTTGTCAAAATATATTGTATATATAGAGAGATATAAATACAAACAGGCAATAAAAAGAACAAATAAAAAGGGACTGTGTGTCGCTGTGATCCATTTTACTCCCAGTGTATGTACAATCAAGGCTTACAAAGCTCATAAATTCAGGGATTAAATCACATACCGACACCGCCGCCTCCGTAAAGCAAACACTCCTTCTTCTCTGCGTTCCCTCTTTCATCCATCAGTTCGTCCACCCCCCCATCACATGTGTATTTAATCAGCCATCCTTTTCCTTTACTCCACCTTGTACACCGATATTCATCTGTATCATTTCTCGTGTCTTTCAAACACTCCCGCTACTCCGTGTTCCTTCCATTCGTCTGTCCTTCCTCTACTGCTTCACTCCATCTTGGACATCTCAAACTTGGTTGTCATGGTTTCCTGCAACAGGAAACACACCATCGTTTTGAATTGCTTTTTGGTTAAGAGCAGTTGAGAAATCTGACCATCTGATACCAGGTGAATTTATGTCCACTGATCCACCTGGCTCATTTTGAGTGTTTGGTGCTTTGTCTATTAACATGCTCCTGAAACCATTTCTTCCTGGACCTGCAAACTATTGTTCCAAATATCAAGGTACGCTGCGGGATTCAGACTTCCCTTCCTGTGAACTAATGGGCTTTGTACAAACCAAACCAAAAGTAAACAAAAGTATGTGGACAGGGGTGTGGCATCACAGAGATATCATGTCCTTGACAAACATCCTGAACGCTCTAGGTTTATTTACTGCAAAGAGGTCATCGCTGCTTGTTTAGTGTTTAGTGTTAATATGTCTGACTGGTGCGCTGGTTGACATCGCAAAGCCAAAGGAATACATACAGTTACAGCCTGGCAGGAGTTCAGACACAAAACAGCCCTGCATTGAAAAAAAGGGGCTGCAGTGTTGGGGGCGTGTTGCCGCCAGGACAGGAAGTCCAATCTGAGTGACACATCCATAGGTCTTCAGGACTATCTGACACCTGAACATCTCACACTGGTTTATATGTATTAGAATAGTGATGCTGATTTTATCAGGACAATTGCAATGTAACAGTAGTGCATTGGTTTTCAACCTGTGGGCTGCGAAGTGAGCTGACAAATGATTTTCAAAACACTACAATTTTGGTGAAAAGACGTAATTATAAAAAAATATATATTTATATTTTATGTTCTCAAATGTTTTCGAATGAAATGATTTTTAAAATGTTGAAAAACTGTTGAAAAAGGCCTGTCATTGTGATAAGCCAATAACGGGAACTTTTTGAACCACAGTGTGCACTTGTTTGCTGTCTCAGTCTGGTTGCTCGCTAAAGATCACATCCATGGCAAAAACCAGAGAATCAAAATGGATAGCTGGTTAGCAACAGGAAGAATTAAAAGGAAAGAGAGTCGAAAGAAAAATGATCCCCCTGTCAAAGAAAAAAGAGAAACTGAGCTTCCTACATGTTCCCCTGCTTCTGAATGCTGATCATTATCATCAAAATAGAACGTGCTCGGAGAACATAATAATTTGGTCACCGTGTTGTTTCACGTCAGAAGTGGGCTACCAACAGTTTTGGCAGATTTTCAAGTGGGCCACAAGTTGGAAAAGGTTGGGAACCACTGCAGTAGAAATATGGTGTTTGCATTCGTGTGATTGGCCAATGCAGCGCTCGAGTCAAATGACAACACATCATGTTCAACCTCTGCCCAACCAGGCGGCCCTGCATCTTCAAATGAACAAGGGGGCTGCATGATTTGTCTTCATGCAGAGCTAATGTTGGTCAGATTAAGCTGCAGGGCCACTCATGGCCACCAGATCCTGCTCCAGTAAAACTCTGACTGTACTGAAGTGAAGGGGAAAACCCTAAAAATGTCTCTAGAAAGACAAAGTCGATTCATCACCGATCGAGCTGAAACGAGAACGTGTTGGTTTGTTAATGTCCCTTCAGAGTCCTCTTCAGTGTTAGGCTATATCATGGATGTGACGTCTCAGTGTTTTAGACTTTCTGAATCACTCTTTCCTCCACCTACTACTAGCCCACCCCCCCAATGTTCAATGTTAACATTTGCTATTAACTACAGCAGCCAGCTGACGAAAGAAATTGCTGACCCATTTTTTTTTAATCAAATGAAATGATGTATTTGTGAGGCGTTTTTAAAGATTTCCATCTTCAGTAGGAAGCAACAGGCTTTGAGCTGGGAGACACAGACAGAGGAAGCCATACAGTACTGGGATCTGTACACGTTGTCTGAAAGTGAGGCCAGCAGCAATAGATACAGCACGATGAATTGACTGAATATGGATCTCAAATACCAGCTGGAGCCTACCGACTTTTCTACCTTACTGTTCACCAGCTACTTGATCCTGGTCAGTGCAGACACTGGACTACAGAGAGCAACAGAGTTTTCTTGATCTTTTAATAAGAGAATTAATGATAATTATCTACAGCTTATCTACAGCATGCTGTTGGAACGTTTGTTGATGCTTATGGAATTTGTATAACTCCTCGACCTGACACCAGATCTGAAAAAAAAAAAAACTGGACCCAATACAGTGCTCATAAACTAGTCTGCATGTATAGCGCTAGCATGAGGACTTAAGGATTTACAGGTAAGTTGCAGGTTGCCAGCTGTAAATTAAATACCAGTGAAAAGCTTTGTTTTTGTTTTTTTTAATACCAAGAAAAACACAGAGTTTTGCCATTTTTAAACCTGAAGTTTCTCTTGGGTTGATCATTGGGATGGTGGCAGGGCAAAGCAACGTCCATCCTTAATCAGGATAAATTATATAATTTGTCATAATGGGAACAATGAGCAGGTTAGGTTGAGATGTCTCCTCCGTGTCCTAAATAACTGGAGCGGATTACGTAGTCGGCCATAAGGACATGAATAGCAGGGAGTTAAGGCAAATGTTTCCCCTTCATTTCATCCACTAATAAGAGAGCAGCATTACATAGTTACTGTTCTCTCCCACGTCAAGCAGCTTCAGTTTAAAACATAAAATCATTAACGTGATGGAAAAAAGTGTAACCCATAAATTACTCTCATTGTTACGACTAATGGATCTGAAATGAGCAACATTTTGTTCTGAGTCAATCAAAACCTTCCTTCCCTCCTTCCTTCTTTTGTTCTATCCCCTCCCTTCCCTCCTCCTCTCTGTCCTCACAACACAGAGTATAAAGGGCATCAGTGTGAGTACTTCATATTACTATGGATTTAATATCTCTCAGTGTGCATACAGCTGCTTACATAAGAAATTGAGTTTACATAAGAGGCACTTTGTTGATTGTTGGATCACTTAAAGAGCTTCCACTCAGAGATCAGAGTAAATAATTTTGAAAATGCTCTGAATAAACAGCTGACAGAGGAGATGAACAAAATCACAAGCAAATGTTAAACATACAGACACTGACAAATCAGTGACTAAGAGATTCTGTGTTCAAGATGACCAGTAATAGCTGCAGCAGAAGCAACACACCAAACACACACACACATACACACTGACGTCACACCGTCACATTGTTCTCCTTGCCATGACAACAGAGACGAGGATAAACAACTGTGTGATAAAACCGTGGCAACTGATGCTCTGTACTGATTGTATGCCGCCCCCTGCTGCTAACAAATATAAGTGTGTGTGTGTGTGTGTGTGTGTGTGTGTCTCCTGCAGCACATACAAATCTTGCGTGAGGAGATTGTCTAATACTTTGTCTCAGTACGACAAATGGACCAAACATCCTCATCTGTGTTTTAAGTATTTACAAAATAAACTTGCTGTTATTATCTTGTTATTTTACAAAGCTGCCATTTTCTCTTCTTCTTTTATGTTTTTGAATAGATTTGCACCTTGTACTCAGGTTGTATTTCTACTGTTTTTCTGGTACTTTTCTAGTAGTTTAGAGGAGATGCACCTCTGTCTCCACCTGACATGAAATACTAATTGAAAAAGAGCGTGCTTAAAAAAACATGTGTCTCAGTCTTTGTTTAAGTGTGTTTGTCTGCACATGTAAGTTTACTTTTAATGTCTACAATGGCATTTATTTTCAATAGATTGACGAGATTCTTTAAGATAAAGAGCAATTTGCCCAATATAGCCACATTTAATACTCAATATACTGTGTACAACTTAGTTTCATTTAATGGACTAACTCTCAGTCTATGTGTATTGTCTTCAGTTGCTACCATGTTCAAGTCCAGCTCACCCACCAGTAAACATGGACAACTGATACCTTCTAAACTGATTGACTTTAGTCTTGTTTTCTATTTTGCTCACTGTATATTTTTATTAAATTTAATTCTCAACGATTATAAATTTGAATCTTACTCTTACTGTTTGTTACATCATAGTTCACTAATGAAGTGAGAAAAGCAGACATCTTACCTCATCAGAGTCCAGCAGGGGGGGCAGGGCGCTGTGAAGAGAAGACTCAGCATCACATCTGAAATTATGCCGTACAGTAATAATTTCTGCTATCAACAGGTCTGGGCTGAGTTCATGCTCATGATAACTTACACATCTGCCATAGACGACGGGATGTTCTCTTCGACCCACTTCAGATCCTCATCCTGGAAAAACAACAAAATCACATTTAAGTGTTGTTGTGTGTTTTCTCTTCAGGAATCAATGAAAAAAAAAAGTGTAATCAAATAAATGCTAATTCATGTTTAAAGACAAAACTGATGGTTGAGTTACAGCTGGGTAACTACTATTTAATATGTGTACTGTAACTGTAATCAAAGGTATTCATTCAGCAGCTTTTCTGAACACTCAGTTTGGAAACTCTTCTCAGAAACCAATATTTCTGCAGAACATGTGAGGAGTTTACATAGCGCCAACAGTTATCAAACTAAACGTGAAACTACCTGACCAGCCCCCCCCCACCATCTCAGTTAATGATACATCGTCTCTACTGGACTCTCACTACCACAACCACAGCACCAGAAAACAAACAACCGCTGACAGATAACAGATAATCACATTAGCGTTGGAATCTTAGATGGAAACAAGACCAGATCAAAGCCTTGTATATGTCTGGACCACATATGGTCAATGTGTGAAATTGAGGCCATAGTTGAAAACTGTTGTGAAGCCGTTGTAAATCACTAACATATATGTGCTCACATATACAGTATTTTAATACAGATGAATTGACAATGAAGCTGTTCTCATTGACATGTTTTTTTCCTCTGTTGTCAGACAACAGAACAGGGAAACCAGAGCGTCTCTGTAGACTGCCCGTAACAAGAGGCGCAGCCCTAAGCCCACAGTTGGCATCCATACACGGTCCAGTCATGAACCAGGTTTACACCCAGTCTTGTTTGAAAAAAAGTCTCTATATCTAGTGACAAATGTGCTAAGTGGCAACACTGCAGCCGCTGAATGTCCCCTAATATAAAATGAAACTGTTGCTTTTCCAATCAATCTGAAAGAGCAACCGTTTCATTTCACCGTCAGTATCATGGATATATGATCACTCAGTCACTCAGTCACTCAGTCAGTCAGTCAGTCAGAGACATTCCCCATGAAAGGACTGGCCCTGCTCTTGTGGTCCAGCCGAAATGACAGCGGACTAACAACTATGGTTTTAATGTGTTCAGATGCTTCTGTTGGTCCTACACTCATTCCTCTGACCTGAACTCAAAAAGCATTTTGCCGTCACTCACCACTTTGTTGGCTTTGGCTGTGCCGTTGGTCTCGTTCTTCATGCCCCTCATCTTCATCCCCTCTGCAGACATAAAGGAGACAGAAGACACTGAGATGATGATGTACATTTCACTGAAAACAGATCACACACTGAAGATGGTTCCACTACATACATTACTTATAAACATGTTCTTTATGTTATAAATAAGTAAATACGTTTGTTAGTTAATTGAGCAGTAAAACTAATTGAACTAATGAAGGGAGCAGATTTAATGACTTTATGTTTTTTTTGAGCTGTGTGTCCCCAACTATCTAACTGGTCAACTTAATAATTAACTCACTAACTAACTAACTAAATAGTGGAAGAGAGAAGTGAGACAGAAATAACACAGGAAGGGAAGGAAGGAGGAAACAAGTAAGGGTGGAAAGTAGAAAGAGATTGAAAGGGTGGGAGTGTGCAATTTTCTGACCGAAAGCCTCGTTCATCATGGGCTCCTTCTCCTCTTCCTCACTCTCTTCATCCACCAGAGGACTGAAGGCATACCTGTTATAGAGACAGAGAAACTGGCTTTACTTTACAGTTCAACACAGAGAATCTGTCAAAGTAACAGCAACAGGCCCGACACACGTCCCCCTACCTCTGGTTATTGGCCGACGGTCGCCATAGGAACATGATGACCAATAGGATGATGGAAAACAAGAAGCGCCAGAACGCGTCATCTATCCACAGCTCCCTCCAGTCCTACAGACAGGGAGAGACATGTTTAATGAAAATACTTCAAAAGCACTCAAGATGTTCATTCAGAGGAGAGGAGACTGAAGATGAAATGCATTTGTGCATTTGCATTCTCTGCTGGCTGATTACCTCCCAGACAGAATGAAAAAAAAGAAATCAAATAACAAAATTGGGTCAAAACCTGGTGTATGTCTGGACCAACGTGTGAAACTGGGGACGTAGTTGAAAATTGTTTTGTAACCACTGAAAACAACTACGACATCATTGTGTTGTAATTGTATTCAGTCTAGTATCAGCTGGTTTCAGCTCTTTATCTGTTCTCTTCTCTCCTCCTCTCTGTGCTCACATATACACTATTTTAATACATCTGAACTCACAATAAATCTGTTCTCATTTACATGTTTTACTGTTGGCAACACTGCAGACTGTGTGCCCCATGATAGAAGCTGTTTGTTTCAAATCATTTTGAAAGAGCAGCAAACAATGAGGAAACTCCAACTCAGTAATGTGGCATTCGCCTGACCAGTGGTGGAACTATGATCACTCAGTCACTCAGTCAGTCATGGATTACACTGCCACACAGGCAGGTGTGCATTTATGCTGAAAAGTTCTAACAGAGGGTAACAGAAGCTCTTTCTGTGTTATACAAGTATTATGGGAAAGTTAAGTGTTAATTAATACTTGACTTTCATAAAAAACACCAATAATGAAAACTACTAAAATCAGAACTTATTCCAGATACAAATGTATGAACACTGTCACCCAGAATATGAAGTATACGGGCGACCACTTTCAACAGAAAATCTGACTCTGCTACTGTTTTTTATTAACACTTTTTACAAATTAGTAATGCCTCTATCAGCAAAGTGGAAAAATGTTCATATTGAACGTAACTGCAAAAAGTTTCCTACAACATCCACTCGCTTCAACCAAAGCATGATTCATGGTTTTATGGTTATCTTTAGGCAACTCCCAATACATCAGTATCACTCACATGTCTTCTGATAGGTACAAGGCAAAACCACCTCGCAAAAAAACACAAGAGTTTTTATCTTTTTTTATAATTTTATAATCAGAGAAAAGATAAATTAATCAATAAAAGAAGAAGTTTTACCAATGAAGCTTTCTAACAAACTGCGTGACCTGAGCTGTCACAGTTTCTGCTTAAGTCCAAAGTCTCAAGTACTCACAGACAGACATTTAGACAACTTGAAGGTCTTGGTTGTCCAGATGATGAAGATGACCGATGCTGTAAAAGACACAAACACACACACGCTTCAAAGACCTGAAATGAGTTTCGGCAAATATTAAAACACAGATTATTTTTCATACCGATGACGGCGAAGATGAGTGTGTTGGTGAAGTGCCTGTAGAGAGAGAGCTTCACCACGTTCCTCCTCAGCCGCAGCAGCTTCATGGTCTGAGCCAGACTCACAAAGATGTGACGACACAGTCAAGGATTATCAACGCCAGAGAAAAATAAACACAATAACTGGACAAATTCATCATTCATTTCTGTTTTAGGTCACAAGTGAAGCCAAACCTAGGTGTGTTCAAGAGGCACGGTTTCAAATGGTCTTGGGTTGTTTCAAGGAGTTCAAGGAGAGACGGCAACTGCAGCAAACAAGTAATTCTACTTATAGTTTCAGCTGCAGGAATTTATCATTCCTAATGTTTTCCCAAATGAATATAAACATTTGAAAAATACAGCCAAACATATATTTAAACTGTTCATGTATCACTAAGTTAAACTTAATTTAATTGTTGATTACGTGACATTAAAATTCAGTGCTCATGGTTTCTACTAAATACAGACGAATACACGAAGACGAACAAAGCAGAAAAATAGGACAAAAATGAAAAGGGATGAAAAACAAACTTTCTGAGGTACTAAAAAGGGGGAAGGAGCTTTAGCGGATATCCACCAGCAGAGGGTAGAGTCGAGCACAGCCAGAGGAATAGCAGCCAGGAGAACTACATCGTCTTCAGCCTAAAGACAGAAAAAAGGAAAGACAGAAGGGGAAAGGGAGGGGAATGGATGGGGAGTGGGGAATACACAGAAGGGAGAGCAAGAAAAGGAGGGCAAGAAGGCAGGGTGGAGGAAAAAGAGTGACAGGTTGTATGAAAGAGAGGGAAAGAGGACGGGTAAAACAGGGAGAGTAAAAGGATAAAAGAGGGATGAGAGAAGGGAGAACGGAAGTGCAGACACACCGTACCACAGATCAAACAGCAGCTACTGGTCATTCTTAGTTTGTTTTGGCTGACGTGGGGCACCAGGTGGGTGGGCTGAGTGACACCCGCCCACCCAACAAACAAAGACAAACACAACAAAACAGCAAAGAAATTCCTGAAGTCAACTTTACAGAACCAAACGTGCAGAGAGGAGCATCAACCCAGGGGGAAAGACAGACAGAGGACAAACAGGTTTTAGGCTTTTGTCTCCCTCTTGTGGCAGCAGGTGAAATATGAAGCCTGTGTGTCTGTGTGTGCGTGTGCGTGTGTGTGTGTGTGTGTGTGTGTGTGTGTGTGTGTGTGTGTGTGTGTGTGTGTGCGTGTGCGTGTGCGTGTGCGTGTGCGTGTGTGTGTGTGTGTCATCATGGCAAAATGTGGTGCTGGAGACACCTACTGTAGCTGCAGCTGTACCACAGAGGTGTGTAGTTGAGATCAAAATGAAGGCAGAGATCCGACACATCAACATGTTAATGAGCGTCACAGTTGGTGTGATCCCATGAACCCATCACAACATGGTCTCTAGTTTTTTTTATATCATAGAGATTCATTCTTAATCTTGATACATATCTGTGATCAAATATTTCCAAGTCCTTCTTCATTGACAGACACAGCTGAGGACAAAGGTTGTGAGTGGACTGTGAGTTTAGAACATTCTATCACAGAATCTGTGACTTTATAACAACAATGACTCAGTAAACGCAGCTTTACTGTGGTGGCAGAGGTGAACTGAACACACTGTGAGTGTAAGCACACACAGTCTCCTGCAGTAGATGAAATAAAGTGAACTAGAATTACCTGGTGGTTGTCTGCCTCCTCCACTCAGACTAGTTTCAGTTTACATGGCTGTTTATCCAGAGTCAAATAAAATCATGAATCGTGAACTATGTCATAATTGTTGCGTGAAGTTTTGACTAATGGCTAAGAAGCATTTTGTGAGGTCACACTGTATTACTTATAGTACTGTTTGTACAAAATCTGAAGAAATTCCCTCAAGGCACTATGGAGATATTGTGTTCAAAGGCCAAAACCATGACCTTTGACTCCTGGTGAATGTTTGTGCCAAATTTGTTCCATCAAAGTGTTACTGAGATATTGCATCCACAAGCTGGCGCTGGCACTGGCGCTGACACATGAACCATTTTTTCAGTTTCAAAACAATAGTTTGAAATTCGTCAAACTACTCTGTCAAAACGTCCTGTCTGACCACGGGTTGGTTGTGTGGTAATTACACCCAGTCAGCATTTCCAGCCGGATTACGATTATAAACCAACACATTTGCAATCCATGATTTCTGAACTGTCAGATGAGAAACATTAAATAAAAATCTAAAACACATGAATTTATTAATGTGGTATCCTGTGCCAAGAAATGTATGTGGAGCACCCAGCTCAGCCAGACACAGATAAGTGGCAAACCACTTGGCAGTAAAGATGGCTTACTTCTTTACACCCTCAGCCCAGATTTGTCTGTTACATGAGTTAGAAAGTCTCTAGTGAGATGATGAGTGGTCTTAAGTATGATTATTTCTGAGAGCCACTGGTTCTGTAAAAACAACTTCATATACACTCAATAGTTTATCATCACTATTATGCATCATCACTGGCAGATGCACTAGAGCAAACGTGAAACATTACATTCTGGGAGGAGGGGTGTAACTGTGCATGCCATTATTTTGTGGCAGTGATATGGAAAGTGGGAGGAAGTTGAGGTGTTGAGAGAGCTGCTCCAGGCTACGTAAAGAGCCATCAGTCTATAATAAAAAGTTTATATATTTTATTGTTTTAATTATTTGGGATATTTGTGTGGATAGGGCTTTTATTTTGGTTTTATTTATCAATTTCTATTGTTTGATCGGGGCTGTTAGTTTGTCTGCATGTTTATAAATCTTTAAGTTTTGGTTCAGATATGATCTCTCTGCGTGGTTTTATCCTTGTGTGTGTGTGTGTGTTAACATGTGTGCGTGCTCATGTTAAAGGATATCCACCAGACAATACAGGCGTCAGTGAAGGCCAGCACTATGTCACACAAAACTCTACTGCTGGTGTTGTCTCCTCGATCCTGGAGGGAAAGACAGGTTAGACACACACACACACACACACACTTGCTCACACATGCTCACACAAGCACACGCACACGCACGCACGCGCGCACACGCACACACGCACACACACACACACACACACACACACACACACAGACTTACAGCGTTGACTCGTAATATTCCCTCGATGATGGAGAACATCAGGTAGAGCAGACCCACTCCGACCACTCTGTGAAGCAAGGCACCGAGCCTGGGCCTGATGGAGAGATACAGAGATACAGAGTGTGAGAGAGGCAGAGTGTTTGGGCCCCAATAAGTGGAAAATGAAAATGTGATCATTTACTTGCTGCTTTTTGGTTTAAAGATTGAAAACTTGGCAGGTTTTTTTTTGTCATGTAAAACAAACAATCTGAACTCTGATGACATGTTCGTTGACATTTCTTGGATCAAGTGAAACTGATCATTAGTTATGGCTCTAAAACCTCTATAGTCTTGCCAGCCCTCATTAAAATACAAGAAACCCTCAGGATGTTACAGTACAAATCCCAGACGGCAGGTGAAAACCTACTTGACGATGCCGTATCCCAGACTGGCAATGATCACCAGTACCCTGGCCAGAGTCCTCTTCACCGCAGAGAGCACCTCAGCGAACACCACTGCCCCGTGCACTGCAGGAAGACACAGTACAATTCATTAATCCCAGAACACTGTGTTCATCAACAAATATCACCTCTGCGTGTTTTACACCTACCTGACAAGCCGTCATATCTGATGCTCTGGAATTCAGCGTAGTAAACAGCTTTCTCCAACATGCCCAGGAAGATGACTCCTCCAATCCAAAACTGGATCCTGAGAAGATCCCTCCAGTAACAAGCCGACAGAACCAACCACAGCACAGCCAGCAGCACGTACACGATGCACATCACCATGTAAAACTGGAGGCAGAATCAAAGACATAGTGTTGACTCCGGGAGAACATCTGTGACAAAAGTGAATTTGTCAACAGTAATATATTCTCAGGTGCTCTCAGAAAGGAGGCTTGGACATGAGTTTAAATTACTTTAACTTTAAAAGCTCCATATTTTCCTCTTCTCCAGTGTTTTATTTGAAGTGTTGATCCATAAGAAGATATATTTGTGGTTTTAAGAACCAAAATCCATCTCAATGTATTTTTACATCTCTTCTCTCAGGTTTCTCTCTGGAGCTCTAGTAACAACAGGTCAGTGAGCCAATCAGAAGAGAACCTGAACCTCTCTTCTGACTGGCTGACTGTTTTCTGAATGATCCAGTAAAAATATAGCGTATTTCAGGTAAAACACTCAGAAACCAAATCTGCAAGGTTGGATGGTGGGTCTGGGTGGGCAGGGCCTGGGGCGTGGCTGAGAGCAGTGACTGCTTTGTTGTGACATCACAAAGTTCCAGAAGTCCTGACGGCTGGTTTTAAGGCTCAGTTTCTGAATACAGGCTGTGTGCATTTCTCTGTGGACTGAGGCTTTGATACTTTCACAGTATTAATATAGAACCTAGACCTGCTTTATAATCAAACAACACATGGACAGAGACCTTTAAACTATATGGACCTTTAAAGAACAAGTCTGCTGATGTTCTATATCTTTCTTGTCCTATTTTTTTCCTTTCTTATTGCGCCTGTTTAAGTAATATTTACTAAAACTACAGTGACCAGCTATTATCAGAAATAACTGAGCCTTTTTTAAAAATGAAATTATACATTTGTGAACTGTTTTTCAATCTTCACATTTCCAGTAAGCAACAAGTAAGTAATTAGCTTTAAAATGAGATCTACAGACAGGGTAAGAAAGTAATGAGAGATGGATTTATTGACAATCAAAAAATATATAAGACCAGACTCATCCTTTGATTCACTGAATATGAAATGTTTGATTTTTTCTTGTGTGTGTGTGTGTGTGTGTGTGTGTGTGTGTGTGTGTGTGTGTGTGTGTGTGTGTGTGTGTGTGTGTGAGTGCGCTTACCACCATCAGAGGCCACTCAGAGGCTGATATGTAGTCATGTGGACCCTTCATGCTTATCTGCACTGCAAACACAAACAGACAACATCAGACAAACTCGTCACTAACGTGTCATGTTATTATGAACTTCTAGAGAACGCCCAGAGCTGATCTGCAACTTACAAAAATGTCCGTCATGCTCCATTGAAACACATGAATTTCAGTGTTGTGAGCAAGTTGACCATGAATGAACCACGAAGTGCACCGGAGCAGTCAGCAGAATGATATTTCACACCCGTACTTTTAATGGAGTCAAAGTCAAACATTTGAATAGCTTTACTCTTTTCAGTGTAAGTTTACTGTGGGCTAAAGTTTGCACTGCCCAGCACTTTTCTGTACTAAAATTTACATGAAATATCATTTGAAAAATGTCAGAACACATGCAAGTATTTTCAATGGGTGCAAAAACATGTCACAATGTCAACATCTGTGAAAACTATAATAGATGTCTCTGGCCCAAACCTTAAAAGGATTAGGTTCACAACTTTTCAAGTCTTTCTTAAACCAGATGTAGGGCTGCACAATTAATCAAAATCGAATCAAAATCGCAATATGTATATCAATTTTTATGATAAAGGTAAAATGTGTCACAACATTGTTGCACATTGTTAGCACCATAAGTGTTGTGGTGCTACAGAGATGCCCTGACTTACAAATCATATTCTCCAGACAAAAAGGAACATGACTGTTTGGTACAAGACCACCAAGAAAAACAAAAAAAAAAAAAAACACATCATCATAATTTTTATTATTTTTTCAGCGAAAATGAAAATGCAAAAACGACAATTCCAAGTGAAATAGCAATGTCTGCCAAAATAATAGCAATATAATTTTTATTTCTTTTATTGCATATTATGCAGCCCTAACCAGCAGTCGACTCATACTGGTTTATATATGAACATTAAAACAGGTTTAGCCTGCTGGTATTTCTCCTGTTCAGCTGGCTCTAAGAGGAAAGAGATAATGCACTTTGAGTGTAAGAGACAGAGAATAAAATCTCTATTCCTCATTCTTTGGTGTGAGTCAGTCAAATCAAGTGGGTTTCTTCCAAAACTACTGTGTGTTTGATACAAAATTACATTTTTGTGCTAGACTTCAACTTGGGTGGGCCACCCAGGTATATTAACACGCCAAAGTATATCTGGCCCATTTTAGCATTTTTTTCCCCTATCTTTTTATCCGCCCGAGAGAAGGATGCCATCCACAATCTAATAACTAGTAGACAATTTCCCCTTACTCTACCCCTCTTCTTCCAGTTCATTCACCCACCACAGTCTAACTTGCGATGAAAATGAACCAAAATATTTTTACACTTTTCATAAGAACATACAAGATCTCTAGTGTTTTGCCATGTTGCTTCATTGTAGAGCTGTGTGCAGGCCATTGATTCACTCAGCTCCTCTCACTCTCTCTCACCAACACACTGACAAAACAACCCATCTGTCATGGTCCAACTGGCCATCAGAAGCACAAGGAGAAGTCCTGCCACATCGGTGGACTGTCAAAACATCCCTGCCTGTGTCTTCACCCTCCTTCTCTGTGTGCCTGTCATTTAGGGTGCACATGAGAGCGTGCTGCATGTGTATTCTGAGACTGGGCTCCATTCAAAAAGTGTAATCAACCGTCACCAACCCCATCCGATTGTGACTCCACCCACACACCACACAGAGTCTGTATTCTGTCCCCAGTCTTTTACATTGGAAGCAAACTAGGAAGTACATCAAGGCAAACCTGATTCAGTGATCAGAGCTGATTCACTGGGCTGAAAAATTGTGAACACATTCTTTAAATACAACATCTGGTGTTCTCTGGAACCTCGTATTTGAACAGTTTCACCTCAATGCTTCATCACCAGCTTTCCAATAATGCTGCAGAGCTGGTAGAGTCAACATCACTGATGGTTAATGGTTAAACAGGTAGCACAGTACAATGTCTTGGCCAAAGGAGTGTAATGTGTGTGTAGGTGTGTTTAAGTGTGTACTGACACTGCAGACTCCAGGTTGTGGGGGGATTAGCAGACTCAGGGCCTTGGCTGTTGTCTTTGCTTTCTTTGATGTTCAGGATGAACATGTATGGTCCGTCCTCCCAGCTCTGGGCCACCGCATCAACGGGGGGGTGATGAGCCACCTGTGCAAAAACACAGCGGAAAATGTCAACAGAGATGACACTGCTTGGCATTGTGGCTTGGATCATATACTGTTCAGTAATACCAGGATTCAAACCAGCAACCTCCTTCTCACAAGCTGCTTTTCCAACCTGCTGTAATAAGCAGGTTTAGCTGATCCAGCTGAGCAGTGTGACTCACCTCTTTAAGAGGGGCGGCTTTTCCTTTTTCCCCTGAAGCACCTTCCTTCTCTAGTGCAGCAGCCTGAGAGAGAGATGGAGGGGGAGAGAGCAGTAAAATCAGCTGAGTCAAACATTTCATAATTATAAATAAAATTTAGATCAAGAACTTCTGGTGCTCTACCTGCAGAAAAATACGCTCCTTGAAACATACACTGTCAGTATATGTCAGCACTACTGAGTCTGAAACTTACTACAATGGAAACCATTCATAGTGATCATGTCTGCCCAGATCAAACTGATCATTATAAGCAGATGATTATTATAACAGAATTTTCTGCATCGGGCCCTCTCCTGCTCCAAGCCTGGTCTGAGTGGTCAGGGTGAAAGCATCACACCTCACTCACTGACACACACCTGCTGCTGTGAGAGAGCTGGGGCGATAATTACACACTGTTTAAGTCCCAAAACGGGACACAGGACACACATCACAAGTGAGTGTGTACAGCTTGGTCGGGTATGTATGTATATATGTGTGTATGAGTACTATATATATATATATATATATAATGTATATTTTATTATAAAACTGATAAGTTCTCTTATAATTGTGTCTTACAATTCTGTGTTGCCGTGTTGTTTTGTACCAAATACAATCGAAATCAAAATATGGCCAAGTGCAAAGTGTTTGTTTGGTACAAGACCAACAAAAAGCAAAATTTTGAATTTTTTTCAGTGAAAATGCAAAAACTACCATTCCGATTGAAATCACAATATTTGTCAAAATAATGACAATAGGATTTTCTTTGCATATTGTGTAGCCCTACTGTATTATTATGGAAAATACTGCATATCGTGGGAATTATTGCAATATTCGATATTATTAAAAGGACCACATATTGATTACTCTATTGTGTTTATAACTACTGTTTATTGCTGCTCTGCATGTCAGTATGTTAAAGGTTGTGTGTTGTTACATGGCTGTATGTACTGAAATAGTGTTTGTCACTGTATTAGCGTCCTAACGTTTCTGTTTCCAGTTGCTTTGCGTCACCTGTGTTTACATGTTTGATATTTCTCATTGTTGTTGTTCCTGTCTTCTATGATGTTGTTTTAAATCTCATTGAGTTGATGGTTCTTGAAACATTGCGCCTCAGTACTGCAGTTGAAAATGAGCCAGCTGGCTAACACCGGCACATTTACAGTAACGGTGATAAATGAGCATTATCTCTAAACAAATGGACAGGGCCGTTACACACTGTCGCTCCAAAAGCCTCGTACAAATATGTCAGTAGAGAACCTCAGCATGTGACTGTTCGCTATATAGTAGGAGGTGACAGTTGTAATTTTTTGCCATAAGTTGTCATTTATCAAAAGACCCAAAATGAACAATGTAAGCAATTTTTTAAACAGCATTTGTATAAGAATGATTATAATGTAAAGCAGATTCTGCACATCTGAAAAAGTAGTACACGGACAACGAAATCATCTTTTGTGTTTTACTGTGTGCTCTGCTTTCTGATTTGCTGTATGTGTGAGTTGCACATGTGGACCTTTGGTTTTGGAGGCTCCACATCTCTCCTCCTCCTGCCTGAAGTCTTCTCTGTGATTGCCTGAAACAAAGGAAACAAAAACAACATGTCAATAAATATGGTCTTATGGGTTTAGTTGAAGGATGCCATGATCCATGACAGCGTTCTGGTTCCTGTTGCCCTGTGTGTGTTGAGATGGAAATGGGTAGATTTAGTAGAAACGAAGGCTATGCAATGCTTATTAATAATCAGGCTTTTGTTGAATACTGCAATAAAAACTGAGCTCAGAATATGATCATACCTGACAAACCAGACAGTGTGTGAATAAAGACCCAGAGCTATGATGACTGTTAACAGACCTGCAGAGTTTGGAAAGGAGTTTTAACACCTACCATGTGACAGCAAATGATGCTGGATCACTGGACTTCACCTGTGAAACTGTACAACTGCATTGATAGTTGTGTGTTAAGGGGTTGTTCTGTAGCTGCAGTGGCTACATGCACAAAATCCAGAGCTACACCAGAGCTAAGTTGCACCTACTCAAAAATGTAGTCAGGGCTACAGCTGCTACAGAGATATCAAGTGAGGACAATGTGAACTGTGATTGGCCGACCTCTGGTGGAGATTACAGAAAATGAAAACGTGAAGCAATTTGGGGAAAAAAACCTGGTTAGCTTCCCCTTTCCACTGGTCAAAAAAACCCAGTAACACTCGCTAACATCAGGCTTTTCTCTGCAGTGGAAAAAGTAACAATCTGCATTTACTCCCCGGTCAAATGACTCTGCAGTAGTCACAGGTATTTATTGGCTCTGGCTCCAATTGGCTTTGATGTAAACACAACATCCGGGCGAACTCCCTAACTGTTACCCCTGCACTGACAGGAGCACCAATGTGACAGACCCATTTTACCAGTCTGCATGGCAGCTAGCAGCTCACTCTTTGAATCTGCGTCCATGTGTGTGGGTGTGTTTGGGTGTTCTGTAACTGCAAGTGATGATGTTGATGCTGCTCCCTGCAGTTGTGTGTGTCCTCTCAAACAGAAAGGAAAACTCATCTGGCTGTGTGAAAAGAGTCAATCTGCTTTTTTTTTAGTATATACGTGCTGATTTTGGTGTAAAAAGAGTTTATTGCTGAAATACCGTGAATGAATGAATGAATGCAAACGAGATGACTCCTCAGCAGTAGTCTTATTCTCAGTTATGAGACAAGGCGACAGAGAAGTCATCCGGATGTAACTGCAGTTCTAGAAATGCACCGTAGCGCTGCAGGACTCATATCACACAGTAAATCAAGGAATGTAAATATAATAAGTGTGAGCTGTCAAACCCGCTCAGGATCCAAGTTTAGTGCAAAGCAAAATAGTTCAAACTGTTATTTGCTGCTTCTTTTTACGTGCAGGTCTGGGTGAGACAGACAAGTCCAGAGACGGAGAGAGGCAGAGAGTGTGGCTCACCGGTTGCTGCGGCAGTTCTGTCAGCCGTGTCCTCACGTCCATCGTCTGCAGGCCGAACTGTAATGTAAAACAAACGCACCCAATTTTTAACACAATCACCATATTGTGTCAGTGTATGCACCGTGTGTGTAGGAGAGAGACAGAGAGAGAGAGAGACCAAGTGGGGAGTGCTGTGTGGTTGGCAGTCGATGTTAGGATACTCGTGAAAAACGTAGAATCCACTTCCTCCTCTTTGTCTGACCTCCATCGACCTGAAAAAACTTTCCGCCTGTTTCAGCTGCAGACAAACAATAAACAGCAAAAGATAAAAGACAAAGAGAGAGACAACACAGACGTGTTATTCATTTAAACATGATGGGTCCCAAGATATGAAATCAATTACATGATTTAACAATGGCCATAAGAAGGTAATTCAAAATAACATACGTCCTAACATAAAACAATTAGATTCATGTAAATTAATTGGATTGATTTTCACTTTGACTCAATGATTGATAGTCAAAATTGTCTTTCATGATTTTCTGTAGTTCAACTCTAACAATCAGATTTGTTGATGAATCACATGAATCTGTTTCACTTTTTGGGAATATGGAGGGCAAAAAAAAAATATATATATATATATATATATATATATCAGCTGAGCCTGATCTTGGTCCAGACCTACCAGAAGTCTGGACCATGTAGGGTCAATGAGTGAAATGATGACAAGTTGAAAACTGTTGTGGAACCAGTCCAGCTACTTTCAATGTAAGACGCTAAAGCTGCTGGAAAAGTCAATAGATGACATAATACACTAATTAGCATATTCAAGATGTCACTGCTTCGTGTTAGCATTTAGTCTAGTATCAGCTGGTTTCAGCTCCTTATCTGTTCTCTTTATACAGTATTTTAATACAGCTGAATTCAAAATGAAGCTGCTGTCATTGACATGTTTTTTCTGTTTCTGTTGTCAAGACAACAGAACAAGTTTGAAACAGTGACTGAAACATGGTCCATTAAGACTACATGTTAACCAGCAGCCACTTCCAAGCTGCTGCTGAAATCCTGATTTTTAGAACCACTCTTCTATAGGCACAAAATGGGACCAAACCACATCTACAAATCTGGATCTGCAAGTTTAGGTTGTATTGAACTCAGTAGAGTACAGTAGACGAGAGTGTGTCTTACATCCATGCCGAAGACCTCATCATAGCAGTGTGAGTTCCTCAGATACCAGGATATATTCAGACGGACAGGAGATGAGGAGTTACAGTTCTCCACTGCCAAAACACACACACACACACACACACACACACACACACACACACACACACACACAAACTGTTGTTATTAACAAGTGGATTTCCAAAAATGTGGGACTGCTCCTTTAAAGGCATCAAAAACAAACGTAAGAAGAAGAATCGTTCTGTCTCCAGCAGGATCTACTCACATCTGAGATGGATGAAGCTGCTGTTGAACAGAGTTTTAGTGAAGTAGAAGTACTTCTGAGTTTTCAGAGTTTCCTGGAGAAAAAAAACATACAAACACATGATCAGACCTCAGGAAACATATCACATCCTTCCAGCGCTTAAGATGCAGCAGCAATTACTAAACCTGATCTTTCTTCATGCTGAAACCTTATAAAAACACAGCACACACTTAGTTACAGGCCACCAGTCACTAACTGTGACTGGTGGCCTGTCACTAAGTGTGTGGTGTGTCAACGGGCGGGTTAAGGTGCCAACAATAAAAAGTACAATTCTGCTACACAAAATTAGGTTTATTTGTCAGACTTTTCTTTTGTTTGTTCTTGTGAAAAATTTACCGTTTCCTCTTCAGACCTCTAATAATGATCAAAATGAAACAGAGGTGCTCCTCTGTTTGACGAGCCTCAGTCAGGCAGTGTGGGATTTTTTTTACATAATGTGACTAACACTGTAAAACTTTATGATCAGCTGAAACATTTTCCAAGGCTTTTCTCTCTGTATTTAGAAGCAAATGAGTATTATCTACTACTGCAGGACAGTGAAACACACCTCCAACAGTGAGATATCAAAACATCATGGAAACTCCAGTTACAATGTCAAGGTTTAACCTGCAGTGAAGATGAACTGAGGTCTGTCCACACTGTTCATGCAGAGAGTTTGTTAAAGACTTTAAATCTCTGTCCTGAGTGTGACTTATTGTTTGAAGAACAAGTCTGTGAAGACAAACACCGCAGGAGTGGGAAGTGGAAAATGAGCAAAGCTTCCAGCTTCAGGCCACGATGCTACCTGTTTGTGAAAGAGATTTCTGCCTGAAATTCAAACCATATTTGTAAGAAGATTATTTATTCAGGAAGAATATCAATGAAAATATGTTGATGAAAGGTGTAAGGCTGCAACTCCAGCCTTTAACTACAGCACTTATCCTCTGAGGGCAGCACCGGCTGACATTATGTGAGAGGCAGGGTACACCCAGCACATGTCGACAGTCTAGCGTAGAACTGACATATAGAAACAAAGGACTACTCACACTTACAGGCAGCTTAGAGTCACCAGTTAACCTAACCTACATTTCTAACCTAGAGGAAACCCACACATGGAAACTCCACACAGAGAGGCCCCGGCTGCACAGGGGTTTGAACCCAGTACCTTCTTACTGTGAGGCTACAACTAACTATAATACTTACTTATAGTAATGAATTATTATAAATTAATAATTGAGAAGCAGGAACCAGAGAATGTCAGCATTTATGTTTGAAAAATGCCTGAAATAATTAATCAGTCATCAAAAAAATAGCAGAATAAATTTCTATCAACTGACTAAATGAACAATGACTTATAATTTCAGCTCTATGTTTATCACAATTTGTGTTGTTAGAGCTGAGACCGTGAGAATGACCTGTAAGTGAATCTATAGTGAATATAATCAGTTGGATATTAGGTTATTATTATTATTAGTAGTAGTAGTAGTAGTAGTAGTATTATACTAGAGAGGATTGAGTTGCAGTGTTAACTAAATTAATCAGTTATTTGATGGAAAGAAAATTTATCAGCAACTATTTGGATTTTTGAAGCAACAACACCAAAATATTTCTGATTCTAGCTTCTAAAATGTGAAGATTTGTTGCTTTTTATTATAAATGATAATAAATTAAATGTCGTTAGGTTTTGCACCTTTGGTCAAACAAAAAAAAAGAGAGAGGTGAACGTCACTATTAGCATGTTTCACTATTTTTGGACATTTTATTGAATAGACAATTAATCAATGTGGTGAGTAAATAATCAACGGATACTGAATATAATCATTAGTTGGATCTTAAATTATTATTATTACTATGAATATAATTACAATCATTGTGAATGCTCATCTGCACATAACACACAGTGTTTATTATCGACTTATTAAACCTGATTAAATCAATATGTACAGACTGTAGCAGAGAGAGGTTTCTATGAATCCATTAAAAACAGATATTCTCACACCTGAGCAGGTGTCAGGACACACGCCGATCAGTGAAGAAGGTGTGTTGCGTAGTTTATTGAAACGGTTTGTCTCTTGAGATAACGCTGTTAATATGTTTCTGGCGCAGCGCAATGTGCGACCGCGCAGCGTGTTTCAATGGAGTTCCGATGCTATGGCGAGACATCCACCACGTTACAACACGTTTAAACAAGGCTGTCGTTTCTCTATCTCCTTCTCTGACCCGGTTAATGTGTGAAACTGTCCGGTACAAGCCAGGTCAGGTCAGGTTGCTGCTGTAAACGGAATACTCACACTGTCGACGTTCAGGATCCATTTCCCCGGTTCGGACACGGCGTTGACTGGCCCACATAGCCCCGTCAGCACCAGCAGTAGCAGCACCGAGGACCAGAGTCCCGGACCGGCCCGAGCCGGACCCGTGGAGCTCGCCATTTGAGCCAGGAGGAATCAGAAACCAGCAGCAGCAAAAGCCACAGCGACAACTCACAACAAGCACAACTCTTCCTGGTTCCGGCTAACGTAAGCGGGTGTGGAGTGATGCTTTCAGGTGCCGTGGGAAATTAAACATATACTCTTTGTTGTTTTGTGTTATAAAGATAGTTAAAGATTTTAAAGATTTAGTTCCCGGCTTTGAACACCAAAAAACAACGAATATGATAATTTCATCGTTGTTCATTCAACAGTAAACGCTTTTTGATCACTTAGGTTTATTTTGAAAGTATTGACCGGAGGTGGTACATCTTTCAGTGTATGGTGTGTTGACATAATGTTTTGGAAATGCGACAGTGCTAAATACGTTACCTCTAAAAAAAATTTCGTTTTCAGCAAAGTTGATCTATTTCTGATGCTGTCATTTGCGTGCCAATCACATTTATTTAGTAAGTATTGAGCGGGAAGTGTTTCGTGTGTAATTTGACTTGAAGTGATGTAGTTCCTCACTGTGAGGGAGGGGGGGCAGTAAACATAACCTTCAGAGAAGAAGAAACTGTTAATAAAAAAAACACTTAAAAAATAGAATTTTTACTATTCCTAAAGTCATCAATGTTCTTTAGAAAAAATGCACCATCAACAATCTGTACACATTAACATTAACACCCAATGTGCTGACCTTAAGGAGTTAACGCTGTGTAAGGTGCTAATTTACGACGTGTTACAGTTCCTCACTGTGACCAGAAGAGGGCAGCGCTTAAAAAACTTATTAGTGTAAATTCAGAAACCATTTTATATATACCAGCCTTTCATTTCCTGTAAAATCCTTCAAAATAAAAAATAAAATAGTAAAATTGAAGATAAATAGATTTCTCTGTTTAGCTGGCTTAAGTTACACAGTAAAAAAAGAAAAGAAAAAAAGAATATCACCACAGTTGAGCATAATGAAATAATTTCTTTTCCAGTTTAAATTCTTGCTTGTTTGTTTTCAGTACATACACTACAGTACATCCAGTACATCCAGTACATACACTTGTCTTGTCCTTTTCTTTTCTTAAGTTTTATTTGTATGAAAGCAATATAATAATAATATACTAATACTATTATAATTGCATAATATAATATAATTATATGGTGCAATTATATTAGTAGAATGAATGTTTTATGTTATGTTTAATAACCTTTTTCATCTTGCTTGTTAACTTTGTTTGTAATCAAGTTATTAAAATAACCCGTGGGAGGTGTGTAAGTTATGGTTTTCAATGGCTATGAGCTGTTTCTGACTAAATTTGTACTCCAATGTCACAGCCCTGTTCACAGTTGGACAAAGGAGGGGAGACCACACATAAGTAACTAAACAACTTTCTTTCAGATAACTAAAAGGGAAATTAACATAAAGACAAACTAAATACAACAAAACCAAATAGGGTGGAAGCCAGAGACTCGACTCTGCTCACCAGGCCCCTGAGAGAGGGTGTCAACAGAGGTCTGTTTCAACTTATTTGTGCATAATTGCTGTGTTTTGTTTTTTTTTTATTGGTGTGAATTCTAATTGTTCTCAACAAGCACTTTAAATTACTTTGTTATAAAATCTTCCACACAGAGGAAAGGCCTTTTCTGGCCAGACATTGGCTCAGGAGCAAATTTTAAATGTGTTTGTGTGATCACTGTTGGACTATATAGTAGTAAAGTCATTGTTTTTCAATAGTAATTTTAGCTCACAACTTTGATCAGCCATAACATGACACAACAACAATGATTTTGTCTTTATTCTGTTTACATTCCATATGTAGGATGATTGTTCTGTATCTTCTAAGATCAAGATAGATATTCCAGTTAAAACCGCTTTCGACGACAGTGTCTGAGCTTTCCCACTGCCCCCTGAACGCTACATATATTATGTTCTTTTTCCACCTCAGGAACCTGGTGGACTGCTTTCCTTGCGTGCCTCAGGGGTGTGTGTGTGTGTGTGTGTGTTTTTGTGTGTGTGTGTCTGTGTGTGTGTGCGCGCGCGCGCGCGCGCCTGCGTGTGTGTGGGGCGGGGTTGATGATGCATTGAAAAAGAACTTGGATCTTTTTGCCCAACTGGTTTTTTTGCTCACTGGGAGTGTCATCCTGCCTCTCTATCTCTCTCCTTCAGTGTGCCTTTACCTCGCTCGCCCTCTCGCAGTCTGTGTCTCCTCTCTTCCCTCAGAGCAGCACAAGTCTCAGTAAGTAGCACAAACCTTCTGTTTCTCGTGTTTTTATGTCTGTTTAAGTCCTCATGCAGCCCTGAGTTGTGTTTAGTGACCTGTTTGTGCTGGTTTAACGACGTGTGTTGCTATGCAGTGTGTGTTTACGCTGTGTTGAAACCTGATACTATAGGTTATATGAAGATGAAGGGCTTTGCATATTGTTTAGCCCTGTGTCCAGTGAAAAAAGTGAAAATATGTCTTTTGTTCAGAGTTTCACTTAAAGTAAAGCAGTAGAATGTGATTCAGGAAGTCAGCCACAGAGCTCAGAAAAGTTCAATTATTAATGTGCTGACAGCTGCTTCAGGTGAATGCTGTATTGTAATCCTCCACTATCGTACAAGGAGGACGTATTTAGATCTTCAATTTAAAGAAAAGTACAAACGCGACACTGTAAAAATACTCTAATTACACAGCTGTACAAAAGTATTTGCAAATGAAATTAGGCTTTCAAAGTAAAAGCATTCATTTTACAGAATAGCTCCTTACACAGTCGCTGCTATTGATGCTTGACGGTGTAAGCAGCATTTTAATGTTCCTTCTTAAAATGGAGAAACTACTTTATACTGTCAGGTAAATGAATCAATAACTGACTAGTTGGAGCTAATGACTATTGTCAATATTTACCTTGCAGTCATTTTCTTCCTCTCTAAAAATGTCAGGAGGTCGCCCCACATGATGATAATATGTTGTTTATTTTGTATGAGCAACAATTCAAAATCCAGATATATTCATTCTAATATCAAAAATAAGATTTTATCAAATCCTCTCAACAATCCAGAAGTTGGAATTATTCTATTTTTAATTAAATAATTTATTATTTTCCTATAAATCAGCTTCAAATCAATTTTCTTTCTGTCACATCAAATGTTCAACATTTTTGCTCAAAGAACTGATTTTCAGGGGCGCCTCGGTGGCTCACCTGGTGGAGCGTGTACCACATGGACATAGTCCTAACCGCAATCTGACCCACGGCCTCTTGCTGCATGTCATCCCCTCACTCTCTCTCCCTGACTTTCCTGTCTACCTCTCACTGTCCTATCAAATAAAGGCAAAAATGCCCAAAAATATAACTTTAAAAAGAAAAAAGAAAAAAAGAATTGATTTTCAAAATAGTTGGTGATTAACTGTCTGTTAATTGAATAATTGTTTCGCTCTGAAAGACTATGAGTAATGCTCATCACATGGTCTCACAGCCCAAGTGTATTGTATTGAAGCAGTTGATTGCCAGGTGTATTAGTGTGGATTAAAGGCTGCACTCTGCTGTTAATGAATCATATTTGTATGAAAAACTTTTGTAAATGTTGTTTATCTTGGTTTTACTTCTTGTTCATTAAACAGGTAAATGTTTCTACTCATTATTCTTCCTCATTGCTTTCACTTTGTTTCTCCGTATCACACAGACACAGCCGTCAAAATGTTTCTGGCAAAGAATTTAATTGGAGGCATCATTAATATTGTGAGGTGAGCGCACACAGGATCCATCTTTTTCTCTTTGGTGGAGCTAAGCTAGCAGTTTCCCCCTGCTCCCAGTCGTTGTGCTAAGCTAGGCTAACTAAATCCTGAACCTATCTCTGCACTGGGCGATCATGTCAGAGCTGCTGTCTGATTTTTCTCTGCTGTGTTTTTTTTTTTATCCTCAGCAACATCGACCCCGCTCAGTTCATTCCTTCAGACCCTGTAAGTACCAGCATCATATTAGTCTGAATTAATTATTAGGTCATTAGACATTAGACAGATACATTTCATATAATGTGCCACAGATCATCTCATGCTACATCTCTGTTCTTTGCAATTATTAAATTCACATTGTCACTTATTAAACCCTGCAGGCCCAAACATTTATTGGTCTCAGTCAGTTAAAATACACAGTTTCAACTTTTCCCTTTGGCCCAGGAACTAAGTAGAGTTAATAAATGTCATGTTTTGACATATGGTGTCCAGGTGACAGTAACACATGACACAAGACACTTTTTCACCTTTTAAATATGGATTTATCTGAGTGCAAACTTCACCTTCATGAACTTATCACAAATAATATCTAAATTCAACATATTCAAATTAAATTATTGATAGATTTCTTGTAATGTAATGGCTTAATTTATTCAAGTTAATTCCAGAGTATTTAACTAGTATAGAAGTCATTATTGTAGTTACCGTCATCATCAGCCATGTACAACCTCAAGATGAAGTCACTAAAAGCGCTCATGAATCAGCTGATAGCAGACAGGACCAGGATACTGTATATAGTACGTTTGCAGAAAACACAATATGATAAGATAAAATAAAAAGCAGGTCTGATGCATTTAAATGTGAGTGACTCAGACTCTGTAGAACAACACTGAGTTCAGACTAACAGCACTTCTACTGTCTGTGCTGCACTGTAAAAATGAGTCTTGAAACTAAGTAACTTTTGTATGTACACCACAACAAATTTACATTTTAGTAAGTCCTTGTTTTTGTTAAAAAAGAAAATGTCATTTTAAAAAGATTTTAAGATGAGACAATGTGTCATTTGGGTGAAATCGTTCCAGAAACCAGTTTAATAAAAATCTGTGTGGAGCCTGGAATGTGCCACTGGTCAGTAACAGACGTCTTTCATTTTAACAAAAAATAGACTGATCGATGAGAACAGGGGATTATAAATTGATTAACAAAAATTGCATTTAAATGATGTAATATTATATAATAATCTATGATGGCAGGAGTCTGGCCAATGCCAGTTTAAGAATAATACGCTCTTAAAGGGAATATAGAGGAGGATTTTATTAAGTTTGATTGAGTTTTTCTGCCTTACGATCATGAGAAATAATCAGTACATTAGTCTTAAAAACCACCTGTGTCCATACGGATCCCCGACCCTTAAACTGAAAAACTCCTGATTGAATCAACGCTCAGATTTCTGCCAGTGGAAGATTTTATACACAAACAAACACACTGAGCGTCTCAGTGCAGTCAGACTGATGAATGTTGTGAGTGTGTGGCCTAACAGTAGCTCTCTGTGTGTGTGTGTGTGTGTGTGTGTGTGTGCAGCCTCCCCCTCGCAGACCTCTGAACTTCGCTGAGGCTCATGAGAACGATGAGGAGAAACAGTTTCGGAAGGTTTTCAAGCAGCTGGCCGGAGATGTAAGTTTATGATGTTCATGTTTAATCCACTTCAATCCTCTATGATCTTCTGTCTGTGTTAACACTGATTCTCCAGCTCCATCTAACTACGACTGTTTCTATACCTCATTTTATCCCACCAATCCTTCACAAATCATTTAGCTGCAGTTCTTGGATGATGGACTGGTCACCTTCAAATTCAATAATCAGTGTGTTTTTGTTTGGAGCATGGCAGGGAGAGATGACTTGAACTCTGTGCTGCAGAGTTCAAGGTAAGAACTGCAAAAATAATCTGTAAAGTTACGTTATTATGATTAAGATTTTCCAGTTGTGGGAGATAATCCACAGAACAGCCGTCCTCACTTTCATAGCCACTTTTTCTTCAGTAGAAAACAGTTGCAATTTTGTGAACTTGTCCGGTAACAGGAGTGCAACACTGACAAAGTGTTTCTGAAGGTGTGTTTCATATTGAAGAAACTACAGCTTTCAGTTCGGTAGTGTGAGGCTTTGAACCTGGGGGTTCAGTCTGGGTTTTAACCATGAACACATCTGCTGCTGGTTTACAGTCTGAGGGTCACGTGACTGCAGGCCTCACAGCAAACCTATTCCAGTCAGTTGTGTAATTACAGTATAATGAATTGTTTAGATCAGTCTCCACAGCACGGCTGAGCATCTTCTCACGGATAGGATCTCAGTAAGAGCCGAGCTCGGAGATGTCTGTGGTACGTTTTCAGGCGCCTTATGGCAAATAGCTGGTCGGCCTCTCTGTGGTTCCTCGTGCATCTTTTTTCTTTTTTTTTTTAAACAATCAACAAAACAACACGTTAACTTTGAGGAACATTTTTGTCATGTTGTTTTCTCAGGTTGCAGATTGATTATATTGTTTCTGTGCAACAGAATCATGATGATTCCTGCTCTTGAACAACATATGCATACTTTACATGTCAGCGTGGTGATCTGACTTTTTCCATCTTAGTGTCTCTCTCTAATCTGAGGAATGATTGGGGATTGCTCCACCCTGTCGAATGAATTTCCTGTTTTCTTTACTGGAAAACAGGATGGGTAAAGTTGACATGCTGCGGCTGAGTATTTTTTTACTCTGATTATTCAACTTCAAACATCAGAGGTGATTTGGCTGCTCAGCAAGTTTTTA
Organism: Seriola dumerili; assembly: GCF_002260705.1. Classification (NCBI taxonomy): domain Eukaryota; kingdom Metazoa; phylum Chordata; class Actinopteri; order Carangiformes; family Carangidae; genus Seriola; species Seriola dumerili. The sequence continues at coordinate 3,584,380 of NW_019174291.1, read as the reverse complement.
TTCATGTCTTTAAAAGTCCGTCTGTATCTCTGTCAGTTGGTTTTTCTCTTTCACCTGATCCTTCATCACTCACCACACCTGTCTGCTGCATTCCAGCATCAAAGCTCCACCTTCTCTTGCCCCAGCCTTTCTCAGCTGTCTCTCTTTGTCTGGTCTTTGTCTGAGCACACCAGGCAGGTTCTGTAGCTTCTACCGGTCTGACTCCCACCTGATCTCCAATATAACCCTGAGGATGTATAACATCTTTCTGTGCTCCTGCAAACTCAACTTTACCCAGTATCCTCTTGTTAAGCATTGGGATAACTTCAAACTTCACATCAGTATAAATTAAATTGAACCTATTCATGTTCAGAAAGCTGTCCTCTTAACACTCCAGGGCAACAGAGGGCGGTGTATCCAGGACTGTCCACTGTGGAGGACATTTCCTACATATCTGGGTGTGTAAAGGTCAATATGGAGAGTAACATGCTTGTATCAGCGTCAGCGTGTATCCAGCCTTTAATCGGTCTAGAGACAGACAGACAGAGAGACATCACCTTATCTCATTCAGGAAGTTTTATTATGCTTCAGCAGTAATGTGATTTCCAGGCCTGTGAAATCTAATCAGAGAGAAGCAGGGAAACCTCCAGAGTGGAAGCAGAAGTCTGCCGTTGTTTTATTTCAAATATTACAAACACTAAATAAGTGTTTACTGAAGCTGTAAAGGTGGTTTTTAATTTTCAGTAAACTATATTCCTAATCCCACTGGTGTGGCTTTACAGCACAGTACACAGACTTTGAGTGCGGAGGAGAATTAAACTCGGCTAACAGGCTCATTTTTATCTATCAGCTGTGTGTCGTTTTCTCTCAGAGAAACAGTGAATCTATTTATCATGGAGCAGAGTCGGCCTCAGGGTGTGTTAGACAGTGAAACAGCTCTTTCTCTGCATTCCTGCCATTGTCTCCAAGGGCGGCACTCAGGCATTAGGGGCGTTGTACTATGTGTGTGTGTGTGTGTGTGTGTGTGTGTCTGGAGGTTTTCTCTGACTCATCAGAGGGGTGTGTGCACCAGTTAGACCAGAGCTCATCCGGCTCTCGTGGCTGGATTTTCTCTAAATCAACAGCAGTAATAAAAGGGTGAGGATGAAGATGATGAAGAAGGTTGTAGTAACGTACCTGCCAGGCTGCGCCACGTGGGCGGGGTCAGATGGCTGTGCTGACTGTCTGGAAACGGTTAACTTTTTAAAGGTACAGGCCGTGGGTCTGTCATGACACCAGAGCTGAGGTTAAACACATCAACGGTGGGCTGGGGTGAAATGTGAGGACTTTGAGGGAGTCATCTTTAACCACTTAGCGCCAGTTTCACCTTTTTATTTCCCAGTAGTTTTATGGTTGTTAAAATCACCTTATTCCACACTATCTGACAGTATAATACATCTTCTGTATGGGCTTGTTGCAGCCTCTCAATGTCGCTGTGTAATTCTTACACTTAGTGAAATATTCAAACACCAGACTTTGTGGTTTTTATATAGCTCAGCAGATGTGGATACTGAACTTGGCACAAATCCTCCTTGAGTATTACTCTTTTGATAAGACAACAACCACAAAACTGTTTCTATTGCAATTAGAAATTACTGAAGAGACTGAAATAAGTGAAGGAATGAGAGAGTGCTGCAAGAGAAGCCAGTGTCCAGAGATAGCATGGTGTTGCATCACAGTGTTTAGGCAACATGGCGTTGTTATGAGTCTGGACCTTGTTTGTGATTTTTTTTTTTTTTTTCAACATTGAGTCAGAAACTGGAAAAATATCAAAGGAAACAGCTTTAGTTTGGTATGAGTCACACTCAGATCAGCTGTGACTCACTGTGTTTGTGGGGCTTCCTCTGTGGAAAAAACCGTGACAACAACACCCGGTCTAATGTGTGTGTGTGTGTGTGTGTGTGTGTGTGTGTGTGTGTGTGTGTGTGTGTGTGTGTGTGTGTGTGTGTGTGTGTGTGTGTGTGTGTCTTTTAACAGGACATGGAGGTGAGCCCCAGTGAGCTGATGAACATCCTCAACAAAGTCATTTCCAAACGTGAGTCCAGTTTTGTTCCTCATAATGAATCAGGAAGTGATGAGTCATCCACTGATCCTCAGATGGAAAAAGACAGCCTGCAGTAATTTAATGATTGTAATATTTTAACATGCTATTTCTGCTGTATCTTGTGCTGTTATCAAGTTCTCATTAGAGCCTTTGTGTCATTGCCTGTGAAAATGTCATCAGCTTCTTACTGATTATTAATCAGGTCGTGTGTGTGTAAACGTTCTTGTTCTCTTGTTGCAGATGGAGGCCTGCAGACTGACGGTTTCAGCATTGAGTCCTGCAGGAGCATGGTCGCTGTCATGGACGTATCCTTCCACCAAATAACACAATGCAGTACTAATGACGCTGAGTACTACTGTGTATCATTAGTAGGAGTAGTTTCAGTAAGAGTACTAGAAAGGGTGGCAATACCAGCAGCAGAAACCAAAGTGGTAACAGCGGCAGTAGCAGTTCCAATAGAAGCTGCAGTAGCAGAAGTAGCAACTGTAACAGGAGCATTTGTAATAATACCAGTAGTAGCAATGGTACAAGTAGCAGTAGTAGCAGATGCAGTCACAGTAACATCAGTGATGGCAGCAGCAGTAGTACATTAGGTAATGGCATTATCACTAGTATTAGTCGATATGAAATCATAAATAGCAGAAATAACAGGTAATAGCGGTAACTACAGCAAGTGTAGTAATAGTATTAGTAGTAGTAGTAGTAGTATTTGTATGGGGAGTAGTAACACTGTTTCATTGATTTTGAAATTTGACCTTTGACCCTGTTGACTTCAGAGTGACAGCACAGGGAAACTGGGCTTCCATGAGTTCAAATACCTCTGGAATAACATCAAGAGATGGCAGGTCAGTTCTTGTTCTTCTTGTTGTTGTTGTTGTTGTTGTTGTTGTTGTTGTTGTTGTTGTTGTTGTTGTTGTTGTTGTTGTTCTTCTTCTTTTTCTTCTTCTTCTTCTTCTTCTTCTTCTTCTTCTTTTATTATCAGGTACATGTGGCTAAAACTCATCCAACAGTCCTGGAATAAATCCTCCTTCATGAACACATATAATGCGTGTTGATTCAGTTTTATGCTGCAGTTTGTGCTGCTGCAGAATTGTACTGCATTATATGGACAGATGTTTCTATTGTTTTGTTCACCCTATATATATCAGGGTAGGCTAAATAACAAAACATCTCTCAGGTCAACAGCACCATAGACTATATCTTTGAATGATCTTTGATCCACTATAAAGGCAGCGTGGTAGAGATACAATGACATTTGGGATGAGGGCCTGGTTTATATTCATACATGTTCTATAAATGTCACTGTTTAATACAATTTAAAATCATACACAGGTTACACTACTCAAAGGAAAAATTACATAAAATATTTCCTCTCCTGTGTGTGAAACATGTGAAACAGGAGAAGGTAATTTACTCCACAGCTACGCCCTTTGTCACAAAATACAAGGTTACTGGAGGGATGTCTTTCCATTCTTGTCACTTGTACTGAAGGTTCAGATAGAACCTGACCCAATTTGAATAATTCTGGGGTTATCCAGAGAAGTCCAAAAACTAAAAAAGGCACACCGACACCTTCTAGCATATGGACTTATCAATGCAAAGAAACTTGTCCCAACATTGAAACTTTGGCTCACGGAACTAGTGGAAACTCTTCATTTAGAAAGAATACGTTTTATTATTCAGGGAAAACCCCTGATTTCTCTTCTGGCAGGTGGAACCTGTTCATAGTGCAGTCCTGATGGGGATCGGGTAGGGAAGAGGGCGTTTGATGTTTCTGTTTTATTGTTGAGGTGAGACCCCAGACAGGAGAAGCTCCGAATATGACTATTACTCTTTAAAACTAAACCAACGAACTAAAATACTATCACCTTCATGATGAGGATTTCTGGCTGGACTGTCGTGTTTGACTGACTTAGTTTTAGTTAGGTGTTCCTAATAAACTAGTAACCGAGTGTACAGTATAACATTAACATTCCTCTGTCAACCCAAAACAAGTGACCATTGCTTTAAAAAAAACATTTGAGGGTTTGAGTTACTGTGAAAAAAATTGATTATTTATCTGTTATGTGTTTGTTGTTTATTGTCTCCAGAGCATCTATTTATCCCATGATCGGGATCACTCAGGTGTGATCGGCTCTGACGAGCTGCCAGCCGCCTTCAAGTCTGCAGGTGAGAAACTGCTCTGTGAGTAATGTGTGCAGTCTGAGCAGAGCAAGTTTCACACTAATTCTGTGTGTGTGTGTGTGTGTGTGTGTGTGTGTGTGTGTGTGGGCAGGTTTCCCTCTGAATGATCAGCTTTTCCAGCTGATTATCCGTCGCTATAGTGATGAGCATGGCAACATGGACTTTGACAATTTCATTGGCTGCCTGGTGCGCCTGGACGCCATGTGCAGTGAGTCTCTCTCCCTCACCTTTCTCACCGTCTCCCCTCTCTGACTTCAGATGTTTTTGGAGTCTGTTTCAGAGACACTCATATTTACAGAATGAGAAGATTTTCTTTTGATGTTTTTAACCATGTGAACAGCTGATTTTTTTTGTTCCAAATAAGACCATAATATCACATATTTTCCGGTTTCTGCTGCTCACACTGAGTGACAGTGTATGTTTTCATAGGTGCATGACTGCATCAAATGATGAATTTTACATGCATGATTTTATACACATTTTACACAAACTTCAGTCTGACATTTTGTATCTTTTGAACCTCCACAGGAATTTAAAATAAGGTTCTCACAGCCTGTTCAGAGTTTCTACATCCTAATTTAATGTTTGTCAGTGATGGAGTTCTGTTACAGTACCTGTGATGTTGTCTGTGTAGGTGAAGGAAGTCCAAAGAAAAGACAGTCGTTTCTCTTCATCTCTGTAGATCTCTGTAGATTATCTGAGGCATAATAAATATCATAGCTCCGTCCTCTTCTCTTCTGCATAATTGGATTTTGCACTTTAGCTTTAAAGAGCTATGCTATTCAATTTGCAACAAAATATAAAAATGTTCGTTATATAATATGAAGTAAATAATGGGATCAATCTGTAGAGTGACAACCTTCCATTTAAAATCAAGTCCGTCAGTTTTCAGTTTGTGCTGCTGATCTTTTTAACAGTGGAAACGAGCTTCACTTTAAACAGTACAAAAATGAGTGTTCACTTGTTTCAATATGAATGTAACTGTATTGAGTCATTGAACATGGTAAATGATGTGTGTGTGTGTGTGTTCTGCAGGAGCCTTCAAGACCCTGGATAAGGACAACAGCGGCTCCATCGACCTGGACATCAAGGAGGTAAAACACTCTTGACTGCTCTCACTTCTCAGATTTTACACACAGGTAGTGTAAGTCCAAGTAGCTGAGGCACAAAGTTGTGTAAAAGAAAAAAGAAATGATAAAATTGGTTATTGCACTTACCATAATAATGGTAATATAACAAGCAAAAAGTACAGTGTAAACCTCTGTATTGTGATCATACTTAAGGCCAATTTCCTTTATAGATACCTGACAAAGTTTACTACAGACTTTACTACAACAGTGCTGTGTTTAACTAAATTAGTTTCGACTGATCTTCAATTCTAGGACAAAATGAACTGTAAACAAAATCACAGTATAAATGACTTTTTCAACCTGAAAAAACAATTTTTATTACTTTATTACTTTTTTGTTAAAGTGGTAATTACACCTGCGCCCAGTGAGAAGGGAAGATATGTAGTGAGTCTCTCTCTGTCTCTGTCTGACTCACAGTGGCTTCAGCTGACGATGTACTCATGAAGCGATGGAGGGACGCTGCTCCTCAACAAAACCTCTTCTGCTTCTCTTCTTTTATTTCTTACCTCATATTCTCTCATTCCACTTCATGACATCTGTGCTCATGGATGTGTTTGAAGCCCCTCTGTCTCCATGGTAACGGGACCAAAAATGCCAGCATAGAGCTTAAGTCAAGGGAAAAATCAAACTTGGACCGAAGTGGAGCCGATGCCGTTGCTGCTGCTTGCACCGTCCTGCTGCCGCCAGGCGGCGGCGCTACAACGTCCCTGTGTCACAGATTTCTATATTTCATGTTTTATGGCAAATTTTTAAAGGTTTTTAAATTTTTATTTGGCTGAAACTGTTTGTAGAACTGACTCTGAATGTTTAACAGAATAAAGCAACACAACTGACACAGCTGGCATTTAAGTGTTGTGGTGGCTAGTTGTGGGTGTGACACTTTGTCGACTGGATTTTCTGTGTTTGTGCAAGTTGTGTTTCTCTGTATGGGTTTCCTTTTTCAAACCAGCTCAGCAATGGTGGCTGTTGCTGCTGAAAGGGGAAGAACATCTGATGTATTACTTTCAGTGTGGCAGAAAACAGCTCCCAGACAACAACAGGTTAGAACAAACTTCTGACATATACCACTGACTGGTTTTATTTTGTTGTGCTTTGAATCTGACATCGTTATGACAATGAGTACCAGCTACAGTACAGTTACAGTTCTGGATTTACACCATAAATATATGGGAAATAACTTTTATAAGGATACTAGTCAAATCAAGTCGACTTTATTTTCCAGAGCACATTTAAACACAGCCTAAGCTGACCACAGTGCTGTACAAAGGACATTAAAAAATAAAAAACAGGTAAAACAAATGTTAAAAATAAGTAAAACATAAAGAAAGCATGGTAAATATACTGTATACAGAAACATGTAAACATACTAAAAACAAGAAAACAGCAAGGAGCAAATACACAATTACAATATTAACTAAAATGAAAATGAAAGTGGAGTTTGTAGTGAATTTAATGTAGCATTTTCTTTTTTTACATATATTATAATTCCAATATATTGTCATGGACTTTACCTATAATAAATGTCATAGATCAAGAGGCTTTTTAAGTCATATCCCATGTAAATCTCCTTCCTTTGGGTCTGGAGTCTACACAAGCATAGGCATTTCATTTTGTCCAACCTTTATTAAACCATGAAAACCTCACTGAGCCTTTCCACAGAAAGGTACAGACAAACAACACGAGGCAGACAAGACAAAACATTTCACTAAATCAGAATGGAATGCGTATATAAAATAAAGAATAAGAACTGCTCATATAGTTAAGATTTTGGACAGGTCATCAGTTCGTCACAGGCTGACGTGAAGCCACACACACACACACACACACACACACACACACACACACACACACACACACAAAGCTAATTTGCGATTTCTACTTGCAGTGAGTGTCTGTGTTGAAGGTTGGGAAGGCTGGTCTGGTTTACTGCCAGGTTCATCCCTGAACGGGGCCATGCGGTGAGAACCACCTCAGGATGAGTTGGCTTCCTCTCACTGGGCCTTTTTGCGTTGCTCTGGTTTAACTGTAGAGCCTAATGTGGCTCGGTCCATGGTCCCCAACCTGGGGGTCAGGACCAAGACAAACCACAACATTTTCCAGATCATTTCCAGATATTTTTCCAGATCGTTTCAAGCATCAAAAATGATTAAAATAAAACAAAGAAAAAAACCAGTAGACACATGATCATCCCGTCATTAAGGTTTTACCACCTGCTGGTTATTCCTGGGTCTCAGCTGGTGATTAAAGGTGACCAGGCCTTTGTTGTTCGAGCCACCAAACTTTGGAACATTTTTCTTTCTGCAAAGCACTTTGTAACTTTGTTGAGAAAAGTGCTATATAATTAAAGTTTATTGTTATCATTATTATTAACATTATTATGATTATTATTACCAGACAGAACAGCTGGTAAAATACTGATTTAGGGTTAGTTAATTATGTTCAAACTTTTCTTTGTTTGTGCATATAGTAATGAAAATTAGCAGTAGTATAAATGAATGTGACTTTCGTGTCAGGTCAAACCAGTTTTTGGATTATATCTGCATAAATTTGTATTATATGTAAAAAAAATCTCATTCCAGTAAAGAAGATTAAACGTGTAGATATGGTATTTAGGTTTTTATTACATTCTGTTTTTATAGATCATACTTTGATTGTTTATACAGGAATAACCTTCTAATATCTCAAAAGAAAGCAGGGGTGTAGCACAAAACTCTGGGCCCTGTACCAAAGCAGTCTCTGTGGGCTCCCTTCCTCTATTGATTTAGAGGCCGGCCTGGCTCTGTATGAGAGGGCCTCCTCAGCAAGGATAAACTGGGGGAAGAGTGGAGCTTGTCTGGCGGGGCGGTGGAGTTCAAGATGCCCTCCTGGTCTTCCTGGGAGCCTTAGCTGGGGAACAAGAGGACTAAAGGTTTCAGGTGTTCATGAGGGCAGCTAGGACACAGAAAGACAGAATTGGGAGATTGCGGGCAGCGGTACTTTATCTCCCTGTGGCACAGGGAGGGCAGGGCCTTATAGATATCAGATCCAGGATGGCAGCCTTCAGACTGCAGGCGGCTCAGAGGTTGCTGTACGGCTGTGCTCTCTGCTGGTCAGCTACCGCCCAGCTCATCCTCAGAAAGGCCGGGCGACTTGGCCTGGATAGACAACTGTTCTTGCTGGACTGGCAGTGTGACCCGTCTGGACTCACGCCATTCTACAGGTCAGCGACTTGACATCACCCGACCTCCTGACCCCTGGCCTGGAATGTGGCTGTTTGAGGAGCCGCTGTTTAAAAACAGCGTCTTGTCTAATGGCGTGCTCTCTTCAGCCACTTTGAGGACTCATTTTGTTGAGGCTGGGGTCGTCAAACTGGGTGATCTAATGAGGATGTCGCTGGACACAATGACTGAGGTGACCGACATCAGGTCGTCCTGAGTGCTGCAGAGGTTTGTAGACGAGGTGGGGCAGTTTCTGTCTGCTCCACTGAGGGGTTTTGTTCGGGACTGGGCGCTGGCTGAACAGTGGAGTGACGACCACGAGTACGGGTTCCCCTCACTCATCATCAGTCATCAAATTTGTCTCCTGTGGGAAGAAGCAGCTTGACCACAGCTGTGTAAAGGTCCTGAACCTCGGCTCTCTAGCAGGACTCAGGGAGTCCAAATGGACTGAGGTGTTTGACCAGATTCTTCCCCTAAAGGCTGCTGGCGGCTCCTGTGTAAGCCTCCTGTTGAAAAACGGAAGGCTAACCTCCAGTGGAGGATCATAAACAGAGCTACAAACAGATACAGAGCTCACCTGGACCCCAGCACTGGGGAGGGCTTGCAGGCAGACAGAAACTAGAATGGTGGTTTCCTGTCCTCGTTTTTATTTAGGCTGCTGCACAGGTGGGTGGAGGCTTTAGGGGAGGTTTTTTCTGTTTCACTTTTTTGTTTTTGGGCCAAGGCACACTGTTAAAGAAAGACAGGCACTGGTTCTTATCAATTTCTTGTTAGCAACTGCTAAGCTAGCAATCTGGAAAAGCCGTAAGAACCAGTTGTCAGGTGTGGGCTGGACGGAGCTGGTGCTGTGTCTGAAAGCTCTGGTCTCAGCTCGGCTCAGAATAGATCACTCTTTTTACAGACTGACCCGCAACCTGGATGTTTTCAGGGATGTGTGGGGGATCAGGCCGGTCCTGTGCTCCACTGGGGATGATGGGTCACCGCAGTTCAGTTTTTAGTTGTTTTTTTTAAGTTGTAGGTAGGAGTGTTGTTGTTGTTGTTGTTGTTGTTGTTGTTCTTATGGGGTTTTAATTGTTGACTGGTAATTTATTAGAAGCTTTGAAATGGACCACTTAAGATTTTTGGCCTAAATAAAGTTGTGTGAAAGTCAAAAGTCTCTTGAACCATGTATCTCACGCATCTTTAAAAACATTTTTTACAAATAATTGGGCAAACAATTGTACACATGGATCAGTAGTGGTTATTAGGATAGTCACTAATGAACTATTCATACCACATTTAAACAAGTAATAATAATGTGATATGTCACTATATGAGCTCACCTTGTCTCACATCCTCAGTAACATCAGGAGATGATGAGGGACCCACTCTCTGTGGCTGTTTCTCAAACTAAGGGCCATGTGTTTCGTGATGTTAAACTTTGCTGGGTATTTTATTTATTTGATAGATATAATGTCATATGACATTGTATACAGGTATAATGCTGATTAATTCATGATATTGATTAATTCATGTTATACAATGCAGTTATGCTCCAAGCTAGATTCCTCGCTGACTGCCTTCAGTCTAAACTGCTGATATTAGCTTAAACCATTCTGGAACCATAGTTTCTTAAACCATTCTTAAACCGTTGTGCTCACCAAAGAAATCAGTTAGGACTTGTTTTCCCTCAGGTTGCTTTTTTTNGCCTTCAGTCTAAACTGCTGATATTAGCTTAAACCATTCTGGAACCATAGTTTCTTAAACCATTCTTAAACCGTTGTGCTCACCAAAGAAATCAGTTAGGACTTGTTTTCCCTCAGGTTGCTTTTTTTCTATTTTCTTTCTTTCTTTTCTTTTTTGTGACCCTGATTTCCCCTGACTATCCTGGCGCAAATTAGCACTCTAGCATTAGCAGTCACTCAACTGCAGTTTACGTTTTGGGGAATCTGTGCAAGGGTGGACTAAACCATTTTGCGCTTTCTGTAAGGGGTGACAGTGAGCCTCCACTATTTTTTATATATATACAAAGTTCAGTCACTCAAACGTTTTATTCAGCCAATTTAAAGTTACTTGCAACATTAATTACTTAGAAATAAAAAATTGCAAACAAAAAACTACTTTTCATCCCAGGCTTTTTGAGGGCCCCCACTGGGCACCTGGGATGTCAGTCCCACTCTTACCCCTACTACGACGCCCCTGAAAGAAAGTAACATTGTGGTTTTGGAGCGGACGTTAGGTTTTAAATCTGACATGTAGTTGTGGTGTGTGGTGTTTTCGGTGAGGGGCGGGGCCGGTTTGGAGGAGAGGGGCGGTGCAAAGATGCTGAGGAGGGATAACGGTGGAAGCAACAGGCAACAGCCGCAAATCTGGACAAAAAAACCCACAGAGAATCAAGAGAAGAGCTGATGAAAGGTAGGAGGGATGATTTATGATCGATTTATCTACGAACGTCTGATCAGACTTTAGTCATATAAAGGAAATAAACGCAGATATCTTGAAAGAAACTGTTCGTTGCTTCTCAGTTCACTTCAACTCGGTGCAAGTTGATAATAAGAGAACAAGCCTTGTAGTTACGTGACATTTAAAAGAAGCAGAAATAATATAAAAATAATTCAAAGATTTAAACAGGAGGAGAAAAGACTTTGAACTAAACTAACATTAAATAAGGACAAGTATATATAAGCAGGTGTAAACAGATATTAGCTACAACTGATTACAAGATTGGTCCAATGAGCAACCATCATAAATGAATTAGCCTGTAGAATATGATGTGAAAGCTGCACATTGTTTGTGTTTGTGTGTCTCTGTAGTTTCTCTTCAGTCGGCAGCGAGTGTGTTAAACAGATGGACAGATCTGTCCTTCACTTGCTCCTGATATGGCTTTTAAAGATCAGTCCCCCCTGGTTCTTCATCATGTATCATCAGTCATCATCTGTTATCTTCTTTTAATTCAGTACCTGCAAATTTGAAACAAACAAGAGCACTTGAAAAGCGTAATTCCCTCTGGATGTTAATAAAAAATGATATTTGATAAGTGATAAGTATGAAATCTAGAGTAAATGTACCTTGTAATTGAAAGTCAACACTCAAAGACTGTAGGGAAAATGGACAGAGCATTTGTGATGTCAGCACAGTGGTCTAATGGAACATGTTGAAGGTTGGACAGCCGAGTGTTTAAGGCTCCCCGCAGATGATGAGCAGTGAGCTGGTGAAGCTGTAAGGTGTGGCCCAGAGCAGAGCAGAGGTAAAGTGTAGGTAGTATAGGTTTACGTCACAATGTGCACCAGGTGGCAGGAAGGCTTCATTGTTTACTATCTGCCCCGTCTGACTGTTGACTCTCTGAAAAGCTCTTCCTGTTGTGATTTTTTTTTTTTTTACATGTTTGGGAGCAAGATGAACTTTTTATCCAGCACAGGTCACTTTCAGGTCATTGGGTTAGAGTTATTCATTAATAATTCATCAGTTTATGGCAGATGGATTATTAACCCCATAAAACTAAACTACCTATGGGTTTTATCAGTTTATGGCAGAAAGAACCTACAGATTGTTTAGTTGCAGGTCCTCGTCTGTTCTGTGTGATTCTGGTTTGTTTTAACGAACATCAAAACTCTTTCTTCTTTTCTTTTCTGTCTCGCCCCTCAATCCTCTTCTTTATTCCAGCAGGTGGTAATTAGTGGTTAGGCCTAATTATGATGCTCCAGCCTGATAACAAAATGCCTGACAAGAAAAGCACCGTGTGTTTGGAGGAGCTACAGTCGGGAGGAGCAGTGTTTTTATGATATTGTATGGACCCGACACCTGGTTGGACACTGACATTGGGGTCCTCAGATCATCTAATTAGAGAGGGGAGTGTAATTATAAAGGAGAGCAGAGATTCATCTTATATACAGTGTTGGTTGTGCAGTTTTGACAACAGCTAGCTGTGTCTCCATCATGCTGATGTAACCAAGTCTTTATCAAACAGACTAAAAAACTAGCTGTACAGGCTTGTTGTGGAAAATCTGGAATTCATTAATGCAGCGTTGCAGTCATACAGATTTAAAAAGACCTACATCATCTCAGAAGAATTATTATTTAGCAACAGAATAGGACTGAACAATTAATCGAAATCGCAATCGCAATATGGCCATGGGCAATATCCAAATCATATTCTCCAGACATAAAGGAACATCTTTGTTTGGTACAAGACCAACAAAAATCACATCATCATCAGAATAATGAATTGGTCATCATATAAACTCAGTATCTGTATCTCTTCAGTCCTCTTCAGAACCAACCAGATACCAACTGAAATTCCCAAATCAAAGTCAACTATGGTCGTCTGCCTCCTCCACTCAGACTAGTTTCAGGTTACATCCCTGTTTATCCAGAGTCATAGAAAATATCAACCATTTGGGTGAAATGTTGTCATAACTGCTGCGTGAAGTCTTGAGTAATGTCTAAAAAGCATTTTATATGGCCACCTTGATCTTTGACCTTTCACCTTTCACCACCAAAATCTAATCAGATTGTCCTTGAGTCCAAGTGAATGTGTGCCATGTGCCAAATTTGAAGACGGACGGACGGACAACCCAATCTGGATGATTTAAATCAAACTTAAAAACTATAAAAGTTCTAAACTGCTCTCACCAACTATGGAAACAACGTGATTAAAACCAAGAACTCACAGAGTCATCATTTTTCTTGTAATCAACTGACATGCTAATATTTAACATTTGGTCGAGTAACTAAAAATGTTGCTCTCCCAAACCAAGAGAGCTTTGCTATCTAACAGGTGAAACTATCTTGCAGACTTCCTGTGCTGTTTTACCAGCTTCAAGAGTTCTTTGAAAATAGACAGGAACTTGAAAATAGGCTGAATTCAGGAAGGAACATTGGAAATAAGTGGAATCAGATTAGCTGATATTTGTTTTATCAACCTTAAAGGAAACATGTTGAGCCTTACTGCTCAAACTGAGTGAAGACGGATGGACTGAGATGTTCAGAAATGATTGTAGAGGACAGTTTCAGGTCAGTTGTAATGGCTGACTGACTAACTACCCTGCATGTCTGGCGTAAATGGTTGGTTGTCCGGAGAACCAACACCTGAAAGCCTCCGATTACTGACATGGTTTCTCTGGGCTTACTGTTGCACTGCAGCTATGATTAAAACAAGCGTGTGTGAGTTCATACACAGCTGAGTTATGAGAGACAGTGAGAGCTACATTATACAGCTGATGCTGGAATCAGCTGGACTGGTCTACACAGAACAAACTGGTCTACAGATTTTCAAATGGAAACTGGAATCTGGACGCTGGTACATCTGGCCAATAGACTGCACCTACTGTTTGTTTTTAGAAAGCAGGTCTCTCTAGAAAGCAGTATTGCTACTTGAATTGAACTGTTTGTATGTTGAAGTGACGCCTGTCTGTTTGTCTGTCACAGACTGTGTCTCTGGTCTATTGTGTTGTCAGTCATTATAAATAATCATGGTGTCCCTCTGCTCTCCAGCTGCCAAAACCACCTGATGCTGCAGCCTAATCTGGTCGCCTGGGACTAAGCACACATACACATACATATATACATACATATATATATATATATATATATATAGATATAGATATATCTATATATATCTATATATGTATGTATGTATATATATATATATATAGTATATATACACACAAACACACACACAACCAACATGGCATCAGACCCGCCCATCCTGACAGAGCAGGAGGAGCTGCAGAGGAGAGTCAATCAGGTCACAGATGAGGTAAGTGAAAATCTAAATAGCTTCATTATTATAGCTGTAAATAATTGCTTTATCATTTATTAGAGGGGTTTACCCTTTAAGGAAAGTTATGTTGGTGTCAGATAAGCAATGACTGTAAAAGAAATCACTGACCAAAGTAACCAGACACAGCCACAAGTTTTACCTCACATTGTTCTGGAAATACTCAATATGAATTTTCTTATGTTTGAGGAATATTAAATGAGAGTATTAAAAGGAAATAAATGACAATATTAAACGAGAATATTAAATGAGAATAAATGAGAATATTCCCTGAGAATGAATGAGAATAGTAAATAAGAGTAAAGTATTCGTGGATCAACTTTTAACAAATCAGAGCTGATCATTTCAAATCCTAAACACAGTTGTCATCATCATGTAAAGTAGTTTTCTGAATTGTTCGCTTCCTGCTACCAGATGTAATTTCTTAGACCTCCTCACTGAACAAGAAACTACTGAGATTCAGGGTTGGTGTTTACCAGATGACTGTACAGCAAATTTGATTGTTCCACATGAGGTTTCCTGATAGTGATCAGATCAAGATGGAGCCATGTCTTTGCCCTCAGTCAAGTAATGCTAAATGCCAAACCAAACTGGTATCAGGCCTATCCACTGGCTTCAGGTACACCAACACTTGGCTGACAAGACCTGTTCTCAATAGTTTCATTCAGTTTGACCAATAGTCCACAACACAAAGATATTCAGTTTTCAAAAATATAAAACAGAGTAAAACACTTACTTGATAAATTACTTAAATTGATACAGAAGATCTAATTCCACAGTCTTAGTCATCAAGCCACAGTTAGCATCAGAGAGCTTTTGACATTAGCAGTGCTCAGCACCAATATTCTACCTGTAAAGCTATCAATGAAAGATTTTACTCTTTGTTACTTTGTTAGGGAGACATGATACTCTCCAGTACTTTGGCCTGTCTGAGGGTTTATACTTGTTTTTTTAAAGGAAAGCCAGTGTTTTTTCTGGTTTTTAAATTCAGGTAATTAAAGGTAGTTTGTAGAGGC
The DNA here is from genome assembly GCF_002260705.1 of Seriola dumerili. Classification (NCBI taxonomy): domain Eukaryota; kingdom Metazoa; phylum Chordata; class Actinopteri; order Carangiformes; family Carangidae; genus Seriola; species Seriola dumerili. Next base: position 3,569,033 of record NW_019174291.1, on the reverse strand, counting down.
TCCAGTTAAAGTGACCTCAAGACCAGGCCATAAAAATAAGAGTTAATAACACAAAACAAGACTAGGTCAAAACCTAATATATATCTGGACTCCTTATGGTCAAATCCTGATTTTATAACTGTGACATCGTCTGACAAAATCACCAAACACATAAATTAAAGACAAAGACTGAGCTTTGATTTCAGCTGGATTTACTGTAACATGATCAGTCAGAGAGAAAGGTAGAAGAGACAGACTATCTTTCTTATTTAGTCTCTGACACAGAGCACAGCCTCCATCTGGATCCACATTAATTTAGTCTTTATTTACTTCAACTACAGAACGTAACAGACTTTTATTAGAGGCAGGTCTTTATGTCTCACTCCCTCTGATTGATATGTAGAGTTGATCAGAGCTGTATTTTAGTACAAAGCCTCGTTTTCAGTCTCTCTCGTCTGTTGTGTTAAAGTTACTGCATTACATGTTTGAACAAACTCAAGACTCCCTGTAACTGTTTCAAATGAAAAGCTCTCTAGCGTTTCGGTAGAAAACCCTTTAATTCTTAACAGGGCTTTAATTGCTGTGCTACAGTAAGCGTATTGTCTAATTTCCTGTGTTTCTGTTGTTTTCATGCTATTCAGATCTACTAGCTTCTTTAGCAGTTACCAATGACTTGTCTCTCTTCCTCCCTCTCTCCTGCTCTCTCTGCTCGATGTGTCTTATATTTAGTTATTCTTCTGCCTCCTTTAGTAATAATGATACATGTAATAAAAGTAGTTTGTTTTCTGTAATGGAGGCGAGGCTTAGTGTATTGGAAGCACTCCTCCTCTTCCCTGCAGTTCCCAAGCAGCCAGTAAACCAGAGTGACTCAGTAGACTGCCTGAAAACAAGAGGTGCAGCCCTAAGACCCTGGTCAGCATCCAAACACGGTCCAGTCCTGAACCAGGTTTATACCAAGGCTTTCAAAACAAGTTTCTAGATCTAGAGACAATGAGCTAAGTTGGCAACACTGCAGCTGTAAACAACCCACCAATAGAACCTGTTTATACCAGAAACTCAGTGATTAGGCACTCGACTGACCAGTGGTGGAAATATGATCAGTCAGCCGGTCAGTCAGTCATGTTTATAGGGCTGGCCCTGTTGTTGTGGTCCAGCCAAGAATCTATGATGTTCCCTCTTCCAACAAACCTTTAGAGCTGCTGAAGAAAGTGTAAACTCTTTCAGTACAGTATGGTTAGCAATAAAACACTAACAGACAGCAGCACTGAAATAGATGTATTCCTCGTAAGGGCAGTTTTCAGGTTTGACCTGGGTGATACAGAGTGTAACATACACCATCCTTTCACCACCGCTTCTCCAGGAAGCAGCAAAACTGTGTGTGTGCAGGACAAAGAAACGTCAGGGGAATGTCTTGACCGAAACAAAAGATTCAAAATAATCAAGCTGACAAAGCAGAGGGTCACAAACATCACAAACATGAGAGGCAGGATCAGTATTACTGAGGTGTCACAGTGTCATGTGCCTGAGGGGAGGGTCCCTTTAAGGGCACCTGGCTTACCTGGTTGCCATGGAGACAACCGGTCTCCCAAGAGAAACATCAGGCATGGATGAGCTCATGCGGGGTGGTGCTAAACACACACACAAACACACACTCCCCGGAGTTTAAAGGCTACTACAGGTCAAAGCAATTTGTGACCTCATCATCCCCTCAGTGGGGAAGTCCATGGGAATTGATATGATATTTACACAACACTTGTGCGCACGACACACACACACACACACACACACACACACACACACACACACACACACACACACACAGAATTTCGTGTGTGACTGACAGTACAGTGTAAACAGGTCATCATGTGTGCTGGCTTTAAAGGGAAAACAGCAGTTCAGTCAGTGTATTTTTGACTATAAACCTACAAATGATAAACAAGAGTTTGATATAAAATCAATATATGAACCTTTTGTGCATTATTGAGTCTTTATGAGCCTGAATGATTAAACATTTTGGAAAACATGATATTGTGTTCAGTTTAAAGAGCAGTTATTTCTCCCCAGGGGAAATTATTTGAAAGAAATACTTATTCACTAGTCATTTTAAACTTTATTCTCCATACATATATAATTCTGAGCTTGCATTTAGACTAGTTGTTCAGCTGACCTGCTACACACTGACTCAAATACTAGGTTGCACTAGCATAGCATCTTATGGAAATTACTTAATTATAAGTGTAGCATTTCAACACTGTATTTTTTTTTAAACCTACAATTAGTGCTAAATTAAATACTTATTTCCAGGACAAATCAAAGGACATTCACAGAATAGGTCAAATAACAACGTTACCCATTTTTAGGTTTGCAAAAGTGTCATACTAAGTTATACAAGGTCACAGAGATGACATTGAATTTGTGGCAACTATAGAGCTAAACTATTGTTTGGAACTCTTCATTTCAGTATCTGTTGAATTGAATTTCAATATACAGTATTTGAAATTGGCCTTTTTGTGTCTTTCAGTCTCTGGATAGCACAAGGCGGATGATGCAGCTTGTTGAGGAGGTACACACACACACACACACACACACACACACACACACACACGTATATATACAGCATATATACAGTATATGTCCTACAGAGCCTGAAACGACAAATGAGAGATATAAAAATTGTAAGAGAGTCAGTGGGCGAACAAACGTAATCATGAAGTTCATTATCATGTTAGTGTCATCATCTCTACATTAGCCTCCTCCAGTGTTGTTTCCACTGGAGGAAATGCCCAAATAATGACTTTAAGCGAGACAGATGCCGGGACGTGATGAACTTAAAGTGATTTTGGGCTCTGACATGTTGAAAACAATGTGTGTGAGAACAGAGTCAGACACAGGGAGGGGCTACATACTGCTCAGACAGTCTGTATGTATGTTAGCTAACTAGTAAATCTCTATATTAAAAATGGCTTCATTTTACTTTTTTTTACTTCATTTTTTAATTTTACTGACAAACATTCAACAAAGCACATCATTAGCATTTATATTGTCTGTTATGTAGGTAGCCATTGGTGTCAGTTTATTTACATAGAAATGGATTTGAGATTGTAAGTATTGTCATGTGGCAACATCGACGTGAGCAGGAAGTGTGGGTGTTGTCCGCCAAGGTTTTACAATAGTCACCACATGACAATTATATATTATCTATCTGCAGCAACTTTAAAACAATATGGCTCCCCGGAAGAAGGGAAATTATGCATCATGATGATCATAATGTGTTTTTATATGCTCCATCCTCCAGAGTAAAGAGGCCGGGATCATATCTTTGGTTATGCTGGATGAACAAGGAGGTAATCGGTTCTACTTTATCAGTGTTTAAATTCTCCTTTTTTTTAATCATCTTCCATGTATTATGTAATAAAGTAATATTTGTTTTTCAAGAAGCAAGGTGGAGAGTTCCAATAATGCCTCAGTTACTTAAAGATATTTGTTTATTGAGTAACTGAGAGGTAGAGGAGAAGACTGGCATTACTTTGATCTCTGTGCATTCAATACAGTTCCTGTAGCTTTGTGACATGTCTAACAGAAAGACAGATCGAGTGAACTGCTGGCCTACATCAAAAAAAAAACCTGTCCTATTTACACATTAAGTTAACTACACAGAATGGGGGATTTTCAAATTCATCACTACCAGATGAAATAAAACCCCTAAAACCCGCTAATACCCGCTATCATTGGGCTTTTGTCGGCAATGGAAAAGGGTAGGCTACAGTCGGGTTTTCCTGCATTTAAAAAACCTGCTTATACCTGATAATTTTGGTGGGAAAAGGGTATAACTTGGGCTCTCACCATCTTTCCAGTGAGTCAATTAGTCAAGGTTTACAGAACTGATAACTGATAAGACCTAGAAGCTGTTGTATGAAACTATGAAGATATGTTTGTGGCCGACTCAAGGCCCTCTAAGATTTGAGCTATGATTTTTGGGGGTTGTCAGCGTGGTCTGTACATGTCGGTCCTTACGCTCTTGACCAATCAGAACGCTCAGCTGAAACCCTCTGTTTGTACACTGTTCTATCTCTACTGTTGTTACAACACCATAAAACCCACCACCATAAAACTCCTGTTCCTAACAGAGCAGTTGGAGCGTATTGAGGAGGGCATGGACTCCATCAACAGGGACATGAGGGAGGCAGAGAAGAATCTGACAGACATGGCCCAGTGCTGTGGTCTGTGTGTCTGGCCGATCAGGAAGTAGGTCTGGTGTCCGGGATCCATACCATCATCCAGCTGGTGGCTTAAGAAACCCGTCCTTGTGCCCAGTTCCATTTAATGAGCTTAAAATAATAATAACAATTTAACTAACTAACACTGACAAAATAAGGCATTTTGATGACACCAGGTTCAAACAAAAACTTCAACTCTTGCCATCAAGATTGGCCTCAGACTGTCAACTTTAAAGCCTCTCAGTGACCTGAGGACTTCAGTTACTTGCCAAACCATCTTTTACAAAAAATATTTTCCTCTGTCGTCTTTACTGCACAGCTTTTTTTCGGCTTTTCTATCCTCCACAACGATCAATCCTGGAGGTTTATGTACATAGATCAGTGTTTCTCAGACTTTTTTCAGATCAAGAACTTAACCGCTGAAATAAACCAAGTATCAACAAGTATCCAGCCGACAGGACGTCGAACCAGGGATTCCCTACTCGTGTATATCGTGACAATGTGACATGCGCCCGTTATCAGCAACCCCTGCACCTCGCACACAGCGTGGCAGCAGGCGGTGCTATTTATGTAGCATCAAAATGATCACACACATATGAACACTGCATCAAACGCACTACCAATCTCAGTCGTGGTGACTACATTACTAGTTAAAGTTGTAAGTTTACTACAAGTTCACTAGTAAAATAGAATAAAATAGAATAGAATAGAATAATATAAGAAAATAGCCTTAATTGTCATTGTACAAAAAATGTATAATTAAATTCTGAGAACGACTCCTGATCAGTGCAAACAGTGCAAACAGTAACAACACACAAGGTCACAAAAGAATATTGCACATAAAAGACTATGTTGCTTAGAATATAATAAATACTTTAAAGAACAGTGCTTTGAGTAGCTGTTGTTTATAGTGAAGATTAAAATAAGGTGATGATTAAAATAGGTCAGCAGATGACAGCTGTGAGTGCACATTTGTGGAGCTCAGAGTAAAACTCTCCTGCTGTGTCTGTTGTGTTGGAGGTTTCATTTAATTTTCTTCAATAAAGTGAGTGGAAAGTGACAATAATTGCCCAGTGATTATAATCAAACATAAATACAACAAAGAAGAAGAAATTCTAAGCATAAATACATATGCATAAATATATATGCCAATATATGCACATAAAAATAAAAAGTCATGTTTGAAAATATATTGTTCTTCCTCAGATTCAACAGTCTGTCAAACATTGCACCCCTCATACCAATTCAACCAGAAACATAATGGAACTGGGTATCAAGGCCAGACTGCAAGCAGCCAACATATTAGCTCTCAGTCTGGCTCAGCTCAGCTCAGCTCAGCTCAGTTTGGATCTGTTTGCTCCAGTTCCTCACAGCATTAGTTTGTTTAAAGTGACGTTATTTATGGTTTGCGGGTGAACTAAGTCAGTTTTTAGTTTAGTTTGTTCGGTTGCTGGTGGCTGGTTTTTCAGTTCAGCTTTAGGGCTTTTGGGAAATAGTTGGTGATTTTTTTTTTCTTTTTTGGATTTTGTTTTGCCTTCCTCCTCCACTCCCATCTACCATCCTCTCTCTCTCCATTCTTTGTGTTGTCTTTCCTTCTCCTCCTCTTTTGTTTATCCTTTTCCCTGCTGGTTCTCCTATCATCCCTTTTACCTCCTTGCCTTCTTCCTCCTCTTCCTCCCATCATCCTTATACATCTTCTTCTTCCTCTGTCCCACCTCCTTTTTCTGTCATTTCGCCTTTCTGCCTTGCCCTTCCTCTCCTTCTTATGTCCTACCTCTCTTCCTGCCTACTTCTCCATCTTCCTCGCATCTTTTTCCTCCTCCATCCTCCTCCTCCCATAGAGCAGTTGGAGCGTATAGAGGAGGGCTTGGATCAGATCAACTCTGATATGAAGGAGGCCGAAAAAAACCTGACTGACCTGGGCAAGTGCTGTGGCCTCTGCTCCTGTGATAAGTAGGTGGTGGTGGTGGTGGTGTGTGTGTGTGTGTGTGTGTGTGTGTGTGTTTATTTGGCTGGTACACATAATTCTTAGGTAAGTATATGTTGACCACCAGAGGATAGCAGCCTGTCTTCTGTTGAAATAGTGACTTAGAATGGAAACGTAGATCTAGCTAAAGCTAATGCAGTAGACGTTGTGACGTTCTACTGCTGAGTTTGTGTTGTAACTGTTTCAGTGTTGATTCGACCTAAAGGCCATTTTGGAGGCTGCAGTTAGTGCTGCTGTTGAATTGTACTGCATTATGTGGACAGTTGTTTCTGTTATTTTCATCTTCACCTTCATCATCATCATCATCATCATCATCACCATCGACCCTCATTTTCAATGATGCCGAGATTACAAAAGCAGAAATGAAACAAAGCAAACAATGACAATACAAAATCAGTTCCTGATCAGAACAATTACATTCAGAAACATTACAATTCAAAAAAAAATGTTAGAGCGTCTCTCTAGACTGTCTCGATGTTTTCAGGGAGTCGATATTTAAAGTGTGCTGCAGGTTGATCCACGAGTCTAGAGCACAAACTCTAAAAGCAGTCTTTCCAAGCTCAGGGTTCAGCAGAGGAACATGCAGAGTGATCCCGTGCTGAGAGCGCGTTTGATCAGAGCCTACACTGAGATCTGTTAGTGGTGTGAGGTAAGGTAAGGAAGGTAAGGCTAGTGATGTTCTTTGCGCACATCAATGAGGCTATAGGAGAAATAACAAAAGCTCCTCTCAGTATAATGCAATACAGTTCAACAGCACCACATACTACATCCTCCAAAACATGCTGTCATACAGTTTGAAAACAAAGACTGAATATTCTAACCTTCATGATGGAGGATTTACTGCACGACTGTTGGATCAGGCTAGTTTAGTTTTAAGATGGTGTATGCAACAAATTTCCAACTGAGTGTATTACCATCGTGATGTTTGTTTGATCTGATTTTGTGCACGTGGATCATGCACAATGAGAAACACTTGATTCAATTTGTCAGATCTTCCCTTAAACACCAGTTTTCATACTTTGTTCATCCGTTACTGCAGCTTTCTTTTGTTGCCCGCTTGCTTTGCTGTCATAAGGATTTCCAGCTGTTTAGATATCACCTTACACCGTGTTTGTCCTCTGTACTGTACAAATGGACCACTGCTATACTCATACTGGACAGGGGCCATACATGCATTACCTAACAGACGCTTTACACTGGCTAGAGAAACCTGTATTCCAGTAACAATACATATAATGCACCCAGGCTGCAGGACCAGTATGGCTACAGCGGTGGTTCTTGTCCATCACATTAAACACTGAACTCAATATAAAATGACATCCATAAGGTCATTCTCTCTCTCTCTGTCAGACTCAAGGCCTTTGAGGAGAGCGGGGCGTACAAGGCAGTTTGGGGTGGAGCCTCTGGTCAGGACGGCGTTGTGTCCAATCAGCCGCCGTTGTCGCGAGTCGTCGATGAGAGGGAGCAAATGATCATGAGTGGAGGATACATACGGAGGTAGAGAGAGAGTAATGAAGTGTGTTTTTGTAGGAAGCTGGGTGTTAAGAGAGGCATCTGCATGGTGAGTGAGTGTTTGCTCTTCTTTAGAACAGACTGACATGTAATACTACCAGTCATCAGTTACACAGGCAGCTGGCCAAACACAGGACATTTATCATAAACACACACACAAGAACCTGACTGTAGATTCAGATGGAACCTCACATCTTTAAAATAGGAGTTGGCTGTGGTGGTGATGACTTTCCCGCTTCATTCCGCTCCGTCGCAGGGTGACTAACGACGCCCGTGAGGACGAGATGGAGGAGAACCTGGCTCATGTCGGCAGCATTGTTGGAAATCTGAGGAGCATGGCTCTGGACATGGGCAACGAGATCGACATGCACAACGCCCAGATCGAACGCATCCGGGGCAAGGTACTGCTCTCGATACAGCATGTGCCAAATGTCAGCATTTACATAACCATGCATGGGGAATATTAAAAAACAACAAACAAACGGCTCCCGCTATATCTGCTTATCCTGTGTGGAGTCACAGGTCACCAGTCTATCACAGGGCTAATATATAGATAGACCACCACTCACACTCAAAATCATCTGCTCCTACAGGCAACTCACCGGCCCTGTTCAGACCTGGTATTAACATCCGTCTCAGGTGATCCAATCACAGGTCAGCTCTAAGTTCAGGTGTGAACGCACCCAAGACGCGTCTGAGACCCGATCACTCAGACCACATTCAGACGTGGTCTGGACCACATGTGGCCAAGTTCTTTTAGCAGTGTGAAGGGAAATACATCCTGGGCCACAGTGAAGGACCAACTACTCTATGAGGAAGTGGATCAAACTGCTCATACCTGTTTATTTGCATATAAAGCAGGAAGTGAGACTCCATCACAAGTGGTCATTCGAGACACATTTTAAAGCCAGGTGTGAACTGATGAACTTAGAGCTGACCACTTGTGATCGGATCGCTGAAGACGCATGTTAATGCAGGTCTGAACAGGGCCTCTGTCTCTAGTTCACCTACCTATCAGATGAAACCAGAGCGCTAGGTGAAGGCCCATGCAGACGCTAAGGCAGATGAATTTGAACCTAGAACCTTCCTTCTTTGACGCAACAGTGCTAAAGACTCAGCATAAACACGCAAACAAAAAATATATTTGTGTATGCAAAACACTGACGTTGGCCTCCCACAAATACAAAGCGAGGTGACTGGCAGTTAAAAAAACCAGTGAGCTGGATTTGATTTACCCCATTGTCTCTTCTGGCCAGGCTTTCAAGTTCCTTCCTGTTGTCTAAAATAAGGTTCCTGTAATACACAACAACAACAAAAGAGAAGTGAAGAACAGAAGTGTGACAGCACGTCACTGAGAATACCAAACCTTACCAATTATCATTAAATACCATTATAACTTAAAAACGATTTACAGGAATCTGCAACCAGTCATTCCCCTTTAAATTGGTTCCCCTTTAAACAGGTTCAGGTTTTCATTGGGATGTTTTACAGCACTGCAGTGGTTTGTCATTTCAACACCACAACGGGAGCTCAACCATGTCTGCTGCTGGTGGCTTTTTTTCAATAAGAAGAGGAAATGTGCAATTGTGTCTGTTATGATGTGCTGACAAGGAAAAGAAAGAAAGAGAGAAAGAGATAGAGAGAGAGAGAGAGAGAGAGAGAGAGAGAGGAAAGCAGCTCACGCCGGTGTTAGTGCAGGGCATGTGGTAAAAGATGCATAAACACAGAGTGGATAGATCGATTTTTATTCATCAATAGTTTCTTTTTAATAATGTGTTTTTAAATTAATTTGAACCATTCATGACTATGCTATGCAAACATTTCTAACCATTGCTTTATTTTTATGTTTTTGTTCATTGTGGATTGTAATACTTGCACTGTAGGCTTGCACAACCTGCTTTGGGAAGACTATTGATTAGCCATTGCAATAAATCAAAGTAGATTTTGACAGATAGACAGGGAGCTCCAATGGCTCTGTCCTCCAGATTCTTATTAACTCATCTCCTGTGTCCTTTGTCGGCCCTCCTCTGTCTGCAGGCGATTCTCAACGTGTCCCGCATCGATGCTGCCAACCAGAAAGCTAACAGTCTCATGAAACGATAGAAGGAACGCGCTTCCGTTTTTTTTTTTCTGCAAATTCATCCTGCTTGCAATTACAACATTCTTGCATGCTGTGCCAATGTGCTGCCGCTGTTATTCTCTGACTGACACAAGTCGCTTTTTAAGTTGTGTTTTCAGGATGAGAACATCATGTAATATTTTTGCTGTCATATTCCTTCAGGGACTGTGTCCGTTATTCCCACCGACCTCTGAAATGTTCATTATCTCTTATCTCATGTTGTTGTAGTTTTCCTTTTCCCTGCTATTACCATAATATAATGATAGGGAGTCATAGTTTTGCTGTGATACTGGTATCTTTTTGAAATGTGTAATGCAATTATTACAAAAAATCTTTGTGGGGATTTCACGATGAGGCCTTTGTCACTTTATATTTCACGCTCCATATTACCTCTCAAGGTGGCCTCTGGTCACTCAGCAGAGTTAGATCACAGGAAGTTGTAATGATCCCTGTGGAGAAACTGGGTCACTGCAGCAGCAGCACCGTCACCACCAACAGCAGCGGCAGAGAGCAGAATCAGACAACACCAAATATGTCAGTCAAGAAATAATGTCAGGAGGTGAATATGTGGGGAACAGCAGCGAAGAAGAGCGGCACCGTGGGCCGGGGCGTGCATCTTAAAACCAATAATTTGGCCTTTTTCTTCTTCCGGGCAAATAGAGAAGTAAAACTCTGTGTGTGCAGAATATATGTTCAAATTTTTCATGAGAAAAAATATCAAACACAGCTATCAGTAAGCAGTTTATTTCTCAGTGTAAACATCACTGTGTACCACCCCTCCCCATTTTTCTGTAGTGTGAAATGTTCCAGAGTGGTTGAAACACGTGCGTGATGGTGCCCTCTGCAGGCTCAACCAGGTATTGAGAAGTAGAATGAAACACGCATTTGTCCCCAGAGGAGAAGCTCTGGCGACACCTAGCGAACAAACATGGGACCTGCTCTTCCTGGCCTCTCCATCTTCTTTCTTCTCCATGTTGATATAAAATGGTGGTGAAATGACTATGGATTGCTGTTGATTTTTTTCCCCCTCTAATCTTGTTCCATCATTTGAGGGGGAATCTGCATCATTCTTTTTGCTGACACTGTCAAGAGGCATATGAATCAACAATTCTTTGAAATTTTTGTGCTTTTTGTGTCTGAAGTTTTTCATAAGAACCAGTTACATAATTTTTTGGTTTACATTCATTTGCTCCTGTGGCTGTTGGCTCTCTGGGCATACTGTTCACAAGCAACCAGTCGTGTCTCTAACTGTGATCTAGAGTAATGCTGTAATTCAGATCCTATGGTTCATGTGTATTAGTGTTATCATTTGCATATGTTAGTTCAATTAAGCTGGTGACCTTTGCTGACCTAAACAGGCCTTCACTTCTGACAGCATGTTTCAGACAACTATTAGGATCAGGTGGCACAACACTACTGAGCATGTATACTGGTGTGTTGTGATGAAATGTCAAATATCAACATCATGGAATAAAAAAAGGTGCAGAAATGTATGGCATGCATGACTCCGGATTAATTGATTATGTAGGGGGGGGGGTCTGGGTGATTTATCAGCATCCAGTCATCAGTTATGTTCTTAAAAAACAAAAATGTGAGCTAATTGTGCAGAATTTGTGAGTGTTGTGCTTGATTTTTTTCTTGAAAATGGGAGTGATTGGTGCACACTGTATCTGGGACAGCTGGGGGCGCGCAGCAGCAGCATGAAAATGTTGCGCGTTCAAGGGAGGAAAAAAAAATCTCTCGCTCTGTAGAGCCTGCGCAGTTCAGCTGTTCTCGTCACTCCGAACTTTCGGGAGAACCACAGAAGGAGGGGAGAGAGGGAGAGAACAACGCCATTTTCCCTGGTAATTATTTTCTATATATTCAGCTTTTTTTTTTTTTACACCACACATCGCGGTTAGTTCCAGATAGCAAACCGCACGCGTGTCGTCTACGCGCAGAAAAACATGTATAGCTACCCAATGCTAAAAAGAGTGTAACGCAGAAGCTAGCAGGCGTTTCGTCCTCCCGTCGGCCACCGATACGTCGCGTAGCTCTAAGTGGCGCAGCGGAGCGGCGCACAAGTATAGCACGCGTCGTTTAACATCCGCGATTAATCCACGTATGATTACCGAAATTCACAGTGAGTCGGGTTATGCCATTTTTAACATAGCAGCGGTTCAACCCTGCGCAGCTAACAGAGATGGCGGTGTCTGCGAGCTACTCTCTGTGTGAGCCCGTCAGGCACGAGCAGTAGGGGGAGAGGCAGGAACAAGCTCAACAAAGGCATAAGAAAGATCGCTGCTGATTGGCTACCACGGGTCACGTGGTCAGAACAAACGCAATGCAAATTTCCATCATTTTATACTGAGAAGTTGTCCTCAACTGTTAATGTGTTAACAAATACACATCCTATTCATTTTGACTTTACATGTAGAAATACTTTTTTTTTTTAAAAATGGACTTTAACAGAGTAGCTAGAGACACACCTCACTCATTGCCTCAGTTTAAAACACTACTCAAAACATACTTGTCTAAAGCAGCTGTTGATTCTTGATTTCAATGCTTTGATTGTTGGTTTTTACTTTTGATCTTATTTTCTTTTGTCTGCTTTATTGATTTCATCGCTTTAATGTGCATTTTTAATTCTCATTGTTAAACTTGCCTTGACACTGCCTCGCTTCTCTGTCTTTTATTGCTTTGTTTTGTTTCTGTGTTTGGACAGCACTTAATAGATCTGTTATGAAAAGTGCTATATAAATAAAGTAATTATTATTATTATTATTATTCTTATTATTATTCTTATTATTATTATTAAAAAAAAGAAGGGGAAAAGTACAGTATCATTAACCTGATGCTTGATTAGTCAAACATTCATCTGTTTAGGTTTGGGTTTAGGTTAGTGTATAGATACATATATTAGTGTATGTAATACAGAATTATATATGTACACACAAAGACTTTTGTTGGGTAATTATGTTTATTGAATATAGTCTTAAACAAGTGGATAAATGACAAAGACGTTGGTCATCAGATAAATATAGACACCAGATCACATTACAACAAAACATTTACCATCATTGTGGGTAATTCTACATCAGGGCGTTTTTATTTTAAAATCTATCCAGGAGGGGGCAGTGTAGGGAGACAGAATAAGGAAGGCAATGATGGAGATTGTAGGAGATTCGTGAGCTAGGGGCCATAAATATTTACATTTCCTTTGCGTAGATGGAGCTGTTTATGGCACTGACTTTTCAATCAGTATTAGCATATCTACCTTTTACTTACATTTACTGATTTCACTTTTGTCAAAGTCAACATACATTGTACTGTATCTCAAGAAAACACTCATCAGAAAGAAGGATTTAAAAAAATGTCTGTTTGAAAGTGAAGGTGCAAACTTTTCTTTTTCTGATAAATAAATGTAATGACATATTCTTAAGGAGCTGTCACTCAGTAAAGAGAACAACAGTAAAACAATAATGGTTTGTGGTAGAATGCAATATTAGGTATGCTATGCATTTTAGAACTAGAGCTCTGGAATGTCTGTCGTGCATTGTATTGTGTCTCATTCGTTCTCCTTCATCTCTTTTTTTTTTTTTTTTTTTTGCAGACCCTGTGCAGTCAGACAGGTGTCTTTAGTCCAGACTGGCACGTGGATCAGCACCAGACAGTCCTTGTGGGTGGAGAAAAAGAGTCGTAGTGGGCCATCACAAGAGGAGGAAGAGGTGAAGGTGGAGCTATGTCGACCACTTGGCGTGATGAAGATGAAGAGTTAAGGGTGGGAGGAGTAAAAGGCGGTTTGAGAGCCAAACCGAGGTTCTCCTTTACAGAGGTCAAACTGCTACTGGAGGCAGTGAAGAGGAACAGATACATCATCCTTAGTGAGTAAGGCGGAGTGTGTGCGTGTGTATGTGTGTGTGTGTGTTTTGGTTGGTTTTGATAAGATTATCTTATTCCTTCTGTTTGATAGGACCTTGTCTAAAGCTTGTAGCAAGCAGCGGAATTGTACTGAGAAGTTATGCTTAAGCTTATAAGCATCCATCTTGGAGAAAAGAGGAGATAGTGGGTTTTTGCTTGCCCCTAGGATCAGATTCAGCCAGGAGCTTGGTGACATTTGGTTCTGATATTAGAGATGTAAAGTGGGCTCCTGGTTCTGGAAGTGTTTCTTCCCCTGCTTTTCCTACTTCAGTTCTCTTTTTAAAATGACATCTGCAATGTTGCTTAACACGAAAGCACAGTATCATCCTGAATAATGATCATAACCACCAGTTTCTTTCATCTTAACTTTTGGTGGACAGTTTGGTGGATAGTTCTGAATACTATAATATCCATGAACCTCGGCTGCTGTTGCTGTGGAGGAGAAGCCAGTATTAAGTGTGAATCACAGTGGTAGAAAATTAAAATGGTTTGCTGTCGCAGCTGTAAGCAAAACATGATGCCATAATTCATGAATTTACACAAAATTGAATCAGAAATTAAAAGTTAACTGATTCGAGCTCACACCATTTGTTTGTGGCAGAGGTGACAGAAACGTGATCGCTGTGATTGGATGTTTCTTGCTGAAATGCACCATTGAAGAACTTCGCCTTTTTATCAGAGAACCAGATATTTCCTGACACAGTTGTTATTCTCTTTTACTGATTGTTGGACGTGAGTCAGGTGAACTCTGTGCAGTGAGGATACCAACGCTGTTGAGAAATGTTAAATATGAGCAAAACCAAGTCTCACATCATCGTATTTTATCTCACTCCCATCTGTAGGGAAGTTTAACCAAGGTGTGTCAGCTGAAACCAAGAAACAGACCTGGGCTGAAATCACAAATCAGATCAACGGTCTGGGAGAGAATCACAGAGAGGTTTGTGATTGTCATCATCTTATCAGGGTTGTGTGTATTTCCAGGTGTAATGTTCAGGTATACTGTCAGGCATAATTTTGTTTGAGTTATAGATGTGAAATCTGCATTTAATACATTTCTCAAGCAAGTGTTCATCTCAATATCAGCCTTTTGTATAGATCACACCAGTGGTTCCCAAACGTTTGACCTGCAGCTGAATATTTGCTTTGTCCACTTGGACCCCCTTCAGTTCAGATGATAAATACTGATAATCAAAATTGCTGGCACTTAATTTTCTGTTCAATGACTAATCCACTAATTATTTCTTGGCTAGTTTGAAGCATCTGTAAAGGCTACAGCAGTATCAGGCTGCTACTTGAGGAAGCAGGTGTATCAACATGATAGAAGACTTCTTAAAGGCAGTTGTATCTTCTCACAGGTGCGGCAGATCATGAAGAAATGGGCTGACCTCAAATGTGATGGAAAGAGACGCATCGCGGCCCTGCGGGGCCCCAACGGCAGCAACCTGAGGAAGAAGAACCTGGGCCCCGTGGAGAGGATGGTCCATAAGATACTAATGATGAGTCCCAGAGGAGGTGAGCGAGACACTGGATTTGAAATTTGGTTGTACTGGTAGAAAAATAATTTCTGGTGGAATCTTTGTTTTGAGAGCTTTAATCCAGAAGACAGATTTTACGTCCTGAAGTGGTTAGTCTTTGGCTGAATAGTGTTTTTTATAACATCCATGCTGAGAGGAAATCTGTGTGGATTTGACTGAACAATATTTAGACCATTTTTTCTCCAGCATAAAGAAAATGTAAAAATTCAAGGGCAGCAGCATATATGAGGTGTAGTGCATCCAAGTAGTGATGCTGAAATTCATGCAAATGGAAGAGAGAGTCAGTTTGAATTATTTTATGTGTCTGCGGTTGGAAATTAATCCGGTTGTTAAGAACCAATAAAATTAATTAGAATATCCATGGATTGGCTTTTATATCAATCCTGTGGTTTGTACCGACACATCCCCAGATGAAGCAGCTCTGCTGCTTAAACTAAAACTAAAACCACAAAGGCCTTACAGAAAACAGATCATATGGAAATGGAGTGGAAGCAGAGGGATAACAAAAGTCCCTGTAATTGAATAAATAATGATATTTATACAGCAATTTTCATACAAGAGATGTAGCTCAAACTCCTTTATAATAAAACATCAAATAGTACAATAAAATAAGGGCAAATTGAAGGACAATGAAAATAGACAATAGAAAGACAGTACATGATAAAATATGTAAATGCAAATAAAAACAGAAACCAGTAAGAACAGTAAAATATGAGAGAATTACTTAAAAGTCAAGTAAAATAAAAAGGTTTTCAGCTGTTGTTTGAAAATGTTCACTGAGCATCTCTTAAAGCTCTTGGCAGGGTGTTCGATAGTTTTGAGCATCGTTAAAGAAAAGTGCCTGTTTTCTTGTGCATAAAATTGTGTCTGTTTAAATTGTCATTATTTTGAAGTGTTATTGTTTGTCTTTATTGAACTAGTTTTCATGTGTTGGTTCTCAGATGGAGACAGTGATCAGGACATTGGAGAAGATGATGATTTCTCAAAGCTTTACACTAAAGGCCTATCCTCGAATCCTGCTCCCTACTCCTACCTCAGCCTGACAGACAGCTCCCACTCGTTACCTGGAGGAGCCTCCTTAGACCTCTCTCCTCTCTCCTCACCAGAGAAAGAACTTGGTGGTAAGTAGAGCTGGTTACTAAGAAAATGCAGTGAGGCTGCACCAGTAACATGGCAGGAAAGTCACTGGTGCACACCAACATGAAAATTGTCCAGTCAGTTTCTCTTTAAATTTGAAGATCCCTTGACGTGGTTACACAGCTTTACCCATTCCCAAGATAAAAAACTGAAATTCATCTGGATTACATTTCTATTGTAAGTGTGAAGCACTTGGGTTTTAATATTGTGGACTTTTGAACTTGACTCAGAGTGCACAGCAGAGTCACAAAGACCTGAGTGAGAATAAACATTTTCTTACAGTGGCGTGGTCGACGACAGTGGTTTTATTTTAATGCGTCATCACTTTCTTTTCTACTCTGTTGCCTCCTCTCTAAAATACTTAATAACTGGGGTAGTCGTAGACATTTTAACATTGCAAAATTTCTGCCTGCTGCTGAGCCCTTCAGTCATACCATTGCTGTGTATTGTCTTGCAGGAGATCCTTTCCATTCCTCCTCTGACTTTGACGTAGACTTGGGTGATGATGGAGGTAAGAGTTTAGTTTTATACAGCTGCTATTTTCATACCAACCATCCTCTCCACAACATTCTGGCAGGACAGAGAAGCAGCTACAGCTGCAGCAAACGTCTCATCTCACTGCACTGCAGAACAGAGAGGTTCAGGAGATCCTTTGTTCCCACTGCCATCAGGCTATACAACACCTCAGCCAAAGGAAGTGGACTAATCTAATTTATTATTGTTTATTATATTATAAACTGTTTTTATTATATATAATAATAATAATAATAATAATAATAATAATAATTATATAATAATTATTTATTATTATTATTATTATTTATTATTATTCAATGAGCTAATAGAGACATGAATTTCCCCTAGGGGATAAATAAAGCATCCATCCATCCATCCACCCACCCACAGATTGTGAAGACAGTCTATTCTGTTGTTAGACAGACAAACAGCAGCTGCCAGAAGCAGCTCAGGCTGCACTGACTGTCCTCTCACCTGTTTGATTGGTTGATATAATATTCATAAAAATTATGTTTTTTTCGCTTGAAATTTTACATTTTTAATTTTCTCATAATATTATGCCTTTATTCTCATAATATTACTTTTACATAACTTTTTCTTGAAATTTCCGATTTCTTTTTTTTCCCTCAATGTGGCCTTAATTACCAAATCAGATCCAGACAGTGAGGAGTTTTTTTAAACTGAAAAAGAAAAAAAAGTACCGATATAATCTGCATCATCAGTACCATGAGTTTATGCATCACATTTTGTACTTGAAAAGTAAAATGGGATCCCAACATGAATCTGAACTTTCATGTGGCCTCTTGTAAAAGCTGTGAAAAAACTCAAAAACAGAAAGTGTGTGTAGATCAACTAAATGGATGTCTCTTCTCTCTGTCATCTACCAGAACACAACATGGACTTTGAAGAAAATGATGACTCCTTGTTCTCCTCCCATCCTTCCTCTCTTCCCCCGCCCTCATCTACCTCCCTGGACCCCCTGCCGGATGATGCCTTGCTGAGGATCAAGCCAGTCCACACTTACTCCCGAAACAACAGCCAGAATCA
The DNA here is from genome assembly GCF_002260705.1 of Seriola dumerili. NCBI lineage: Eukaryota > Metazoa > Chordata > Actinopteri > Carangiformes > Carangidae > Seriola > Seriola dumerili. The sequence continues at coordinate 3,551,084 of NW_019174291.1, read as the reverse complement.
CAACCACATCCAGAACCACAACTACTCGAGACCTACACCTGGACCCTCTTCCTCTGTGGCCTCCACCTCCTCCGTTCTCCCTCCAGTATCTGATTCAGACGGTGCCTCATCCTCCGCTGCACCTCCTTTGTCTCAGTCCCCCACAAATGCCAAAATGACTGGCTCCTCCATCCCTGCTCCCCCTCCTGCCTCCTCCTCCTCTACGCCTGTTGCAGCCAATAACTCTACCTCTCACCCTGTGCCCTCTTCATCCTCATCCTCTGTCCCACCACCTCCTGCTCCTCCTCCTGCTTCCTCTGCTGCTGTATCCTCCTCCTCTTCTGGTGCTGCTGTAACCACCGCTCCCTCATCTTCTGTCCCTTCAGCGAGCCTTCAGCAACCACCTCCCTCCTCCTCCTCCTCTTCCTCCTCCTCCTCTTCCTCCTCCTCCTCAGTCCTCCCATCCAATCAACCCCCAACCTCAACCTCAAACTCATCTGACCCTCTGCCGGCTGGAGCGTCCTCCCGCAGGTCCCAGAACCACGTGGCCCAGATGGCCTCTCAGAGCCTCCAGCAGCAGCGGGCCAGCAGGATGCTCCTGACCTCGGTGTCTCAGTCTCTGGAGGTGCTGGCTCAGTCTGTCCAGCTGCTGGTGGAGAGCCAGCAGGAGTTTGTGCAGGAGTCTCTGCTGCTGCAGAGAGAGACAGTGGACATCCTGAGGGATTTCTCCAACACGGCGCTGACTATGCTGAGGGACAAAGCCAACAGTGGACATTTGCCGACACATCATCATCCCCCTTCACACTTCTGAAAAATGGACATGAACAAACTAGTAGGTTTTTACAAAATGAGACAAAATGGGAAGGAACAAGCCAAGTGCAGGGGAATTTTGAGTGCTTCAGGTTTAAACTTCTGTCTTATTAGTTAACATCATAAAAGAGAAGGTGATATTTGACTTTAACAACCTGAAAATGGGACAAATTATTTGCCCAAAGGCACAAAAACATGCCGCTTTGAGTCTTGTTTTTCGTTATGTATCTGCTGTTGGTTTGTAGCAGGCTCGTGTGTTCTCCACACTGTAATTGGCAGTTTAAAGCGAGTTGTTTTGAGCTGCTGAAATCACCCGCTTGCAGTGAGCGGCGATGGGACTGTGCTCATGTGTGGAGAAACAAACGCAGATAAGATGATGCAGAGACAAGAGTCCCGCATTTCATTTAACATTCGGCTCACTGAATGACAGGAATTGAGCAAAGCAACTGTAACATGTCAGAAGAATATAAATAGATACTAATCTTGCATTTTAGATTTTAGATCCATACGGTCACCATTTTAATGCTTTCAATGCTGATAAACTTAATCTATACCGGCTCAGCTCAAACTAGCCCCCCAGTCTCACTGTTATTTCCAACATGGCAGGCGCTGAGACAGAGCAGGAAGAAAATGAAAACGAAAAGAACTGTTTAGTTGAGGTTACTGCTGAATTTACTGCTGCTGGTGAAAAAGTTTCTTGTGTCATTTCCAAAGGGTTCATTTTTTAAAATTAAGGAAAGAGAAAAAAATTTCTCTCTGGTTTGTCTGTGCGATCTAATAACCTACTTCCAAAAGTCCTCCACAGTTTGGTCTGGGAGCGCCTCAGTAACATGAATTGGAAACTCTGTTTAATTGAATGAGAGAAGAGAATAAACAATTGTGCATGATCCAGTTCAAGAAATCATCCCGTTACAGATGTAATACCAGATCCCAAACACCTGCCTCTGGACTCAGTGTAAGGTTACATCTGGGTCACTGTCATCTGATGCAGCTAAAATCACAATGAATGGGTATTAAATAAATCAGCATAATTATTATTATTATTATTATTATTAAATACATGTCTTTGATTAGGGAGGGAGGGAGAAATCTAATTTGCTGTTGCTGATCAATGAAAACTGATCTGTTTAAAATTCTGTGGGTCGATTGTCTTGTGGGAGTTAATTCTAGCAGGTTAACATTATCCCACAATGCAAAGTAAAAACAAGCAAACAAGTAATGATGAAACAAGTGTCACTGATGGTGCTAAATATTTAGATTTTGCCATCATTACTACAGTCTTCCTCTTTAAATCTTAAAAGTAGTGACTCAGAGATGGACACAGAGATGGATAATGTTTTCTTTTAGTCCACCAACTACTCTGCGTCGCAGGGGCTGTGTGATGTTTCTAACTGTTTAAAGACTCCTTCAAACCTTCGACACTGTGTTTTTCTCTCACCAGGCAAACAGTTCGAGGAGCGATGTGGATAAATGTCATTTTAAAATTGTGATGTTAAAATCAGTGGAGAAACTGTTAAAACGAGTTAAAATGTTAAATGTGTAGACCCAAAAACCAGGAGTTTGTTTGAAATGTTTGTCTCTTTCTCCCCGGTCTCAGATCAGTCAGAAACATGCTGAATAAAGATGAATATGACGAAAGCAGTTCTATCGTGCAGTGGATAAAAGAAAATATTTGTAAAACTCTTACTAAAAGCTATTAAAGGAAGTTTCATGGTAGGACCGCACTACCAGCCCAATGCAGTTAAATGCTTTTGCTGTTGTTAGTCAGTTGAACCCTGCTGCAGGCCTAACTGCCCCCACCAAGTTCTGAATGTGGTCAAACGGTGAACGTGGCTGGTGAATTTTGTAACATAGATTTAATGTGGAATCAGCTGAGCCAATTCCCGTGGATAATTGTCCCACCCCATAATCCTTCCCTCCAACCTGACACCCTGGCAAGCATCAAATTTCTGAGCGTTTCCAGAAATATAAGAAAGGTTTCAATCTCTAGATCTGAAATTTGGACAAAACAGCAGCTTGTAAAGTAAACCAGTGTCATGTACACACACCTGGTTTCAAACAGACCAATAAAAAACCCTGAGTAGAAACTGAGACAACAGTCTGAGAAGCAGTTGTACTTGTTGGTATTAAAGATGTACTGCTGCCCATAATACCACATAAAGATGATGAGCTTTTGAATTCTTGTTCTTTGCTCCTCCTTCTGAATCTGCAGACCTTACCCTTGGAGATGCAGTTTCATCACTTGCAGCTGGCTCTCTGACCAATCGACTGTAACCAGGCTATGTGATGTTTCTTACAACCAAATCCTGAGGATAAAGATTTTTTTTAATAAAAAAAGACAAATCTGTTGGGAGAGTGTTTTCTTTTTGTTTTTTATAGAAAGGCAGCACAGTATGTGGCGAGGTCTGCTTATATGTTTTATTTTTCTTATTGTTAACAAATCGCATGAGAACAACAACACTAACAGGGACTGTGTGTATATCGGAGCCTGATATGTCTCGCACCCCTAAGCCATAGAGCTCCACTGATTCCAAAAACTGTTAAAACACATAGCCTGCTGTAAGTGAGACACCGTTTCACTGGGTGACATGTTCCTTCGTCGTCACAGGACACACACTGTAGTTTATTTTGACTCGGTGCCACACACACTCTGGCCTGCTGACCCAAATACTCAGTAGACTAGAGAACCAAATGTAGAGCAGTCCTCTCCTTAAAATAGTCCTACTTGTTAGCTAAAAACTACAATGTCCATCTGTTTTAGGAAATTACTTTAAGTTTTTAAATAGAACTATATGTTTATGAACTGTTTTTAAACAAGATTTACAACTTGGAGCTGAGGGCTGCAGACAGTAGGGAAGTCAGGACGTATTGAGGGATGGATTAACACTTGGTTCTGGTCTTTTCATGGGATTTGATAACAATTAGGAAATATCAAATAACTGAGTTCACAGGCAGCTTGTTCTGATGACTCATATTTCTGCATATGACACAAACTCATATCATCTGTGTGTAAGGTACAGAGAGGTGTGGGGCCTTTTTAGTCTTATTGTGAAAGCACAACACCTCAAATAAGTCAGCACATGACAAAAAATTTCTTGCGTGGCTGAGGTGGGGGGTTTATCAAATCATCATCCTGTCATCTGCTTTCCAGTCATAGCCAATGACCAGTTCAGTATTACCAACATCTTCATCAACATCTGTGTTTGTCACTAAGGCTGACAAAATCATCAACCTCATCAGCAGCATCACTGGCAGAGTTACACTTTTAGTAACCACTGATAATGTGGCTCAGCGAATACACAAAGATAAATATCGCTTAGTATTCTTGTGTAAAAAAACAACCACATGGAAGTAGCATCTTCCGGTATGGTTTGATTTGACTTTCCTCCCCACTGGTCAGATGAGCTTTACTTTCCAGTCCAGATGGCCAGCTCCAAAAACATACTGGTGGTGCAATGCTTGAAATGAACTGGACAACTGATGAGACGATTAAACGATGGAGAGGAAACAGGTCATCTGACCAGAAAAGCAGAGCTGATAATGTCGCATCTCAAGTCCTCAGCATGTTGCTTGTATCAGTTGTATCACTTCTTGTGGCTTAAGCTCTTCATTTGCTCCAAAGAAGGAAAGATTAACAACTTATTTCACATTTTCTTATGTTGTTATACTTGTTTACAAGTTTATCAAAAAGGAAAAACTATAACTAAAACTATAACTAAATATCACATTGATGTGAGTGGCTCCCACTTCCTTTAAAAGAAGTATTTTTACTCTGCAGGAAGGGAATGTATAAACTGCACTGATGTTGAAATATGGATTTTTAATTTTCAAGCTGTGAGAAATTCGACTCTTGAAGGCAACAGTTCAACAGCAACATTGGTCCATGGTTACATTAGCGGAACAATTGTTTGCCATTTCTTTCTATTCACTGCGAACGTCTGTGATACCACTGGCAACTTTCTCCATTGTTTTTTTGTTCCATGTCTTTCCATGTTCTGCTTGGGCTCCTCTCTGCAATGACATCCTCTGTTGCATGTCTTCTGCCTCACTCTTTGTAAGGCGGAAGACAGGCTTTGTGTCACTCATCTCACAACCAGCTGCACATACAGACCGATGTTATTTCTCCATCTTGGAAGACGGCTCATTATGATGAAACTAGGTTGTAGCTTGTTGTCTAACTATGGTAGCAACAAGGTATCCTCCAAGCTGGACCAAAAGACCCCTTTACCACTCTCTCGGGCTTCCTGGAGGTGATCAGAATGCACCTCTCCTACCAGTCTGGCTAATGCAGTTCCTCTGAAAACTGTCCCATTACACAAAACTAAGAGTTCATCAGGTTGAAACAGATTACAGCTGGGCACTACTCCAAAGTGTTCTTCTATCATCCATCAGCAAGACAATCCCAGCTGCTTGGACAGGGCTTTTAACATATGTTCAAAACTGAAGACATGGAAGGACATCAGAGTGTTTACAGTGCTGCACACATGCTCTGCACACATGCTCAAAACTGTCGCTCAGTTAATTGGGAGAAAAATGGCTGACAAATGTTTGAGGGATTTTGCAGCATTTGCATTTGCCAGGTTGCAAACACTACCTCAGTGACCACAGACCTCAAACTCTTCTGCTAACTGTGCACTGTATTAACTGGCAAACACATCATTGATACTGTCCTGGATAATATGAAGGCCAGGCAGAAACTTAATAAAAGAACCCAACATGGAAGAGACAGAAGAATTAGAAGACATCCGCTTAGCTCAGGAGGAAGATAATGAAGAAAGAAGAAATGCCCACACAATTGTTGGCAGATCTCCCTTTACATATGACAGAAATGGGGGCAACTTGTTTGTTCATAAAACTGCTTCAAATGCTCAAACAAACTGGCTTCAGCAGTAGTAGATGCATCTGTACCATCTGTACCGCTAACACCAGCAAAGCTGGGCCGTGTCTATGGAGACGTCATGCGGCGTGCTGTAAAAATGGCGTAAACTGTGAGCTAAAACTGTCATAAAACATGAGTAAATGCCGCTCACGTTCACATTCATCATTTGTAAACTGATTTGGTTACACAGCGTTCACTAAAAATATGAACATTCATGCACAACACTGCTGAACACCAACACTTGCTAACATTACATGATAAATGATATTTTATATTGGTAATTAAATGACAAGCTAACACTGTAAATGAGAGGGGGTGTTATCAGCTAGCTAACATTAGGTAGCTAAACTGTAACTGAGGCAAAATTTAGAAACTAGCTAAAATGAGTTAGCTAAACTGTAACTAAGGCAAACGTTAGAGACTAGCTAACATTAGTTAGCTAACTTAAGATAAAATCAGAAACTAGCGTTTTCCATAGATACTTGACACAATCACAATTATTATATACCATACCAGTGGTGTGCCATCAGGGCAAGCGAGACACACAGTGCTTGCTCAGTTAAAGCTGAAAATAGACATCAATTAGAATGAGGAAGCATATCTCTCCTTGCATCTGATCTCACAACAGCGTTCTGTCCCATAAAGGAACCCGTGCCTGTTTGCAATTTACTGCCCACTTGTTGTAGCAGCAGGGTACTGTCCCTTGACTTCCAGCCATTGTACCTATCGTTTCTGTCATTTTTGTGGGTATGACTGTGTCCCATTGACAAAGGTTGGGGCTTGTCAAGCAGAGAGGACAGCAGGGAGATTTTCTTTGGAGATGTGCCCATTAAGGATAATCCTGGAGTCTTCTACCATTCGGAGATCATTCTGAGATCAGTCAATCCGAGATATTGCGCGCCTTGTACACGTGCAGATGTGTGTGCATGTCGTTAAGTGTAAACTAGCTAATTTAACTCTGATTTATCATCTCTGTGCAAATTTCTGCTGTAAATTAAGTAAGTCTGAGACAGAATATTGTTTCAAAAGTAGCTCCTTTCAGGAATAGCTCAGTACGTAGGTTGTGTGCATAGTGGGCGAGCGAGAGAAATCAATGAGGCTGCCCACAGGCGGAGGGAGTTAGCTACTTAGTTAGCAGTTAGCAATACAGCTGTGGACATAGCAATAAATGTATGTGCATTTTAGGCTGTTTGTCAGTAAATAAATGCTACGACTCCTCAAGACCAAAGTTCCTGTGTCTCCCATGTGCTTCCCAACTACAGTCCAGACGATATGAGCCAGGAAAGGTTAACAACACTGAGACAGGAAATGGCAGGAGTCTGAGTTGTCACTGGAGTGTGTTATTCTCAGGTAATGGTAAATATTTTCCTTAGCTTTGCTTGCCTTCTGTAAAAGTCGCTGCACGTCATTGTACTATACATAGATAAATCGGCCACAGGATAGAGATCCTATCCAAATTCATCTGCATCAATTTAATGCAAACTGAAAGCAAGAAGAAACTTGTTGTTGCTTTTGTTTCCAGTCAAATGTCACGTTTCTTTGAGTATTAAATTAGATTAAAGCTGGAATTGAATTAAATTATATTTTAATTGATGATACTTTTATGCTCTGAGAGCAATCAGCCCACATGACACCTTTATGATGACCTACAATAGAAGGTTAAAAAAAAGATAACAGCTACATAAATAAAGCAGAAATCCCCTGAGGGTTGGACCTGACTCTGAACTTGATAAAGAGACAGTACATGAAGAAGACAGAGCAGCACGCTGCTTCATGCTGGGCGGACATGGATCACAGAGTGCTGATAGTGTTACTGTCTCTCTGGGGCCCAGGTAGGACTCTGGCTTAATAATGGATGTTTGAAGGTGTTTATGTTTGTAGAGGCAGAGTGTGTTTGTGTGTGTGTTTTAAAATGTTTCTCATTACATAGGCCAAATCCCTGTGTTCACTTCGCACAGATCTGAAACATTCTGCCTGGTCCACTGTGCTCTGTGGTGACACTGTTGCAGCTCTATCTATGTAAATACTGTCCCTATGATATTGATATTACAAAGGAAAAATACTACTATTATTAAATTTACTGTGTTGAGTAACTACAGCAGATTGTATTGTATGTTACTGATATGATCAGTTAAAACTAAGATGAAGATTTATGAAGTCATAAATACAATAACTATGACAGAAACATCCCAAAACATAAACATAGCAATATTTAAAAAATATTATATTAATTATTCAAATTACAGGATGGGATGTAAAGTAAATTAAGTTCAATTCATTATAAAATCATAACATATAATACATATTTTACACATATTTTATTCCCCGTCCCTGAGATATTACATGATATATTAGGAATATTAGAACTTGAAATGACAAACAAAATGATTTGGATGTTTTCTTCTTAATGATAACTTTAAATTTTCATGCAGTCAGACCAAGTAATACAGAGGATCATCTGCTGCTTTCACATAACATATAAAATACAAATTTCACTGTAGGAGAAACATTTTCGTATTCAAATTATTACAATATTTTTCTGTGATATTATGTCAATGGTAATCATACAAGACTATGTTAACGATCCCTGTGTCAGACCAACACAGTTACAACTAATAAAACTGATAACTGGTTTGCTAAATTTACAGCAGGTGTGCAAATAATCAAATATTGACCTGTTATTTTATTCATATCACACATCGTATGTCCGCTCCATCAGAGGTTTGTCAAGCAAGGAATAGAACCCTGGGAACTTCCTTTCAGCATTTTTCAGAATAAAAGCTCACAACAGCTTGAAATAAAGTATTGCTCCAAAAAAATTGCTAAAGAGTTAGTGATTCTTTAGGTAACTATTTTTGGAATGGAGATCTTTTTTTTTTTTTTTTTTTGATTTAACAAAAAGCATATCAAGTTTTGGCCGTGAGCTGCCAGTTGTCGACTTCTGCTTTATGGGGTCCTTCATGGATTTTTATTTACTTTTGTCAGTGCTTGATCATTTGTACTGTAAATCCAACACACCCATTACTACTATTATTAGTTGTAGCTGTGTTACTCAGAGAGAGGCTGGGGGAATTTATTAAAGCAGTAGTATTAGCCAGTTAGCCTATTAAAATAAAAACCTTTACGTGCTCTGGGGGGCCCTCTGGTGGTCATGTGGTCTCTAAGCAGGTGCTTAGGGAGCATGTTTTTGAGTTTCCTGTATCTGAAGATCGCCTCACAGCAAGAAGGTTCCGGGTTGAGTCCCGGCTTGGACGCGGGATCTTTCTGTGTGGAGTTTGCATGTTCTCCCCGTGCCTTTGTGGGTTCTCTCCGGGTACTCCGGCTTCCTCCCACAGTCCAAAGACATGCAAATGGGGACTAGGCTGATTGGTTACTCCAAATTGACCATAGGTATGAATGTGAGAGTGAATGGTTGTTTGTCTCTGTGTGCCCTGCGATGGACTGGCGACCTGTCCAGGGTGTACCCCGCCTCTCGCCCGAAAGGATGCTGGGATAGGCTCCAGCCCCCCCGCGACCCTACTAGAGGATAAGCAGTAGACAATGAATGAATGAATGAATGTATCTGAAGATGTTGAGGCAGATAGTTAGAAGACGCTAGACTTAAATCTCTGCAAAGCTCTGGCCAAATCTCTTTATTTTCACATTTATTTTCTTATGTTTCTCCTCAGGGCTCTGGGCTGAGGACACAAACACTTCAACAGGTAAAGGAGGAAAAGAATTACAAACACTGAAACCAGTGTCTTGTTTTGCACATTTTAAATAAATGGAAGTACTGATAATCTTTTCTGTGTCTTGTCAGTAATGCCCAATGATATCAGGTTGGTCGGAGGGGCCAGCCGTTGCACTGGTAGACTAGAGATGAAGAAGCAGGGAAACTGGACCCCTGTGAATAGCCAGTACAAGGACCTGAAAAGAGCAGCTGCAGTGTGCAGCCAGCTCAACTGTGGCTCTGCTGTTTCAATACGAGGAAGACAAAAATCCGCTGATCATCCTATTTTTGACATCGCTATCTTTATTTCAGAGCCAAGCTACAGCCTTGAGATCACATGTTCAGGTGAGTGTCATTAACTAAGAAGTGACAGTAAACTGTACAGCTGCCATCATTGTTCAGTTTCCTCCTTCATCTGTCACTGTGGTGAAGAACGGAATATGAACCATGTGAGCACAACTCAGGGCCCCTCTACATTATTGGTCCTTCTGACCCGATACTGCTTAAGGTTTGGTTAGAATTAGGAAAACATCATTATGTGGGTTATGGTTAAACTTAGTGCTTTATTATGGTCAGGGGCTTTGTTATAGTTAAAATAACTGCTTGGTCAAGGTTAGGTGGTGATTGTGGTCATAGTCAGAAACCAACACTGACTGTTGGTATGAAATGTGGAATGAATAGTGGTCTACCATGTCCTGTGAATTGTTTTTTTTTTTGTTGTTTTTGGCATATTAGTATTACTGGATGATCTCACACTATAGATACAGACAGGAAACATGAGATGAAAGAAGAGGGTTATGATAAAAAAAAAGAAAATTGTGGTTTGTCTGTTTACGTCCATAGCGTTTCTGCACGTGTTATTCAGGCCTAATACTGTTTTCATCTAAGGTCGAATGAAACAGCAAGCTAAACTCATTCCTCCAAAAACCTCCTCCAATGAACAGGCCACATGTTGTACTTGGCAGGATTTGTAATGGATAAAAGGTAAAACTGCAACAAAACAAATGACACAGGTATTCAGTGTTTCTTTTATGTTTAACTCTAGATACAGCTAAGTAAGAAATAGGTTAGTATACCAAATTATAGAATATAAAATTAGTAATTTATATCAAATACAACTATATATTTATTCCTTAGGTTTCTAAACGAAAGCGCACTTACTGGGAATGCCAAACAAAGACAACAGCAAATGGATAGATGAGGATTGCCAACTTCCCCACATGTGAACAAACAAAATGGCTAAACCTGCTGTTTCAACAGGAAATTTCAATCCAACAAGTTACCAAAATAATAAACCCAGCTTCAAAATTAAATTTCTTTTAACTTAATCTTTTCCTAATCTGTTACATTATAGACCTAATTTCATTTGTTAGATTTGAGACAACATTTTCCTTATTTATCAGTATAAACTGCAGAGATACATTTATGCAAAAATAAGTAGTAAAGTCTGAGAGCAGGATCCACAGTTTGACAAAGACCTACAGAATGTGTCTCATTTGATTCAGTGTTATTTGATCCACTCTCACTTTCCAGAATCTGTCAGGCTGGTTAATGGGACTGACCTGTGCTCAGGCAGACTGGAGGTGAGGTCTAACCTCTCGTGGTCATCGGTGTGTGAAGATGACTTTGACCAGCAGGATGCAGAGGTGGTCTGTAGGGAGCTTAGCTGTGGGGCTCCTTCCGTCTTCCAGGGGGCGCTGTACGGAGAAGTGGAGTCTCCAGTGTGGACCGAAGAGTTCCAGTGTGAAGGCAATGAGTCTGTCCTCCTGGACTGTAACAGCTTTAGGACTGTGAGAAAAACCTGCTTATCTGGCAAAGCAGTTGGACTCACCTGCGCAGGTAGGTTGATTTGAGTAAGCTTCTCTTCTGTTTCAAGTCATTTTACTTTCCCTAATCATTAATTTATCTTTATTCAGACCCTGATGAAGTCAGGCTGGTGGGAGGAGCTAACTATTGCACTGGTAGACTAGAACTGAAACACCACGGAGAGTGGAGAGCAGTGAGTAACCTAGACTTTGTCTGGAACCTGAAGGCAACAGCTACAATATGTCGATGGCTGGACTGTGGCTCATCTGCTTCAACAAAGAGGACAGAGGATTCTTACAAACAACCTGTGTGGTGGCTCAACTCTTCCTGTGTTCAGTCGAAATACAAACTGAAGCAGTGTGTGGCAACAGGGAATAAAATGACCTATTCCAGACTGGAAATCACCTGCTCAGGTAAAACCATTAATGGCGCCTATACTAACAGCAATGTCACTGTGTTACATGGTCAGTTGTGGATTACGTTAGACTGAACTGCAGAGTTATCTAGGACGAACACAGTAGAAAATTATGCTTGTACTAGAAGCTCATTTTTGTCTCATGGCAGAAGATGGTGGTTGTCTTATTATATCCCACATTTTTTTACTGAGTGGAGTGGAGCTGCTTTGCTTTCTCAGCAGGAAGACAAGCACACTGGGCGCAGGCAGGGTTATGCCTTGTTATTGATTCTGTTTGTCATGTTCATGGACAGACTCTCAAGGCAAAGCCAAGGTGTGGACAGACAGAGCAATGACCTCAGGATTGTATCTCTGCTTCTGTCAGTTGATGTTATCCTGAGGGTTTCATCAGATTGTAACCTCCAGTGTGCACTGGGGCAGTTTGCAGTTTGTGCAAATTCCAAGGTTGTGGTGCTCTGTTCCCTGCAGCCTCACTTACTTGACCGTGTGGCTGCTCTCAGCATTCATCTGCAGCACACAGCTCTCATGTGTCCATATCTCTGCTCTCCTCCCTTCGCCCTGGCGTCTGCCATCAGACTGGCTCATATCGTGTACGATCCACCCTCTCAGTGGGAGGTGACCACCTGTGACTGTGACAACTCAAAGAATGAAATCACAGGTACAAGTGGCCCGAATTGTTTTCCTCCACAGGATAGGATGAGGAGCTGAGACAGCTGGAAAGAGATCAGAGTAGATCTGCTGCTCTTTTGTATAGAAATCAGTGAGCAGAGGTGGTTTGGATATCTCAACAACACCTTCTGGACGTCTCCCTTTAAATCTTTTCTGGGCACGTCCAACTGGGACTAGACCCCAAGGCAGACCCAGCACATGCTGAAGGGATTTCATGTCCCATCTGGCCTGGGAATGCTGATGATCTCTGCTGAGAAATGATGGATATTCAGAAGCTAAAACATTGTCTCTCGCTCTCTCTCCCTCTGTATCCTCAGAATCTGTCAGGCTGGTTAATGGGACTGACCTGTGCTCAGGCAGACTGGAGGTGAGGTCTAACCTCTCGTGGTCATCGGTGTGTGAAGATGACTTTGACCAGCAGGATGCAGAGGTGGTCTGTAGGGAGCTTAGCTGTGGGGCTCCTTCAGTCTTCCAGGGGGCGCTGTACGGAGAAGGGGCTCCAGTGTGGACCGAAGAGTTCCAGTGTGCAGGCAATGAGTCTGTCCTCCTGGACTGCAGAAGGTCGGGCTCAGCTACAAAAACCTGCTCACCTGACAAAGCTGTTGGACTCACCTGCTCAGGTAAGAGGTGAGCTGCATAGCTTTGATTTGGCGTACTGGATTATTCCCTCTACAAGTTATTCTCCTGTCTCAGATCCACACGATGTCAGGTTGGTGGGAGAGGCAAGCCGCTGCGCTGGTGAACTGGAGATGAAAATCCAGGGAGAGTGGAGACCAAGTGGCTGACTGGGAATCTGAATGGGACCAGATTTCTGCAGCTACAGTGTGTAGACAGCTGGACTGTGGTTCTGCTGTTTGTGGAGAGGTGACAGACATACATCCAGACAGACCTGTGTGGTGGGTCAAGAGTTCCTGTGTTGAGTCGGCATCTGCACTCTCCGACTGTGTGATGATAACTGGTCCTATTGAAACCTATGCTGGCCTCGAAGTGATATGCTCAGGTATTATTGGACAGTCACATCTTAAAGGGATAGTTCAGGTTATTTAAAGGGGGGTTGTGTGAGGTAGTTATCTTTAACTTGCCGTCAAACAGCCCTTTGGAAGGACATTTTTCTCAGCCATTACACGAGTGCACTCACTGTACAAGCTGATCTGCGGTGTGATACAGTGCACGTCATAGTAGCAAAACGTTAATGCAAGGTTGAGAAAATGATTATTTATTAATCACCACACCCTCTGACCTATAGTTCACCTCACCCAGCCCTTTTGCACATAGTACCGCTGTGCATTTTACATTTACATTTACATTTACATTTACATTTACATTTACTCAGAGTGCAAATTATACAGTGACAATCGGGGGGGTCAAATTTTTCTCTGGGGCAAAAGGGAACCCAGTACAGTGTGTCAGTGAACTGACGTGTTACAGTCCTTACAGTATCTTCCTTAATCAACTAAAACTGTCAAATAAATGTAGCGGAGTAGAAATGTAAGAGTGGAAGTAAAAAGTACCATAAAGTTAAGTACAAGTACCTCAAAATTGTACTTAAGTACATTACTTAGAGTAAATGTACTTAATTACTTTCCACCACTGCCCATACAATTACTGAGCCTTCAGCAAACATGGATTTTAATATCGTTCAATGATCCAACAAGTGAAACTCCTGAATTCCTGAGTGAAAACAAAGGAGGTGACTATTAGAAGCTAATATCAAATAGGTAAAAGACTGACCATCACAGACACACACAGACTGTTAAAATGTCAAAATAAAGTGCACCAGTGTTTGTTACAATTAGATCATATATAACATTTTATATTGGTAATGAAATTACAAACCAGCACTAGAAATGAAGGTGTGCTATCAGCTAGCTAACATTAGTTTCAACTAAACAATAACTTAAGGTTTAAGTTAGAAACTAGCTAACATTAGCGTTCATCCGTAGATACTTGACACAATCTAATTCAGAAGGTCTGAAGGTGAGAAAGTAAAGTGTATTAAACAAGCTAGATAGTTGCTGCTTACATTTACCTACAGTGTCAGTGCGACACACAAAAGAAGAGACTTGAGGATGGAGCCGCTGATGGAGTGACGCAAACAGACGAGACATTCAGCTAATGTCAAGGTTAAGAAATGTGGGTGGGGGTGGGGGTGGGCCCTCTGTCTCTGTGTTTACATGTCTGCTGGTTTAGCTCATTATCTCCCCTTGTGTTAACAGACCTGCTGGCTCAGCCAAGCATCTCCCTCTCTCCCTCCACTGATGGAGACTCCAAGCAGTGGGCCTTTCAGGTGCTCATGGGCTCCAACTTCACCATCACATGCTCTACTGAACCACAGTACCAAGAAGGTTCCTTCCAGCTGATCTTCAGCACCGCCCACAGAGAGCACAGCCACACCCTGCCAGCTGTCAATCACTCTGCCCATTTCCTGTTCTCTGCTGCAGACCACACCCACCAAGGAAGCTACAGATGTGTTTATCACGTCCATGTTTTCTCCGATAACTTCTCCTCTGAGAGCCAGCCGCTCTCTCTCACTGTCTCAGGTAACTTCATGGAGAGTTTGTGTCAAACAGGGAAATGCAACACACGCAGATCTTAACATGCAGGTGTTAGGGTGATCATTTTGTTATGTGTGACAAAATGATGTCAAATCTAATGTTCTCTTACTCGCCTTTTCTGAGCTTTCAACCACATCTCACAGTCTGCATCAGCTGGCGCAGTGCACTTTGCAGTGCACAGTTTTCTTAAACTACAGTTAATAACTGTGGTAATGAATGCAGTGTTGCAGTGTTGTGCTTTTGTACATTAATGCTGTTTCATGCAAAGGCCCAAACCTGACAGCATTTAAAAAAAGATTTGTTTTCTACATACCAGTAGTGTGTGAGATGAGTATCAGTTTAATGACTCAGGTTACATGGCTTTAGTTAGTTAGTTAGTTAGTTTCTGTTTTTCTTATACAGCTCAGCATGAATTGCATATAATTAACTGAATAATAATTAAATGAATGAATAAAAGCACCTTATTCATTCATTTGATTATTATTCAGTCTTACAAGTTACATCTCTACCTTCATGAAAGTAAAATGAAGAGTAAAGAAGTCCTCAGAAAATATACAAACTTCATGGGACTAACAGTCTTCAAACATTTTATCTGCCATCAACTATTTGACAAAGTGTTAATCAGTTCTCATAATTTTAATAAAGTCACGATACGGATAAACTCTTACTTTTTACTTTTCTTAAATGGTTACAAAATACTTTTAAAATGTTGCATTTGAATTAAAACCATGTCATTACGAACTGATGGGATGATTTTAAATGTGTTTCAGCCTCTCTAACAGAACTGATCATCAGACTTGTTGTGATCCTGCTGGGTATGATGCTGCTCATCACAGCCCTCTGTTTCACCTCTAAGGTACTGTACACACCAACATGACATATTTAGTCAGCAGAGAGCAGTGATTTCAGCAGCGACAGGACATGTCTGCCGTCATGTCTTTCCAGGTCGGCAGGAGCCAGAATAATGCATGAGGGAAGAATGCAGAGCTCAGTGATGATGGTCTCTGCATGAAGAAAAGGAAAGAGAAAGATCTCCGAGCTCCAACAAACCACACCACCACACCACCTGCTGGATGAGGTGAAACAGGCTTGAAATGTCTCGGCCTGGTGTTCAGTAACTCTTTAAGGTAACCAATTAAGGAAACTAGGAAACTAAGGTACAGCTGGATAGCTATTGGATATGGCAATGGAATTCATTTAATATTTTTGTCAGACATTGGAGCATTTTGTAAATATGCAAGTTTTTCTTTTTGAATATAAAAGGAGTTCGCCTTTCCTCACAGACCCGTTATTAAATGTTTGAGATAAGTTAAAATTATATCCTGTTTTTTTCTGCTGTGTCTGATTTGTTGGTAACAAACTTACTGTGATATAATGATGAAGTAATGACGGAAACTGTAAATATAAGCACAATATGCAGGTTGTTTTTCACTTTAGTTTACAGTACAGTTTTGTTGTAATGTGCCACTAGAGTGTGTAATAAGTGTCTCACGGTGGGAAATAAAGATGGAATGTGCGAGCAGCTTACATAGCCGCATGTTTGTGACATATGAGAGTAGAAACTATCACTACCTACAACCTACATTGGACTGTGGACAACATCCAATCTACAACGGATGGGTGAGGGAGTGCCAACATGTGGCCTGATGTGCTTTGACTTTAGTTCACAGTGCAGATCTCTTCCAATGAGCAACTAATGATCAGTAAGAAACTGAAACAATGTTAAATAAAGGCCAAATAATACGTTCCTGATATAATACAGCATTACATTCCTCTAATTACAGCTGTCTCATGAAGCTATCATAGGTCCATGACGGAAGTATTCAATGTGAAGCATTACAGTATAATTTGTAGAACAGTGTCTCACTGTAGCATATGACATTGTATTTTATTTCTCATTAGACTATGATCTTGTAAAATGGTGTCTAATAGTATATTAGGGTCTCCTATCTGCTTTCTAATTAGAGTATAATTTGGTGTAACAGTGTTTAAGTATTGTTTATTTTGGATCTAATAATTATAGGTGGTTTCTAATTACAGAATAATTTAGGTGTAACCATGGTATCTATATAGGGTATAACTATGTTTACTGTCTAGAACATATTATTTGTAGTTTTGTGTAATTTGATACAAAGTATGAGTTGTTATGTCTTATTATTGCTTGTTTCGTCTTATTGGTGTCTATCTAAAAATAAAATAATAAAATAATAATAACTAAAATAAAGCTTGACCACAAATTTAGCAGGTGAGCAGATGTCTCCAGCTGAGCTGGAGCTTCCACAGTCCAGCTGAACAGACTCTTTGCTTTCCCACTGGACTTCTTTGGACCTCCTCTCCATGCAGTGCCACCTGCAGGACTGAAGGAGCCCTGCAGTAAAGGTCCCAAATAGACCACCTCTGCATCCTGCTGGATAAAGTTGTCTTCACATGCTGATGAGCACGACTGGTCAGACTTCACCTCCACAACCTGAAGGTAAGTCCCATTAACCAGTCTGACGGATTCTGAAGAGGGAGAGAAAGAAAAATAAGCAGACAGAGTGTTTGAGTAGAGTCTTTGTGTCGGTGCAGGTCTAACTTTGCCCCTCACCCTTTGACACTCACTCTGTCGGCTTAAAAAGAATCAGAGTTTACCTCACACAGCTCTTTGGGATGTCAAACAGGCTCTGTCTGAATCCGTCTCATCGCTTAACTTTCCAACATCAGAATTTAGGAGGGGAATATATGTCGAACATTTTTTGAAACATTAAGATTGAATGGGTCTCTGGACTGTTTGTGTTGTAGGTGCTGATGGTGTCGCTGCAGAGAAGCAATACTCTCTCTCTCATGGAGGGGCAGGGGAGTGGCCAACCCAGGGACCACACTCACCAAAGGGCGCCATAAAGGAGCCCAATAGACCACACCCCACTCTCCTTTTATAACCATGAATCTAATTTGACGGTTTTTAAAAAATTATTTAAAAAAAACTAAATTGTATGTAGAAAATATAATGAAAAGATCTAATTTAATATCATGCAGTGGGCTCTGTATCTGGTGGTGTATGGTGGACCAATTTTGAAACATTGAGTGAAACCATTTTTAAAATGATAAACTGCAATGTGATTGTTTTATGAGTCAGAATGTATATTTTCTGTGTTTTATGAACATAAGGTTACTGAATACATCATCCAGTGCTGGGGGAAAGGGCCCACAAACAAAGCCCCCCCCCCTGCTGGCAGCTTATCCTTCACTGTCCAGGGAAACACCATGAGGGTGATTTTGTACTGAAAATGCTATGGACTGGCCTGATATCTATCTATATCTATATCTCCAGAGAACTTCTTTAATGATAGATAATCATAGCAACAGCTGATGGATCACTTCCTTCGTTGTTGTTGGGTTGCAGATGTTATGGCAAAACGTACAAATGTATATGTGACTACAATAAAACTACAGCACAAATCTAACAGTAGAGTCATCTTGTGATGGGATCACACCAGCTGTGCTCGGAACACACCGGCCTATGACCTCTGCCTTCATTCGGATCTCAGTTGTGACACTATCGAGGTGACAACATCTACAGACAAACCACAGACGGACAGACAGGTAAACACCTGCTGAAGTTCTCAAAACCACCGCTGTGGTAGGTCCTGCTACAGTAGTGTCTCCAGGACCAGATCTGGATCACAAACACACACAAACACACACACACACACAAGGTGAAAGCAACATCAGCCCCAGTGTCGTGGCTGGTGATACATTTTAAAGTTGCTTTTCTCAATATTTTTATATTGACAATAGACAAAATGATTATGTATAAAGTGAAAGGGGTCACTCATGCTGACAACTCCCCTGAGGATTATCACCTTACTGTTAATTCCCTGTGGTATTAAAGCATTGATGCTGTGTTCGTGTGTCTATGTGTGTTGGCATGTCCTATGTACAGTATGTCAGGCATGTCATGTTTCTACAGCACTTTGGCACAAACCTGGTTTATCTTTCACAATGCTTTTTAAATAAATTGGATCTGGACCTAGTTTATCCTGTCAGATTCCAGCTTGTATCATGGTTTCATCTACAGTTTATATATTAAATTATATATTACATCAATTCCAAATAGAAAACATGGCCTACGGTTAACTTCTTTCTCTGCTTTTACACATTTACACAAACGAAAAACTGGTTTGACTCATCTGTAAATCTTAAACCATTTCAAGAAGAAACAGTTCAAACAACTTTTTGGTAAGTCAGCTGGTAGGAACAGTAATAGAAAGATTATTGATAAGCAACTCAGTGAGTCCCACTTACAATATTGAATAATTGTTTAGGAACTGACAGTTAACAGTGAGTAAACAGACACCAGCTTGTATTTGTTGCTGTTGCCACCAGGGGGCAAAACCAAACTGTTATTTATGTGTCTGCCTGCACATTCATGTTCTGGGGAACATCAGTTGGAATAAAGTGTGTGTGTTTCTATCTTTAAAGCTGGTGTAAGTGAAAAATTGAAAAATGAAAAATGAAAAATGTTTCATTAGACACGTTCCTTCATTAGCATGAACAAACACACAGTAGTCTGCTTTGACTACTTTGTCCTGCTGCCCCAAATACTTAGTCGGGCAGTGCATGTTGATCAATCCGCTGCTGAAAATAGTCCCCAACAAATGCTGCAGGTGTTTTAGGAAATTACTGAGCCTTTTTTAAACATATACAGTGAGGCTATGATGTGTTTACAACAGCATGTTAGTTAGAGTTAGTTAGAGTATTTTCAGCTCTATTATCATAGAGGAAAGATCCTGGAGATGCTACTACCACTGAAATGATAACAGATAAAAACCTTACTGGCTGTGTACAGGGTAGAGATTGTAATGCTGTTCTGACGTATGAAGCAATTGGTTGGTGGACAAACTACTCTGGATCTATTCCTTTGCTAGTTCCTGCAAGCAGCAGCAGCTCTGAGAGAAATGACACCACTTTTATGATTTTTGAAGCTTAAATACAATCACCAGCAGTAAAAAGCTAAAGTTAGGCCTTTATAAAGACACATAAAAGCTTTAAAAAAAAATCAGGAGTGGGGTATTTACTGATCTATTTACTCTCAGATAAGGCAGATAAATAGTTTTGAGGTGCTGTAGTTTTACACGCTCCACGTTGACTGCACTGTGTGTATTTATTGCCACTAAACCTCTGGCAAGTGCATGTTCTATATGTTTTGTGCTGGTGGGCCGCTGTGTGTTCTGTGAGAAAGTCTTTAAAAAACCAACATAAAAAAAAAAAAAAAAGTGCATCTTAGAGAGAAAGGTGAATTGACATCTTTCAATATCTAGTTAAAATGCATATAATGATTGTGTGTAATAATTTCATTTTAGTCCATCTCAAATGCTTCTCGTTGGTACTGACACCTGATGACTGATATCCAATAGCAATCCAGCTGCCAAACACACCTTAAAGAGTTACTGAACACCAGGCCGAGACATTTCAAGCCTGTTTCACCTCATCCAGCAGGTGGTGTGGTGGTGTGGTTTGTTGGAGCTCGGAGATCTTTCTCTTTCCTTTTCTTCATGCAGAGACCATCATCACTGAGCTCTGCATTCTTCCCTCATGCATTATTCTGGCTCCTGCCGACACCGAAACGGTGTCGAAGGCCGCACTCAGATCGAGGAGGATGAGGATGGAGATCAAACCGGAGTCAGATGCCATGAGGAGGTCATCTGTGATCTTAGGGCTGTCTCTGTGCTGTGGCAGGGACGGAAACCGGACTGGAATTGTTCATATAGGCTGTTTTGGGTGACATGGGTGTGGAGCTGAGAAGCAACAGTTTTCTCTAAAATTTTGGAGATGAAAGGAAGGTGAGAAATGGGGCGGAGGCTATTGAAGTTATTAGGATCTGAACCAGACTTCTTCAGCTACTTATTAGCTTCTAATAGTCACCTCCTTTGTTTTCACTCAGGAATTCAGGAGTTTCACTTGTTGGATCATTGAACGATATTAAAATCCATGTTTGCTGAAGGCTCAGTAATTGTATGGGCAGTGGTGGAAAGTAATTAAGTACATTTACTCTAAGTAATGTACTTAAGTACAATTTTGAGGTACTTGTACTTAACTTTATGGTACTTTTTACTTCCACTCTTACATTTCTACTCCGCTACATTTATTTGACAGTTTTAGTTGATTAAGGAAGATACTGTAAGGACTGTAACACGTCAGTTCACTGACACACTGTACTGGGTTCCCTTTTGCCCCAGAGAAAAATTTGACCCCCCCGATTGTCACTGTATAATTTGCACTCTGAGTAAATGTAAATGTAAATGTAAATGTAAATGTAAATGTAAATGTAAATGTAAATGCACAGCGGTACTATGTGCAAAAGGGCTGGGTGAGGTGAACTATAGGTCACAGGGTGTGGTGATTAATAAATAATTATTTTCTCAACCTTGCATTAACGTTTTGCTACTATGACGTGCACTGTATCACACCGCAGATCAGCTTGTACAGTGAGTGCACTCGTGTAATGGCTGAGAAAATGTCCTTCAAAGGGCTGTTTGACGGCAAGTTAAAGATAACTACCTCACACAACCCCCCTTTAAATAACCTGAACTATCCCTTTAAGATGTGACTGTCCAATAATACCTGAGCATATCACTTCGAGGCCAGCATAGGTTTCAATAGGACCAGTTATCATCACACAGTCGGAGAGTGCAGATGCCGACTCAACACAGGAACTCTTGACCCACCACACAGGTCTGTCTGGATGTATGTCTGTCACCTCTCCACAAACAGCAGAACCACAGTCCAGCTGTCTACACACTGTAGCTGCAGAAATCTGGTCCCATTCAGATTCCCAGTCAGCCACTGGTCTCCACTCTCCCTGGATTTTCATCTCCAGTTCACCAGCGCAGCGGCTTGCCTCTCCCACCAACCTGACATCGTGTGGATCTGAGACAGGAGAATAACTTGTAGAGGGAATAATCCAGTACGTCAAATCAAAGCTATGCAGCTCACCTCTTACCTGAGCAGGTGAGTCCAACAGCTTTGTCAGGTGAGCAGGTTTTTGTAGCTGAGCCCGACCTTCTGCAGTCCAGGAGGACAGACTCATTGCCTGCACACTGGAACTCTTCGGTCCACACTGGAGCCCCTTCTCCGTACAGCGCCCCCTGGAAGACTGAAGGAGCCCCACAGCTAAGCTCCCTACAGACCACCTCTGCATCCTGCTGGTCAAAGTCATCTTCACACACCGATGACCACGAGAGGTTAGACCTCACCTCCAGTCTGCCTGAGCACAGGTCAGTCCCATTAACCAGCCTGACAGATTCTGAGGATACAGAGGGAGAGAGAGCGAGAGACAATGTTTAGCTTCTGAATATCCATCCATTTTCTCAGCAGAGATCATCAGCATTCCCAGGCCAGATGGGACATGAAATCCCTTCAGCATGTGCTGGGTCTGCCTTGGGGTCTAGTCCCAGTTGGACGTGCCCAGAAAAGATTTAAAGGGAGACGTCCAGAAGGTGTTGTTGAGATATCCAAACCACCTCTGCTCACTGATTTCTATACAAAAGAGCAGCAGATCTACTCTGATCTCTTTCCAGCTGTCTCAGCTCCTCATCCTATCCTGTGGAGGAAAACAATTCGGGCCACTTGTACTTGTGATTTCATTCGTTGAGTTGTCACAGTCACAGGTGGTCACCTGCCACTGAGAGGGTGGATCTTACACGATATGAGCCAGTCTGATGGCAGACGCCAGGGCGAAGGGAGGAGAGCAGAGATATGGACACATGAGAGCTGTGTGCTGCAGATGAATTCATATTTTCCACTTTTAGCTCACTTGCGAACCAATAATGTAGAGGGGCCCTGAGTTGTGCTCACATGGTTCATATTCCGTTCTTCACCGCAGTGACAGATAAAGGAGGAAACTGAACAATGATGGCAGCTGTACAGTTTACTGTCACTTCTTAGTTAATGACACTCACCTGAACATGTGATCTCAAGGCTGTAGAAATCAGTAAAAAATCCATATTGATAATCCATAAAATTAGGTTTAACCAATTCATACAGATCATAAGAAGATTTCTCCATTTCTCGTAATGAAACAGCAGAGCCACAGTTGAGCTGGCTGCACACTGCAGCTGCTCTTTTCAGGTCCACAGGGGTCCAGTTTCCCTGCTTTCTCATCTCTAGTCTACCAGCACAGCGGCTGGCCCCTCCCACCAACCTGATATCATCGGGCATTACTGACAAGACACAGAAAAGATTATCAGTACTTTATTTAAAATGTGCAAAACAAGACACTGGTTTCAGTGTTTGTAATTCTTTTCCTCCTTAGCTTCCTCCTTCCACTGAAGAACATGTAAATCAGTTTTATATGTAATGCTTTTATAGCCAGTTTGCTTGCATATACAAAACAGCCTTACTGTGAACGTTTTCGGTTATGCCAAATATCCTGTATTTAAGTGTGATGAAAGAAGCAGATGATCCTCTGTATGAGTATCGGCCTGACTGCATGAATATTTGTCATAAAGAAGAAAACATCCAGATCATTTTGTTTATCGTTTCAAGCTCTAATATTCCTAATATATGATATAATATCTCATCTGATAGATTATGATTTTATAATAAATTGAACTTATATACTACTTTATATTTATCATTTTCAAATATTCCTATGCTTACTTGTGATGTTTCTGTCATAGTTATTGTATTTTGCATCTTAGTTTTAATGATGATATCAGTAACATACAATTGAATCTGCTGAAGTTACTCAACATCTTCAGATACAGGAAACTCAAAAACTTGCTCCCTAATCTCCTGCTTAGAGCCCCCATGGCCACCAGAGGGTCCCCAGAGCACGTAAAGGTTCCATGAGAGAGCTACATTTTTTTAATTCTGTAAATGGTAATCATAAGAAAACACAATATTATGTTAATGGGCTGGCTGGCTAATACTACTTGTTTAATAAATCCCCTCTGCCGCAGTCTGAGCAACACAGCTCCAACTAATACTATTTGTGATGGGTGTGTTAGATTTACAGTAGCTGTGCAAATGATCAAGCACAGTTTCTGAACCATTTAACAGCCTGAGGACTGAAGCCTACATTCCAAAGTTTGGCTACAAAGTCAACAGGACTAATCATAAAGGCGAAGGAGGCGGGGCTGCCGTCAAATCCAACCTTATTAGCTGCATCACTCTGTCAATTACTGTAATGATGAAATATAACTTTGATCAATGTGTTACTATCT
Organism: Seriola dumerili; assembly: GCF_002260705.1. Lineage (NCBI taxonomy): Eukaryota > Metazoa > Chordata > Actinopteri > Carangiformes > Carangidae > Seriola > Seriola dumerili. The sequence continues at coordinate 3,527,056 of NW_019174291.1, read as the reverse complement.
TAGTCTGAACAACAATATGTTACTCAGAGTGTAATAGTACTGAAGACTTGATGACTGATGACTCGGATGGTGACATTTAGATGAGAGGAAAAGCAGCAGAAAAAGCATCTACATATATTATCCAGCCTGACTGCATGAAAACGTATCATTAAAAAGAAAACATCCAGATCATTTTGTTAATCGTTTCAAGCTCTAACATTGAGAAAGTGAGAAACATTTTAAAACACACACACAAACACACTCTGCCTCTACAAACATAAACACCTTCAAACATCCATTATTAAGCCAGAGTCCTACCTGGGCCCCAGAGAGACAGTAACACTATCAGCACTCTGTGATCCATGTCCGCCCAGCATGAAGCAGCGTGCTGCTCTGTCTTCTTCATGTACTGTCTCTTTATCAAGTTCAGAGTCAGGTCCAACCCTCAGGGGATTTCTGCTTTATTTATGTAGCTGTTATCTTTTTTTTAACCTTCTATTGTAGGTCATCATAAAGGTGTCATGTGGGCTGATTGCTCTCAGAGCATTAAAGTATCATCAATTAAAATATAATTTAATTTTATTCCAGCTTTAATCTAATTTAATACTCAAAGAAACGTGACATTTGACTGGAAGTTTCCTGAAACAAAAGCAACAATAAGTTTCTTCTTGTTGTCAGTTTGCATTAAATTGATGCTTGTGTGCACTCAGAACAAGTTTTCTAAACTTTGTCCAATCAGTTCAGTTTGCATGTGGTGGACTCCAATCAAGTTGCAGGAAACATCGTCACAGTCCCCCCTTCCAGAGTTACTGTGCTGAATAATGATGACGTCACAGTGACCTTTGGCCTTTGACTACCCAATTCTAATGAGTTCATCCTTGAGTCCTGTTTATGAATGTTTTCACTTGGAACTACTGTTTGCTTGTGCTGCATGAAAAAAACAATTAAACTCACTCAGCTCCTTCGTGATGGTTAAGAATGAAACCCTTTAATAAATATGGACTGATGTGTGTTAAAATGACTTTCTCCCCTCTCCAAGAGCACCAGTGGATGTAGGGAATGCTCTTTTCATTTTATGCCTCCACAGCGGAGACAGTTTCCAGGTTGTCTGTACTTGAAGATGTGTGTGAGGCATGAATGAGTCTGGACAAAAACATGCACGTAAAGTGCAACTGGACTGGTTGGTGGAGGCATACAACCACAAGATTTATGATTTATGATTTATTATCAAGCCAGGTAGATTTATTTTGTGATTTAGGATTTGGCTTTGTTCTTAAATTTTAAGTTGCACAAGGTTTAAGGGAGTCCGGCATTTCTTTAAAACAATCCATCCGAGGTCCCTAAAACCAGTCCCAATTCAAATCACACAAACGGATGATTTCTGAGTCATTAAAATATGTGAAATAGATTTGAGAGCATCCTTTGAGGCAGATGGGAGACTATAACATCCAACCACAGAGATATGACAATCCTTTGATATACCCACTTTAATGGCCATGACCTCACACTGTTTGCTGAGGAAATCTTAATAAAGAATAAATAAACTCAGGACTGTCTTTGTGGTTTTATTCAACACAGGATTCAGAAATGGGCTCAAGCATTCAGACATCACAGGTCTCCACAGCAATGTTTTACAGTTACAAGTCTATATTTATACATTCTGCCATGCAGGCAGGCAGAGGGGTGGCATACATAGACTAGGAGAACTGAAACTAACACCTCAGAGGAAGAGGTGCTTTCCCTCTTATCTAAATGTCTACCATCCAAGTCCAGGTCCAGGCCTTCACGTTACACACTAAGTAACACATTGCACATGCGCAAATCAATGCAAGAAGCAGACTTACCGGCACTTCTGGAGTTGCAGGTGAACTTGTGGAAGCCATTGCCTAGGTGGGCTATGTGGTCCTTGCTGCTGCCCCCCCCCTCACCCAATGCCAAAATGGTGACAGAAAGTTGAAACTGAAAACCAGTGACACTGAAAAAATCCTCCAGGCCACCAGAGGACGAACACCAAGATGAAAGCACAGCACTGAGCTGGATTACCTTGGTGATGTCAAAGGAAGGCCGGCTCTGCAAGGTGCACATCCACATGGACCCGTCAGCTCTCACACAACAGATGTAGTACATCATACCTTTGTTATAACACCTTTATCTCAGAAAATACTGGTCCAAGATAAAGTAACATCAGTGAAACCTCAGTTGTTTGTTGGGAATATAATCGGGAATATAGATGCACATTAAAGATTATTAAAGCCACTTTTATAAGCGATTACACAGGTGAGAAACATGTGATGTTCTTGTTTTTATTACATAATCTGCTGAGTGAATTGTTGCTCCTCTCTAACGTCTTCTCAACTTCAATGGAAAGTGTCATGAGGTCAAGGAAAGATGTGAAGGAGAATTCATAACGACTTGACTTCAGAGAGAATCCAACTGCAGTATGGTGCTTTTTTTTTTTTTTTT
>NW_019174291.1:3523715-3524304 GCF_002260705.1 Seriola dumerili | reverse complement strand
AGAGAGAGAGAGAGCGATAGAGATAGAGAGAGAGATATATCTATGTCATGAAAGGCCCCAACTTCATCCGTGTCGACACAATACAAACTTAGAGGTTCAAGGACAGCAGAGATGTGCGTTCAGTTCACTACTAGAAATATTTATTTAGCAAATGCAATACTTGTGGCTACAGCCCTGGAGAACAAAAGAGAACAAGGTTAAGTCCAGTAAAGTTTTATTCATCAAATCTAATAAATAGCTAAAACAGTAATGGCTAATACAGACCCCAGTATGGGATAACAATGGTATTTATGAGCCACAATAAATCAGACAGTGTACTCACTGTGGGGAGATTCTATCGCATACCCCAATAAATACCACTACGTGATCACCTGGTGCTCGCTAACACTGCAACCTGCACACTGCAACTCACACTGCAAGCAGAAACAAAACTGCAAGATATGCAAATGACCAGCACCACCAAAGCTTACCACACTGCATGCAAGGTGGAACCCACATGTACTCCCCACAGCTCGCTCTGCTGCCTGAAAGGAAATAAAACAGAACAAAGGGAAATCCACACAAAAACTAGGGTCAAGTCCCCATTAAC
>NW_019174291.1:3449409-3523690 GCF_002260705.1 Seriola dumerili | reverse complement strand
ATGACACGTGATACTCCTTCCCTAACCACAAACAAAACAAGATACTGAAATTGAAATAAGATAACATGAAATATACAAGTAGAAAGAGTTGAGCCGTTAAGATAGTTAAATGAAAATAAGCAGTGGAGTCAGGGCCAGGGTGAATTACATGCAGACATAGGTAGGCTATATAGAGATAATATTTTTGAAATGACATGTATAGATTGTTATGATGAGGATAAAACTGTTTGGGCTTCATGATGACTCCTAACTGGAAAGAGGAAATCTATATTTATGGTTATGGATTGTGTCACAAGCATGAAACAGCTGCTCTGTTTCTGTATCTATGTGGGTCTGCTGTGGTGAAACTGCAATTCTGCTTCATTTTAAATGTTGGTGCAGCAAGGAATTGTGGGATAGCATTTTCTCCTTTCCTTTTGTAAAGGAAGTGCTAGTGTTTCCTATGCTAAATGTGACAGCACACAGTTTTTGAGGTATATATATATATATATATATATATATATAGAGAGAGAGAGAGAGAGAGATAGAGAGAGAGAGAGAGAGAGAGAGAGCGATAGAGATAGAGAGAGAGATATATCTATGTCATGAAAGGCCCCAACTTCATCCGTGTCGACACAATACAAACTTAGAGGTTCAAGGACAGCAGAGATGTGCGTTCAGTTCACTACTAGAAATATTTATTTAGCAAATGCAATACTTGTGGCTAAAGCCCTGGAGAACAAAAGAGAACAAGGTTAAGTCCAGTAAAGTTTTATTCATCAAATCTAATAAATAGCTAAAACAGTAATGGCTAATACAGACCCCAGTATGGGATAACAATGGTATTTATGAGCCACAATAAATCAGACAGTGTACTCACTGTGGGGAGATTCTATCGCATACCCCAATAAATACCACTACGTGATCACCTGGTGCTCGCTAACACTGCAACCTGCACACTGCAACTCACACTGCAAGCAGAAACAAAACTGCAAGATATGCAAATGACCAGCACCACCAAAGCTTACCACACTGCATGCAAGGTGGAACCCACATGTACTCCCCACAGCTCGCTCTGCTGCCTGAAAGGAAATAAAACAGAACAAAGGGAAATCCACACAAAAACTAGGGTCAAGTCCCCATTAACATAACGGGCCAGTGAAACCAGGCAATATGGACGATCTGGTCCCGACAATGCCAAGTGGGGCCAGACCATGTAGATGGATTGGCACAGGCAAGCAAAGCATGGGGGCCAGGCAAAATAGCAGTCTGCCACTTAAGTCTGCAATCAGGAAAAACATGGGGAAAACCATATACACAACTGGCAAAAATACCTGAAAGGGAATAACTCCTGACACTGGAGAGTGGAGAGGTCTTACATCAACCGGTAGGAACTTGTGTGTCACTATTTTTTATTTTGATAGTTCTACTCTGAAACTGATTGAATAACTGAAGACCCTTGAGTTTTCAAATAATCCACTAAATCTGTTAATAGTTAGGAGTCAATGAGAAGACCAAATGAACAAACATCTTGTGTCTCTTCAATCATTTTTGATATTGAATGTACACAGTAAGAGAGGCTTGCGGTGCCTGGAGTGTGTGGATGATGTTCTTGTTGTTCGTGTCAGCTGCAGCAGCTTCACTGAGCCGTTGTTTAGTGAGCGGTGAACCGGTTAGTCGTGTCTCTGGATTTCAAACAGACTGACTCTTTTCCCTACAGTCATTGTTAAAACACTGCACTCTGCTGACAAGTGAAATGCACTCTGCTGTTGACAGAACATTACAGATGGGAGCACCAGTAAACAAGAAGGAAAAGCACATCATCAAAGTGGCGATCAAAGTCAAACTCGGCTTCAGAATCAAACAGACAAAAAGGTTCAAGATGGAGTCATGCTACAAGTTTATACAGATTCTTGGCCACAGTAGAAAAAGCTGTAAACATCTGACACCACATATTATTAGGTTTTATGGAAAAATGTTAACAATTATCTATAAACATCCAGCAGACGCAAAGCAACATCATTCACTTGGATTTGTTTTGGCCACTGAAGTCTTACATTCACTCTCCTTCATGCGCTCCTGAGAAGAACACAGCTGGCTTTCTGACTGCTCATTCACCCTCTAGTTTGTTACTTTGTGTGTCCTCTGTTTGCTGGGCAGGTCGTCACAGTGGCTCTATCAGAACATTCTGTTTTCTGAAAGCAGCAGCAGTCAACCTGTGACGAAGACCTCGGCAGTGATTAAAGACGGCACATGGCAGAGAGGACACTCAGAAATACGCTCAGTCATCCAGACACATAATGCCCTTCTGTCACAGTGGTGAGTGCACACACATTAACACTACAGTCACAACTCTACACACAGTAATACGTATGACAAAAAAACAAAAAAAAAACAAACAAAAGAAAGACACAAGTGATGTTACCCGTGACAACGATGCTCTATTTTCAGTGAAGCTTGGCATCGAAGCTTGATTCGTTCTATCAGATCATGTGACCGATGGCGTCTGAAGCTTCATTTCAGACACACCCACATGACCTCTTCGAAATCTGTTTCTAATTTTAAAAATGCGCGAAACACGGCGCGACTTTGTGGGTTGTTGAGGAGTATTGTGGTTTGCTGAATTAAGCACCAGACCGTCTCCCCAAGCACCAGGAGTTCTACAGAACACTTCTTACATTATTCAATGCACTATAACCAAGTGAGTGTGCGTCAGTGCGTGCACCTGCATTTTGCATCACAGTACTTTCCCTCACTTTGACCAGCAGAGGTCTCCATGGAGCTCTGATTTGAAAAGCTTCTCAATACAACTGTGTCGAAAGATTCACTGCTTCATAAAACCGCACTACGTTAAAGTTTATTCAATTCAGGTCAGTTTATATGTCCTCATCTCATTTTACCAGTGTCACCGTAATCTGATGTTCCTCTCTTCCACAGTCCCTGGGTCCAAACCAGAGCTGCTGCATAATGCTGTCTTATATGGAAGCAGCAGCTACCTGCACAGGTGTGCTGATGGCAGAGGAAACAACAACTCCTCCAACTTAAACAAACATACAGCTCGTTTTTTCCAACCCTCTGATACGACCCACAGGACTGTCTCCTGAAATAGCGCCCCTACGGTGGCGTGCGTACCGGACCTCGGTTTTCATGGTTACCATAGTAAACAGGCAACTGTACCAAGAGCGGTGTACCCAATGTTGCCGTGGTTACTATAATAACGGTCATGGCTTGGTTAGGTTTAGGGAAAGGATCACGATTTGGGTTAAAATAAGTATTTCCTCAACATTAAAAGGTCTTTTTTTGTCATGGTTACAATAATAAGAACAAACAGTCATGGATAATAGAAACAATATAAACTACTGGTTTCGCATGGGAATCAAACACCAACCTCCTGTGTCATATTCCTGTATTTTGTTGACTCATCAATCCACCACAGCCTCCTCCTGACGTGGACTTTGTCTCTCTTTAAACTACGTCACTGCACTTTTCCCTTTGCTCCTGTCATCATTACTACCACCACTAGATGTCACCACCAACAAACCATAACTATGGGTCGCAATAAGCTGCCGTGCAAACGACCTGTGGGCTCGTTTTTTTTTTTAACGAAACTGTGGTAAGGTTTTGGGATTTATTGAAGTACTGAACTGGGAAATAGTTTTTCTGTTTTTTCATTTGTTTAACATGAAAACTAACATGAAAAAAGCCGTGTACTGTCAGAAATATATGATTATTAACTCTAATTCTCTAACTCAATTAGATTTTGGTTGGTCTGAGGGGAGGGGCTTAGCAGTTATAAACCTCTGGCCTACACGGCTCTCAAGTGGTGCAAGGTTCTCTGAGGGTGGATGTGAACCAGACAGGAGGTGTTTGCAAGTTGTTTATGATTTTTTTGTTTTGTTTTTGCTGTGGACATCAAAGTTTTCTCTCCTATTTCTCCTATTTTTGTAATTAAAAACACCTCAATCTACTTTTGTGACTCAAACCATCTCGTTATTTTTCTAAGACAGGTGACCCACAGTTTTGGTGACACAATCCAAACAGGGAAACTTGGTCTTAAAACGACAACAGCCACTGAGAGATGCTAAAAGGCTGTCTTTCAGCTTCAGTCCCCACCTCTTACACACACACACACACACTCACACACACACACACACACACACACACACACACACTCACAGTGTGTGTGTTGTAGGCCTTGTTGTCACTGCGCTGTCTGCTGACTAGAGATCCCGATGGAAGTGCTGTCAGGGCTCCGCTGGAACCTCGTATGTAAACAGAACTGTCAGGTAAAAGTGCCAACTATTTAAAGCCTCACTGACGGTCGATATTGTTTCCCAGGAACAAAAGTCCAATATTATCCAGAGAGCACGGCAAACACTGAAAATCCTTTGTAAGACATTAAAAATGCATGTCTCAAAGTGGAAGATGAGCTTCTCTTATTCCTGACAGGCTGACAGTTTTGGAGATGGTTGTGAGGGGAGACAATGATATGCAGCGCTGCCCGTCATCATTAAAAGTTCTCCACTTGGAAATGCAAGCAGCGGTTCAGGCCAGATGAAAACACTCATCAGCGTCTAACCACGATGAGGCAAATCAGCTTCTGTGTTTGAAAGTGACAGTCACAGTTTGTTTGAAGGATGACACGGAGTCTTTAAGGCACTGTAACACGGCAGCGCAAATGAACTGTCAACAAGACGGCACAATATTCACACATGACTGACATGATCATTTCTATTACCCAGTGATTCCCCATCACCACTGGCTTCAAACCTGTTGTGCTGCATGTCTGATTGGCACACGGCCATTTGAACAGACTGCTGCTTCAAACAAATAGTTCACCACCGTAGGAAGTAATTTTTTCACTTTCTTTGCAAGACGGAGATGAGCAGATCAACACTCTCAGGGGCAGGGGCAAACAGTTAGCCTGGCTAAGCTAAAAGGTTAAACTAACACCATCACTATTTTTTGAGGTCATTGATAAAGATGTAAATAAGAATTAATAAGATATATAAGTGCAAGTGCACATCTGTGGAAGCCGAGAAAAGCCATACTCGCAAATGTTTTTTTATCCTGTTATCTCAAGATAACAAAGCTCATTATCCCTAGATAACGAGATATTGACAGGAGAAAACGATCTTTTGTTATCCCGATAACAAAGCTTGTTTTCTCATTATAATTACTTTGTTAATCAGAGATCAGATGTGCCAAGTCAGTATGCAGATGGAGACTTCTAGAGTAAAGTGAAAATGTCAGGACGAGACACTGATCAACACATCAGAGAATATTTCAGTCAAGGGCAGAAATCACACTTTCTCTTTTCATACAAGATGGTTTTCAGATCAGTCCTTGTCAGCCAACGAGTTACCAAGGATCGTTGCTAAGGAGTGTAACTCACAACTAAGTGTATGAGGTTCCAGTGTTGTGCATGAACAGCTTTCATTGAACATGTTCATATTTTTTAGTCAGCGCTGAGCTGAAAGAATCAGTTTACAAATGATGAACGTGAAGGTTTCACAATAGTTTTAACTCACGTTTTATGACATAAAAAAATGTGTGAACTGGCACAACACTGATGAGGTTCAGTCAAAATCATTTCCTCCTGATAATGAGCTTTGCTATCTTGAGATAACGGGATAAAAAATATTTGAGTAAAGCCTTTCTTGGCTTCTGTACACAGCTACCTTGGTTGAGAAGTTTTGACTGTGCTTGTGTCGTGCCTCACACACCTCTGTTTGGGTCAAGTTTTGTGTGTGTGTGTGTTTGTGGAACATTTTTGATTTAGATTAAAGTAAAGTAGCAGCCCCTCAGTGGCTTCTGGGTATAAAGTTACTACCATCTCAAAAATGTTATTAGGACAACTAACACTCAAGTCTGATATTCTGGTTTTTATCAGGGCCTGTATTCACAAAGCATCATGAGGCTAAAAGGAGCTCCTAACTTGCCGATTTAGGAGAAGCTCTTAAAAATAATGGGCGTGTCAGTCCTCACTTTAGGACTCCTGGTTTTTCTGACTGAGAGCAATTCACAAAGACACTTAGCGCTAAAAGTAGCACCTAAGTCTGCTGTTATTCGCACCTTGCAGTGTTCTGGAAACCTTACACTATGCTGAACTACCTAAAAGATACGACTCAATCACAAGGGAATAATGATCATTGGGGAACTTGTGAAGGATTCATGGATTTTAATGGAGAGTGACCTGATCAGCTGTTTGAAAGCCTTGTATTCCAACTGGATGTCACCTGGTGGGACAGTGGAAATCTTCTCACACCTCAACCCACAGCCGGGACCACAGCTACATTACAACAGGTAAAGGTACAACAGACTGTGGCTATTAGGTAGTCTATGACAGGCTCGTTTGTTTAACGGGTCGACACAAACCTGATCATACGGATGCTTTTTGGAGAATGCACTACTTTTGTAAACAGCACCTAATCCGTTATTATTTAATTTGTATTAATTTATTTCTCAACATCCACAAACACTGGATGTTGCACATGTGTTTTCACCGGCACAGATGGTCTTTCATCAACCAATCACTGTGGTTCCTGCAAGGGAGCTTGTCCATGAGAGTTGACGTCAGCCATGGCAACGGAGTTTTCACTTTTTCTTTGTAAAAGTTTCTCTCAGCAGCTTTGTGAAGAGGATTTAAGAAAAAACCTTTAGTTAGAAACTCTTAGTGTGATTTAGGAGAACTCTTAGTGGTAACATAAAACACTTTTTGTCTGGGAAAAAAAATATAAAATAATGAAAATATTTATTTCACTTGCCTCTCACAGGAGAAAAATTTGTTTTTGCGTTTGTAATTCTGATTTCAGCCACAGGAGGGTGGTGCACCACTACCTCTGTCTAAATCTGACTAAAAGCCTTCAGGTTTCCCTCTAGGTGATTTTTAATTTCTCAATGCACTAACACAAGTTACATATAATGTACTCTTCCATCTCTTGGCTATACTTGGCTATACATGTGGAACAAAGTGTAAAAAATGAGAAATTTGAGTGAATCCTGAATGAGTAATCATTCTTTGGGATGTAATCACTACTGGTCAAGCAGTGTGCACTGGAAAAATCATTGCTTTGAATCCCCTGTCAACTTAAAGAATGGTCAAAAGAGAAGTAACAGTTCTGTTGAGATATGAATAAAAACACATCAGTTTTTCCAAGAAAAATACCTTTTTATTTCATTATAAATCCACATAATTGTATCTATGAAAGCATAAAATCCCCATTTCACTTGTTGTTGTGTTTTATCCTTATTGTGGTCATTTGTTTCGTTATATTCAAAGTAAATCATTGGTATCAAACCATCGAAGACTGTAAGGTGTATGTCACATACAAACACAGACACTGTCAAACGGCAAAGGGGGAGCGAGGGGGAGTGAAGGGACGGGACAGCGCAAGTTCTGCTGGCCATCTTTTACAACCGCTTAATACATTTAACAATCTCAAGTGCCAGCGTTTAGTAGTAGGAACACTTATGGTCGCTTTCCAGTGTCAAACAGAACATCAGAATTCACCATTTTCACCACCAAATGTAGAGTCAGACTTGTGTGCTTGAAGTTTGGCTTTGAATAAATCCTCGCTGGTGTTCCTCAAGGCTTCTTGGGACACCAAAGGTTTTTTTTTAATACTCCGACAAAGAGAGAACCAGTCCACCATGGACGCAAACACACTGATTATTTCAACATTATTTAAGTCATCCGCAGCCAGAAGAGTTAGACTGATAATACTGGAGAGTATACTATTCAGTTGTTCATGAAAATGAGAGAGAGAGAGAGAGAAAAAGAAAGAGAGAGACAGACAGAGAAAGAGAGAGAGAGAGGGGAAGATAGATGAAATGAAAACACACGATTAAAGTGCCAGAGAAGTTCACCGTTTAGTTTGACAGTTTGTTATTATTGATGCTTCGAGACAAGACGCTGACGATGTGCTCGTATTTTCAATCCAAGGCCCAACATGTATTTTCTCTTTGACTCCTAAGAGATAATAGAGAGGTGTGTGCTTTTGGAAGTCTGCATATTCTCCCGATATTGTAATAATGCTGTCATAATACTGCAGTAATCCTTTGGCATATGACTGTATGCTGGAGAAAAGAGAAGAGTGGTGCCACCAACCATTGACGAACCACAGCTGAGAACATCCTGGAACAAATGTCTTGAAATGGGTTTTCCCAAATCCACAGTAATCCATCCATTATATTCCCAGAGCAGCATTTAGTGTCCGCGTAGATCCCAGCTGTCAAATGGAGAGACTAAATCCAGGAGCCCCGACAGATCACTGGATACTTCCTTCAGAAAAGAAGAAGAAGGAGTGATTCCCGACTGTTCAGTATGATTCCTCACATCCAAGGTTTCAAGCCCCAGATAAGCACCAAACACGGGCCGGGTTCAAAGCCCGGAGCCTGACCTGTATCCCACATGTCTGATCTGAGCGGCCTGGAGACTTGTGCATATCAACAGGTTTAGGCTGTTTATCCTCCTCCAGTTGCCTACAGGATGTTTACATCACATCCCATGGTTGTGGTATCAGGTGGCATCAGAGGGTCGGGTGTGTCTCTGGGTTGAATACCTGATCACTGCAGCAGAGTAGGCAGACGTGACCATGCAACCCATCGGGGCACCTAAAGGAGACAGGAGACAGCGATACAGGCTGATTGAGGCACTGTGTATATATTTTTATACTCTTTATTTGTTAAATGTCATTCCCTTAGATTGTTATTTCCCAGAAAAAAACAAAAGGAAAAAACAATATTATGACAGCTATAATGTAATAACAATTCACAAAAATCTATTGATAAGTAAAAGTAAAGGAAATCAATAAAAATAGAAGAAAAAAATGAAGAAAAACTGAAAGAGGTTTCACTCATTTCAAAATATATAGTAGCTCTTATTCCTCTCTCCTCACTACTTCCAGTTCTTCCTTCCTTCTCTTCCTCCTCCTTTCCTTTCCCCCTCTCCATTTTACTTATTGATTTTTTATACTGATATCTTTATATAATATTTTTCAAGTTTATCTAGATTCCTAATCCTGTGATTTACTATCTCTATTTTATAGTTTTCATTAACCGTGTCCTTCCATTTGCTTAATTGTGGCTTCTCTGGTTTCAGACAGTTCTCACCTGTTTAAGTGCTGCTACTGTTGCTGTTAGATTACTGTAATTAGAGACGCATTACGTCTGATCTTAGTTTTGTTTGTCAACTCATGGTGACTTATTTTACTGGCAGCAGTGGAAGTTTTATTACTCCATTATAAGTCCTGCGTTCAAATTCCTACTTAAGTTAGAGTATAGAAGTTCATCTGCAAGATATACTTATAATTCAAATGGTAAAAGTACTCATTAAGTTACTGTTTCATCAACATATTTACTGTTATTTCATCATTATAACTGATCCATTAACATGTAAGCAGAATTTTAATGTATGAGCTGGTTGAGAAGAATCTCATTTGAATTAATTTACACCGTGTTTGGTAGTAACAGTGTTTCAGAGACATATTTTAGGGACTGGTCGATGTTAGTATGTGAAATCTTACATCTTAAAGCAGCTAGTAACTATAGCTGTCAAATAAATGTAGTGCAGTAAAAAGTACTTGTACCTGTAATGGAGCAGAAGTATAAATTAACAGTGCATGTACTGTAGTTAAATTTCTCTTGCATTATCAGAACAAATGATGGTCTCTTACTGTGACTGAAATTCATACTGCTCTTCTCTCTTTTTTTGGTTTCACTTAAATATATTTTAACAGCCGGCCTCGTGTGGAGTTCTTCTCTTTATAGACAGCAGGTTCCTCGAGTCTTTGCTTGTTCAATGTTTATGAACCTACACACTTGAGACATCCCTTTTTTTCTTTTTTTTTTTTTTTTTTAGGAAAAACAAACGCACTCTACAAAAACCACACAAACCCCCACAGCATCTGCAGAGGCTCTATACTGTTGTTTTCCAATGCTGATGACTCAGTGTCTGCTCAGTCAACTGCTGAGATTTCAGGGCTTTAAAACCCATTCCCTGCCTATACATTGGTTTGGAAACTACCCCCTTCACACCCACAGAGCCTTATGTATTTGTACTTGAAACACAGACCGAGGCCAAACAAATGGCACCGTAGCACTTTTCACTGTCTGGTAAGTACAGCAGATGGTAAAGCTGTGTTTTGGTGCATGGGGAGATTGTACTAATGAAGAGTGAGGGAGCTCAATTCAAACTGTGCCAGCAGGGGGCGCTTGAAGTGTGATAAATGAAAAGTACAGTAAACTACACAAGTCCTCTTTAAGATGGAATATAACAGACAGCCACATAAGTAGATGGACTAATTCATCATTTAAAGACAGAATAATATTAATATATGATATATGATAATATATTCATATTATCATTGTTGTAAATTGACTTTATATATTGACTGAATGACTCCACCTGTAATAACTATTTAAAGTTTATCTCTTAACTTATTAAAAGCATATTGTAGCTACTGTAAAGGTCTACAATCATTCAGATGCCAACATGTGTACTGTACTGCACACACCCACACTGTTGGTTGAGAGGAAAGACAGAGACATCATGGAGGACGAGGTTTCAACATTGCATTGGTGTTTACTGTGCTGTGTATATTTCAACCTCTGAAATGTACTATAATGAAAAAAGCGTTTGGCATTTGATGCAAATACTTGATTTTGAGATGTGTTCATGATATTTTCAATGTGTTCAGTGTTTCATTTTACAGCAGATATGTGGCACTTTGCATTTTGTGTCTGCAGTTTTTGAATTTGTGTGAAGAGTTCTGAAATAATGAGACCTAGTTTAGAAAATGTGTGAAAGCGGATGTAAAAGACTGAAATGCAAAATGACTCAAGAGAACCTGAGAGACTGATGCACGTGAGAAAAAAAGTGAAATTTGACAAATGAATGCTTAATAGCTTTTAGGAATGAATGATGAAGCAGTAAAAAACATGTCAGCGCTCTTTAGAAAAAGCAAGATTTAAAAAGGAGCATCAGTTAATGTATTCAAACATTAATAAAAAGTTACGGTCTACAGTTCAGCTGTAATTTGCTTGTCTTTTGTTGTGTTTTGTTCCGTTTGTCTAGGACTCTCGAGCTGCATGAAACTGTCGTCTGAAATCAGCACACACTGATGAAGAGGAAGGAGGGGGGGGTGAGGAGAGGAGAAGAGTTGGTGTGGGAGGAAAGAAAACTGGCTGAAAGAAGAATGAAAACGAGGGGAAGGGAGACAAGAGCACGGGAGGAGAAAAAGACGCAAAGAAAACAGATGAGGGGAGAATGGAGGAGAAAATGTGAGAGTGAAAAAATAGGAAGGTGGTTATAGAAAGATGAAAGCACGAAAGGGCAGAGGAGAAATGAAAAGGAAAAAATAACAGAAAAAAATGAAGCGAGGGAGAAAGAGATCAAAGATGAGATCACAAAACATGACACATGAGGAAATGAGAGGGGGAGGAAAGGGGAAAAGAAAATATAGGACAGAAAGGTGGAAAAAAGGAGGCTAGGAGATAAGAGGAAAAAAAGGGGGGAGAGATATGGAAGAGAGGAGAGGGGGAGGAAAAAAGAAAGGAGAGGAGAAAAGAGAGCAGAGACAAGAAGAGAAAAGATGAAAAAAAGGAGATGATAGAAAGAGAGATGATGTATAAAAGAAGGAAAGTGAGTCAAGGATAAGGGGAAAAACAACATGAAAGGAAAAGTAGATTTTAAAAGAAAGAGAGAAGAAAGATGAGCACAGGAAGCAAGAGAAAGAGAAGAGGAAGAAAAGAGGAGAGAAAAAAGAGAAGTGTTAAAAGATAAGGAGAAAGAAAAGACAGAGGAGAAGGAAGGAGGAACGATGCTGAGACCAAGCGCCACCGGTCTGCACACTGTGGGGGATTGGGCCATTATATAATGACCCAATAAGGAGGAATAATGTTGTTTACTAAGGCAAGGCGATATTCACAGAGCACTTAGAGGTGAACTCACTCCAGGCCTGCTAATGGCTGCTCATTGCTGCTCTCTCTTTCTCTTTCTCCTTCATCCTCATTCACTCTCTCATCCTCCTATCTTTTCCTCCTCTCTGTTAAAGTATGCTTGGCATGTCTCCATGCCTCTCTCCCTCAAGACGTTCTGCTGGAGCTTCTCTGATGAAACAATGAGTGGTTACCCTCTCACCTGTGTGTACGTGTGTCTCTGTGTGTGTGTGTGTGTGTGTGTGTGTGTGTGTGTGTGTGTTTGTGTTTGATCTCTCACCTCTCCCGCCTCTTCTCCCTCCAGCGCTGTGAAGCTGAATGTAAGTAAATCTGAAAAACACACAAAACAGACAAATAAACAAGAGGATGGAGTTACAGCTCAGATAGATAGATAGAGAGATAGATAGATAGATAGATAGATAGATGATAGATAGATAGATAGATGATAGATAGATAGATAGATGATAGATAGATAGATAGATAGATAGACAGATAGAGAGATAGATAGATAGATAGATAGATAGATAGATAGATAGAGAGATAGATAGATGATAGATAGATAGATAGATGATAGATAGATAGATAGATAGATAGACAGATAGAGAGATAGATAGATAGATAGATAGATAGATAGATAGATAGATAGATAGATAGATAGATAGATAGACAGATGATAGATGATAGATAGAGAGATAGATAGATAGATAGATAGATAGATAGATAGATAGATAGATAGATAGATAGATAGATAGACAGATGATAGATGATAGATAGAGAGATAGATAGATAGATAGATAGATAGATAGATAGATAGATAGATAGATAGATGATAGATAGATAGATAGATAGATAGATAGATAGATAGATAGATAGATAGACAGATAGATAGATAGATTTGATTTGTTTTTTTGTGCATAATGTTGTTAATGTGCCTTAATATGGACAGTGTGATTCATTTTCTGTATTTTTATCTGATTTGATTTCTATTGTGCTAAGGACTGAGGCTTTGATACTTTGACAGTATTAATATAGAACCTAGACCTGCCTTATAATCAAACAACACATGGACATCTTCCTTTATACTATATGGAGCTTTAACAATTGTTAAGTGAACCTGCCATTTCCAAGAATTTTTCCAATCAGCAGATTGTTCACTGACATAAAATTGCAAATCTTAAGTTTGGAAAGTCCAAAGTGATGTTATCAAATGTTTCATTTTGTTGAACCAACAGACCATAAATACATTTAATTCAAAATGATCTAAAAGAGTGAAATTCAGCAAATCCACACACACACACACACACACATTTATATATAAGCAACCAATGAATAATCAATAACAAGAACGATAAAAAAGATGGCTAAAAGATAAATCAATGATACTAATTTTCCTGATAGAGAGATCAGTCTAGCTCTGTCTTCTCTCAGCGAGCTGTAAATCTGGGCTTCAGTTTTCTATTTGCAGACCTCTCTTCACCTTCTTCACGTTTAGTCTCTTCCCAGTCTCTCTCCCTTCTTCACCTCCCCCTCATCCCTGAGTTTTCATTTTCTCTCCATCTCTTTATCCCTCCATCTCTTCTTGTCAATAACTGTGTCTCAGGGCTGAGTGACTCATCTGCACTCCTCTCTCTGTTTGCTTGGCTGTTTCTCTCTTTCTCTCTGTTGTTTTTTTTTTCTTTCTCCATCTCACTAACTAAATATAAGTCTATAATCCTCCCTTCTGTCTCTCTCTCCTGTCTCTCTCTTTTTGTCTTTCTTGGATGTTTCTCTCTTTCACCAACTATAAGCCCACAATCCACCCGTCTGTCGCCCGCCCGCCTTCATCTGTCTCTCTGCTTTCTTTGCACATACACCCAGGTCTTTTTCAGATGGAGATTAAAAAGACTTTGACTTTGCTTTATTTTAGTCAAAGGGTTTATGAAGCCACTGGCAATGTTACACTGCAAATTATATTCAAAGGCCTCCCTATAAAAATAGATACCAGGAAACAGCAGAGCCTGAGTTGGGATTTCTCTGCTTTCTGTTAATGTGCATTCACAAGATTTATTTAAAGTAAGCAGCTACTTTAACTGCTTCAAACTTTAAACAGAAGCTGCTTTGTTATTTTTTTACATGCTATTTTATTATGTTATTTAAGCTTTTGAAAATGGAAATAAGGAACAGTTTAGAAATAAAGCAGATTATTATAACATTGTTTCTCTGGTGCTCTCACTTTAGATAAGCTGGTTAAACTGGGGACTTAATTCTTATCAAAGATCCTCTATAACAGAAGATGATGCATCACAAGCAGAGCCAATGGTAACAAATGGTAAACACTTCCTGTCTCCTAAGTGGGCGTGGTCATGATTGCTTGTACATGTCAAAATATAACAACAATATAATACAACACTAGATACAGTTTGAACTTGCGCTGATTTTGCTGCTTGTTTTTAACTGCTAGCTTATATCTGATCAACCCAGAACAAGATCATATCAGTCTAACACTCTGTTTTCCCGCCAAAAATGGTTAAATAATAACAACAATAATAGTATTATCAAGCAAAGAAAGACATGTTTTATTCCAGTTTTAACGTTAACTTCATGGTTGCATGTACCCAGGTAGCAAAATAACATGCGTTGGGCTATATGCGTGTTTTCTTCTGGCCCTGTACATGCCTGGTGCCACGGCCCGAATCTGGCCCATACACAGCATGATTATCAGATGCACATACACTTCCACATCTGGACCACTTCTGGCACACGCACAGAAAATCTACCATCTGTCAGTCAATACTGGAGGATAACAGCCGGAATCTGCCCTGGGATCTGGGAGTACATGGACTACATGTTGGGCCACAAGTTTCATTCTGCTATATGGGTACAGGTCACTCTAAACTTCTGTGGTTGCAGCAGTGAACCCAGAACCAACATGAGATCTCTGATTTGTTGCTGAGACAGAGACAGGTCTCTAATAAAGTAAATTTTCTCCTGATCTGCAAAAAATGTTCTGAAGATCTGTGGCTTGTGAAAAATGATTTATTTCAGTGATTATGGGGGGAAAGAATCATAATGTGTGATCAGGTTCACTTCTCCCATTGGAGTGAACAGACTCAGAGCTGCTGCTGGTCTCCTAAAGGGGCGGGGAGGTGGAGAAACCATGTGACACAGTTACAGGAAATGATTGTAAATGTGCTGTCTCCTTTCTCAACTGTCTCAGCTTGTACTTTCCATATCAGGGCAGGGCTCAGAGGGGCTGCAGGGGTCCGTGATGTGGGACGTCAATGTGCCGCCAAAGGTCGGACGAACATCATGCATTAATTTAGCTCACCAATCTAAACATAGGATTAACCCTTACGCAGTGACGATATGTTAATGAGTCTTCTGTTATCTTCACCAAGCTTTCTTAGTTGCCTAACCTAGTATAATTACTTTTGTTACTCTGTTTTATGTGTTGTTATTTTTCAGGCAGCTGCTGGAGGCACAGCCTTGGAGTGAAGTGATTTGAAGATGAGCAACACTCCCAGTTCCCTAAGCTGTATATGTATATATTCCTTTGATGTGATTATTTTTCCATGCTGTGGAAAAGACTGTATTGTTGAATTGTTGGATAAATACAATGATTTTCCGTTCAGAGCACAGCACATATTTTTTCCTTTGCTTTGGTTGAAGGAGCACTTCCTCTCCCTGTGAACTCCCACTTTTGTTATCTTTTCCCAGGACCCCCCCCCTCTACCCCCACCCCTGCCCCCACTGCTGTGAATGCATATGTGTGAATTCATGAATGTGAATGACGAAGGCCTCCTACTTTCCCTGGATACATGCAACATGAAAATAAAAGCACATGAATCCATGCCACTGTGTGTGATGTGACCAGCAGGTGTCACTGTGACGCCGTGCGGGGCGGCTGCTGCCTGCCGGCCTCAGTGGAGGCTGTGTGGCGGTCGCTAACAGTTTAGTCACTGTGCCATCCTGCTGCTCAGTGCCAGGCTTGGATAATAAAAGCACACTGAATGACGCCCCGATGCCTCGTGGCTTTACAGAGCGCACAGTGATGCTATCTGCCCGTGGGTGCCTACGCCTCTCTGCCCTCTGTCCTTCTCCGTGGTAACCAGCGAGGTGGGATGGTGGGATTGCATTGGAGGGGAACCTGTGTTGAATGAATGTGTGTTTTTGTGTGTAGCTCGTCTGCATGTGTGTATTGGTGTACTGTTCTGATGTCCGGAGAAAATGATGATGACAGTGCATTTCTCACAATTTATATATATATGTAATTGTGCTTCCTCTTAATGCATATGTACACTGAACTGTATTTACAATGCTGCTCTTAGGTTCATTACTAATTCCACTGCTTACCTGTCTTTGTGTACTATATAATAGGGTTGGCTGGCCCTGGTACACACCCGTCTACAAAGATATTGTTGGCATCTTACCTCCACATTTATCCAATTTAATTTAGCAAATAAGAGTGGGATCTACTGTTTATGCTCTGAGAACGTGAATCTATAAAGTCTGTTCTGTCCTACAGACAAGAGAGAGAAAATCAGGGAATCTATCGCTTCACTTTAATGGTGTGGAGCTTATGTACCTTTCAGAGTTTTTGAAGTAATTAATTTGGGTGGACAAGACAAGGTGTTACCTTGCCAACTCTGCAAAAACCTGGATTAAATTCAGTGGCAATATTTAATAAATTCTTTGCTTTTACGACAGCTCTGTGAGGCAACTATGATGTGGTTAAGGTCAGGGGAAGACTATCATTACGACTGATTAAAAGATGAACGTTAATTGCAGGTTCCCCGCAGAAAAGTTGGAAATGCTACACACATCTATCACCCCGACCTCTGCACCCTCCACTTTCCATCTCACCACACAGAGAACACACTTCTTCCTGCGTTCACAGTGAATGTCGGCACTGGACGTAAACGCAAAAGCGCAGGATTGTCCAATACGAACAGGGTCACAGGGTTGGCTTAGGTTTTCGGCTACTACAGTACAATTAGAAAAGCTACTAGTTCAGTTAATTATTGGAAAAGTTCAACACTTGCTGACTCATGCTTTTATATTTAACTGAGGTGAGAATCTGTCTCTGAGCTTAACAGATGTGTGCCACAGTTGTTGCTCTATGAGACTATGATACTCATTGTGAAGGAAACAAACTGTTAAACAGATAAAGTACAGTATTAGACAAATTGAAATGTTGCCCTGATGATTATTCTAGAAGAAAATGTAAAGGGAGGATTCATCCTTTGGGGGACATCAATGTTCGTACAAAAATTTGTGCCAATCCACTGAGTAAACATTAATTTGACCTGATGGTCGTATTGGGTGAAAAGTCAAGGGCTTCCTCCTTTGGGGACGACGCACGTCTGTACAAAGTGTCATGGTAATCTGTCCAATAGTTACTGAGATATTTCAATTTGGACCCAGGTGGGGGTCTGAGCATCTGACATACAACTTGGCGTCCCTGCAGCTGGATAAAAACATTAATCATGCCTGAGCTGCAGATATTGTAAGAAAATATGTTGACAGGAAAAGTTCTGATAAATTCAATCTGAACATTTTGCAACCTTGCAGTTATATATCCTTTAAAAATGCATCTCCATTACGGTTACTACAGCGTACGCTGCATATATATGTATATAAGTGCTGTTATTATTCTAGTGATATGAAGGGTGAAGTAATATGAAATGATATGAAAGCAGAAAAAATGGTTTACATATACAGTATAACTGCACAAACAATGCATTTTGTGTTCCTGTGGCTGAAAGTGCCTGTGAGTGAGTGAGTGTGTGTGTGTGTGTGTGTATGTGTGAGTGTGTGTGTGTGTGTGTGTGTGTGCCTGTGAGTGAGTGAGTGTGTGTGTGTGTGTGTGTGTGTGTGTGTGTGTGTGTGTGTGTGTGTGTGTGTGAGAGTGTGTCTAGTGGGAGAAGGTACTGATGGCAACTCGGGGAGCAATGAATCAGGCTGACCAACAAACAGCGGCTCAGTTCATTTGGACTGCAGAGGAAGCAGGTGCATCGGAATTGCTGCTGTTTGTGTGTATGTGTGTTTTCTCTACTCAGTGTGTGTGTATAGATATTAAACCCACAACAAATGGCCTAAGGGCCAATGGGGGGGCCGTGGAGATTCCTTCCATGAGAAAAAAAAATCTGTGTGTGTGTGTGTGTGTGTGTGTGCATACATGCGTGGCAAAATGTGTGTTTTTAGATGGGAGGTGTATTATTACTGGGAGGAAAGGGCCACGAAATGATGAGCAGATAAAAAAAGAGGATGGAATGTTATAGAGGAGTAGTGGCATATGGGGATGTGGATGATGGATGGAGGGATGAAAAACAAAGGAGGAGATGGAGAAAAAGGAAAAGGAAGTAGGGAGGAAGAGCAGAAACCAGGGAGGGGGAGAGGAAAAGTCAACTTTTAAATGTCTATACTCAAAGACTTAACAGGAAGAGAACACTAACTCCAAACAAACCGCATCCTATATATTTAAGGTGGGGTGGGGGGAACATCTAATTTGGGGGAAACAGTGAGATAGTGATTATTTTGTGTTCTTTTTAATTGTGTTTATCATCATATTGGCCCATATAACAAACAATATGTTTTCCTTTTTTTTTTTTAAGTTGAAGTCATTTAACATCTCATGACTGCACATTTACACATTCACAAGAGCATCTTTGGTCTCTGAATGGAGCACCCAGCCCCTGACTTAAAGGGAGCGTTGCATTATGGGTTTGTAGCCTTAATGTTGCCAGTCAAGTCTGTTTACAGTGTGTCTTAGCCCTAAACTGATGTTAACTCTAAACTAGAGTTAACATCAGGCCACTCTAAACTCTAACTCTAAACTAGAGTTAACATCGCTGTTTGTTTCCACCTCTGGACACAGATCTCTGTGCTTACAGGCATGACGTTTAATGCTGAACTCACAACGTTTCTTCAAGACTGGTACGTAAACAGCTCCTAATGCTAACTTTAGCTATGTAGCAATAGCAAAACTGACAAATAGCTTCTTTAACGCATGTATCCATACTGTAGACAGTTTAGCAAGCACTGTAAGCACAGGAAAAACTAAACAAACTCAAATCTGTGACCTGAAATGTCGACCGCCTGACATTTGAAACACTGTGAACAGTAGAATTGCTGCTATTTCAGCTGTAGAGGACTGAGAGGAGGTCTGAGCTCTGTATCCATGCAAGTGCTTCTCAAGAAACAAGAAAGACTGTACTTCACTTCTAACCCTTTTTACCTACGTTATCCGGGTTATAGCATCTGATCACAGGCATTCACTTGATATAAGCACAGTCACAGTCTTGTTTACAACTTGTATATGTTTTTTCTCTGTGGCCTGAAAATTGACGTGATGCGAGGATGTGTGCAGATAGGTTATGTTGAGACTGTCCCATCTGTAAAAAACGAGCCCACAGGTCGTCTGTGCAGCAGGTTTTTATGACCCACAGTTACGTTTTGTTGCTAGGCGACATCTAGTGGTCATAGTAATGATGACAGGAGCAAAGGGAAAAGATGATATGACATATATGACATATGACACTGGAGAGCGCTGTTCCATTCCCATGTGAAACTAGCTTTTTTTGTTGTTTCTATTCTACATGATGATCCGATATACTTAAGCACGTTGTTATTATTGTAACCAGGACGACAAAGGTAGGTACGCGGCTCTCGGTGCAGTCCACGTGTTTATTATGGTAAACCTGACAACCTGGGTCTGGTACGCCTGCAGCCATGGCGCCGCTATTTCAGGAGACACTCCTATGGGTCGTGTCAGAGAGGAGAAAAAAACGACCTGTATGTCTGTTGAGGTTGGAGGAGCTGGTGTTATGTTAGTGTTTTGTTTCTCGATAGATTTCTGTGTTTGTTATTTTGGCCTTCGTCCACTCTGAAGCTGGAATACACTCTCAATTTATTGGAAAGCATTTTGTAAACGAATACACCAGTTACCATCCACTAGTAATTTGTTCCCGTGGCTTCTTGGGACTTGGGGAAGATGGGGCACAATTTGTGTCTTGGCCATACCTACACGGGACACGGCGCTCTGATTTGAACATGTTTCCTGTGCGTTTACACCTGCATGTGTGATTTTCCAGATCCAGATCAAACGTCCACACTTGTGTTAACATGTGGAAATGGGGTCAAAGACAGAAGGAACAGTGTGTGTACGTCACTCTGAAAGGAAGTCAACTCCAATTACTGACACAGAAAATGTGAAGCAGGCTGATGCAGAACCTGATGGCACAGAAAAGATCATCTCCTGTCATGTTCCTGTCATGTCGCTTGTAAAACCTTTTCAGAGTGAAGGAGGATAAGGTCATACAGAGCCTGTATGTGTCGGGTCGCGCTACAGACACACATGCTCTGCTTGTTTGCTTAAACAGTGAATGAAGCCGCTCACCCCCAATGCATTAACGTTACGCTCCATCCATTGAACGATACAGGTCCAATGTTTGAATTCACACAGAGATAAAAGAAGAGAAACGGCTCATAAATTGTGTGAAGGGGAGAAAATCCTCCAGAGCTTTGATAGATACCTCACATTAGGGTATACATCTCAATTTTAGAGTGAAATTGCTCAAAGAAATCTCACAAGATAAAGAGAAAAGCTATGGCGTCTGATAACAGACAAACAAAACGACCTTGAACTCAGATATGAAAGGAATGGAGAAGAGAAAGGAAGCATCATAACAAAACAGCTCATTAAAATCAAACAAATGACTGCAGGGAGGGAGAGAGGGGAGCGGTGAGAGAGCCTGTGTGTTCATTTTCTTTGTCTGAGCGGAGCCACAGTGAGAATTCCTCTCCAGAAGAAAAGTGAAAATGTAAATAAATCGCACCAATCACACCAACAGGGCGATCTGAGATCTTGTTCTGAGTAATAACCTCATAAACATCTATATTGTGATATTGCAATATTGTGATATTATGAAGGGATTATTTGATAGCCTACTATGCCCCTTGGAGGAGCTTCATAACTGCTTCTCACGCTGGCTGATAAAATCAGGCACATTTGAATTCTGGCTTTGGCTGATGTGAAGTCACCTGCACTGTCATTTATTAGCTTGGAGAAAAGTTTACCTTGGGCCCAAAGTCCCGAACTTGATACAACAATTAGCTTAGCTTACTTGCTCACCCGTGTTGTGTAGTGTTATGTCATATGACATCTTTGGCACACAGGAAGTGAAGGTATAGCCAGTGCTACTGCGGCTTAATTGCATGCTAATCTCATGTAGCTACTGTATCTCTGTACTGTGCTCCACATCCTTGCTGTTATCCTTGTCGAGCAGTCACAAACACTGATTTCCTTTTTTTCAGTTTTACATGTTATTCACCCAATTTTTTTTTAATGTGAGGAGGTTGCCGTCATGTTTTTAGTGTGCATGCATATTCCCAGGGGTGGACAGTAACAAAGTACATTTACTTTAGCTCAGTCATTCAGTGTATTTTCCATTATCTGTACTTTACTTGAGTTTTTTTTTTTTTTTTTTTTTTTTTTTTTAGTACACTACTTTTACTCCACGACACTTTAAAGACAAATATTGTACTTTTGACTCCACGACATTTCTATGAAGAACTCCTACTTTGAAGATTTTTTTGTTTTTAGTCAGTGGAATGAATTTTCTTTTATTTTCTTTTTTTTTTTATTTTCTTTCTTTTTTTTAAAATTAGATTTTGTAGAACATACACTCTGTTCATCACAGGAGAAAAAACAATCACAGCCAACCTGACGGCGAAGTTGGTTGGTCGGTCAAATGACTTATGGTCATTTCTGTAGTCTTTTTATTCTACAGATTCTACAAGTAAGTGAGTACATTCAGTAGGTTGTTTCAGACTCATTAAGTTCTGTAAATGCACTGTTGAACAATACAGCAAAGCGCTGACATAAAAACGCACTATTCAGACTAAAGTATTGGGGAAATAATTGACCAGAAGGATCTATACTCTGACTGTCTGTTTAGTGTGACACAGATTTTGATGATTTTTCAGCTGTTCGTCCTCAGCTGCAGAAATTTAGCGTTTGGAATTTGCTCTAGCTCTGATTCACATTGTGACATCACAATGGTTGCTCTACTGTGATGGTGGCAAAGGCTCATGGAGATTGTAGTATTCAGAAAAAACACAATTTCTCAGAGATATGCTCAAATAATTACAATCGGGGCCATAACATACACAACACCTGCAAGACTGTTTCTGTGTTGAGGAACACTGAGGTTATGTCAGTCACCAGTGGCTCCACCCACTTCATTTCTCTATTAACAACTAACAACTCTGAATGAACAACAGGATATTTGAGACCAGCCTCCTTGATGGAGCATCTTTGGTATGCAATATATCAAGCTGCATCATAAGCACTTTCCTAAGGAATCATTCTTCACTCTGAATCAAACTGGGGAGCTTTGTGAATTTGAGTGTGTATTAATGTAATTCCTCATTCATTCATTCAGCTTCACATGCTCTTATAAGAGGGAAAATAAGACGTTATGGGTATGTTATGGTTTTATATGGCTGCTGTTATAACACACATTGTTGCCCTGCATTGATTTTTACAGGAAGTATTAATATGAAATCAATTGGACTGTTAAAATCTGTTTACTGGACAGGAAACTGCACAGGTCTGTGTGTGTGTATGTGTGTGTCTGTGTATATGTGTGTGTGTCTGTGTGTGTGTGTGTGTGTGTATGTGTATGTGTGTATGTCTGCGTGTGGTGTGTGTGTGTGTGTGTGTGTGTGTGTGTATGTGTGTGTGTGTGTGTGTGTGTGTGTGTGTGTCTTTTTGCAGCTTGATAAAGTGGCAAATGCCCATTTCATTCGCCCTGAGGTAGCAGCAAAGCTGCAACATCCAACTGTGTGAGTACTGTGTGAAAGTGAGTGTGAGTGTGTGTGTGTGTGTGTGTGTGTGTGTGTGTGTGTGTGTGTGTGTGTGTGTGTGTGTGTGTGTACCTTATCCAGGTGAGTGACTGTTCATTAAAGTGTATTTTTAATAGGAGTGTTCAGTTGGTGCTCAGCGATGCAGGCTGATTGAACTTTGTCTGCATGGTTCACTGCCTGTCCTCTCCATCACTTCCTCTCTCTGTCTGTTTCAGATTTCAATTTCAAACAAACTTCACATGAAACTCTTTCTTTCTTTCTTTCTTTCTCTCTCTTTCTCTCTCTCTCTCTGGCTGCACTAAGTCTGAGGTGTATCATATTCAATTGAATTCATTCAGGCAAAAAAACATGTGTGAGTTACATTCTACATGTCTGGGAGCAGGACAAAGGCCCCACCCCCAACAGTCTAGACCCCTAAACCTGACCATTTGATGTGACAAAAACTGCAGCTGAAAATACTGCAAAGGAGCTGGAGTGAGAATCTAACTATGAATCTGATAGTATATATATATATATATATATATATATATATATATATATATAGTATATATAAGGGGTGTAACTCGTGCCATGCTTGTACCATAAAGGTTTAGTCCTAACCACAGCTGCAAGGGTTCGAATCCAGCTGTGGCCCTTTAATGCATGTCATCCTGTCTCTCTCTCCCTGACTTTCCTCTCTCTCTCTCTCTCTCTCTCTCTCTCTCTCTCTCTCTCTCTCTCTGTTTCACTGTTGCTACCAAAATAAAGGCAAAAATCTGCCCTTTCTGCAGACAATTAGATACATTAATCTTTCTGAGAAAAACATGAGAATAGAGTGAAGAAATGTGCCTTTATGTGCATTTCTTGCATTCAAGAAACAAGAAGACATCCAATTTTAAATTATGTCCAGTTTTCCACAAGTTTACAAGTTTACAATAACGCCTTTATGTTTCAAAGTTAGATTCATAATGAATTAAAAGAAATGTCATGTTTTTCACGGCTTTTTTTTTTAACTGTACGGAAAAACATACCGAACCATGAATTCAAAACCGAGGTATGAACTGAAAAGTGAGTTTTGCGTATCGTTACAACCCTTTTAATATGAAAATCTCTGCTGCCTAAATACCTAAACTTGACACTGGTAGTAACAAGGAGTGAGGATCTTGTTACATTTTCCTTCCATGAAATCATGAAAAACAACAACAATAGTACATTTCCATCAGGAAGTGAAGGTATCTCACCCCCTGCCTCGTAGAATGAAATCAGCTCTAAATGCAGATACAGTAAGTGTCCATCCTTCCCACCTCCCTCCCCCCGTTCTTATCTGACAGCAGCTACTCACCAATGACAGGAGCCGCTCCTCAGCTGAAGTGGAGTTTGGCTCCAGACACCAGCAACAAATAAAAAAAACTAAAAAAAACGGGGTAGGGAGGTGGAGTATTGGTTTGGGCTTAAAGATTGGTGGGTTGTGGGCTGGACTGTGTGTTATTGGGAGATGGCGTCATCTTCCTGGGTGGGATTTAAGTCCACTACAGTTGTCCCTCGAAGAGAAGCCCCTCCCATCCCCTCTGATGATGATGACGGTTGGGAGCTTTTATTTGCACCTCCACCTGGGAGATGACAAGATGGAGTCAGATTAGCAGAAGTAGGAAACAGAGAGGAGTCACATATTGGTTTTCCTCCTCCGGTTACCTTGGCCTGCGGAGGAGGAGGATGGAGGCAGAGCGAGGACGTTGGCTCCGCCTCCGCCTCCTCCGTTGGTCTGGGAGCAGACGTTGGCTTGGCGTGCGGCGGCTTTCTGTTTGTAGTGGTTACTGTGCAGCTTGTACTTCATCAGGAGGATAAAGATGAAGACGAGGACAGAGGCCACGATGATCCCCCCGATGATGATGATCATAGTACCACCCAGGAACTGAGGATGAAGAGTTAAAGCGTGCAGACAGTTAGTCCTGTGATCTGTGATCTGATCTCTCCTGTCAGGCAGATCATTTGCCAACATCATGAAATCACAGACGGAAGTCTTTGAAGAGCCCTGTACAAGTGAAAATGTATCCGCAGCTCCATGACAACTGAGCAAATCCAGCTGCCGAGGAAGACTGTGTCATGACTGAAAGCTCCAGAACAGCTACTAAATGCACCTTGAAATGAGATTATTGCATTTCGGAAATGAGCGGATGACAAAATTTTTTATCTTCACAAGTTCCCATTCTGTAAATTCTCACCCAGTGTGTGTTGACGTGTGCAGGTCCTGTTCACTTGAACTGACCCTGACTTTTAATAAACAGTAAATAATACCAACTATGATCAGTGGCGATTCTAGAGTCCGTTGGGGCCCTAGGCAAAAATTTGCCAGGGGGGCCCCTTGAATCAGCGTTTATCACCATTATGTAAAAAACATCAACGAACATACGAAATCTAAACATTTTTTTTATTCCAAATGTTCACGTTAAGAAAATTTTCAAAATATAAATACAAAGAACAATAAAAACCTAAATAACTAACTAACTAACTTCAATGTTGGTAGGTCCTAAATAATCCACATTATAATGCTCATCAACACATAAAGCCCCTTTTAGTTCAGCAGATAACTGCAATAATCTTTTCAAATGTGTTATGTTAATTCCTCTGGGGCCACTCATTTGAAAAAAATCCCATTAGCCACTTGAAATTTCAAGATGGCCGTCATTTCTGGCAAAGGAAACATATATTTTACCACTGAAGTTTACCCATGGGACAACTTTCAATGACTGCCAAAAATAACATTTCCTAGCCTGAAACGGCAGCCATCCTCAATTTTGGAGTGGCTAATATATGCAGTTATCTGCTGAGCTAAAGAGGGCTACTACCGCTGAGCAGTGTTGGTGACTTTTAACGTTAGAACCTCTGAAATGTTTGAGTTTTTATTATGTGAATAATGTTTAAATTAAAACTACAGGTCTCTCAGTCTATGACTTTTCATAAATATATGTTTTGGATGTTTTCTAAAGCCATGAAGGTATTAAAATAAAAAAACACAAGATTTTTGAGCATTTATTCCTCGGACCACAAAAGCTGTCAGACAGACCGCTGTGCAGGCTGTGTCCATTTGAATTATGCCAATTTTTCCATTTTGCGGTTTTCGTGCATCTATTCTTTTCACAGTTTTTTGTTTTCATCCAACATTAGGCCTGCGTTTTTATATGCGGATCCGGAGACATGGGAGTCTGCTCTTGACATGAGAGTCTGCAGATGCAGGTGTGTGCCACAGGTGCGTCAGGTGGTGCAGCATGGTCACTATTAGTTAATCATTCTCTAATGTAATCTACCCCCATCCTCACCCCCCGACCCCCAACACGACATTATATGTTTTCCTACTCAGATGTCCCTGCAAATCGTCCATTGGTTATTTAAAGGGGAGGGAGCTGCATTTTGAGACAATGCTGTGGAGTCAGCTCTCAGGGGCCCCCTAACAGCCTGGGGTCCCAAGCAGTTGCCTGTTCACATGCTGCACCTCTGCACTCTGATATTTCATAGGTTTCAGATTCTGTTGTATCTAATTAGAGTTTTTTTTGGTCCCAATGTTTTCAGTGCTCAGTACACTTCATACATGTGAGACTGAGTAAAAGACTTTCTCAGCTACAAATGAACTGGAATATTCATTCAACACTGTCTCCATTCCCCTGATAATTAGAGCCACATTGTCTTTTCCAGAGAATTCCTGCCGCTGAGCTCAGTGTGTTGTCAGACTGACACCACTGTAACACGGCACTCCAACACACTAACCTGGTCTCGTATAGAGTGACAGCGTCCGTACTCCGTCTCTGTAGTGAAGGACACGCAGCCCACCAGCTTGGTGCCTGTCAGGGCAGTGATGCCATCATCGTACACGGCCAAGACACACAGCTCGTAGTCCCGCGATGACGCCAGGTCGCTCAGCAGGAAGTATTTGTGGTTGGCTGGGATCATCCTGAATGACAGGAAGACAGAGAGGCAGATATTTTATTTTATTTTTGTCCTCCTTTGTAGATTATTTGTAGAAGAACAATTCTTCCACAAAACAATAATTGGAGTTCAACAGTAGATCTTCACTGACAAAAACAACCTGACATGATGAGTCAGTTCAGGTCTTCTCACTGAGCAGACACATCTGTAGCTGGCTTTCTTTAGTCTAATCATTTTTGTCATTTATTTTTTACAAGAAGTCCAGCGCCCATAAATAAAAGTCACAGGACCCAAGAGTGGCTTGTTCACTGGACTGAGTGGTGAATATTTCTGTCTGTGAACCTCAGACAACCCCGGTCACAGCAGGCGACAGATGGAGAAAGATCAACGAGACATTCACATCCAACACCAGAAGTTTGTTCCACACTTTGATTATGTGTTGACAAAGCCAACTCTGTTACGGCCAAGAGATGTGACTGAAAGCTCCACAAAAATCTAGTAAGTGGACCTTTTGGGTTACAGAGTTTTTTGCTGACACTTTTGAGTTGTTTGGCAGAAAACAGAGACAGATTTTCAGACGTAGTCAAAGGTCATTAATCTGATCTGAACATTAAACCACAGGAGTAAAGACTGGAGAGGTCACATTAACTCCTCGCTACCTTCCGCTCATCATCTTGTCACTTTCTGTTAAAAAGTCCAGTGTTAATGAAGCAGTAAATACAGTGACAGAGCTTCAACAAAAATCTATTTCCTTAACTGTGACTCTGACAGTTACTTGTTCTGGAGGAGGACAGTGTTGAAGGGGTTTGCTGCTTCGTATTGAATCACACAGAATGAAGGAAGTGACTGGATTTCTTTCTGTCCCTACAATATATGCAAGCATTTTTTCCCTTATTCCACATAATAAAACTTTGGAGAGTTTACTGCATTTTTTACAAAACTATTCATATTATTTCTGTGCTGAATAGGCTGTTTTGCCTTCTATCAGAAAATACAAGTGTTCAGTATTTAGCTGAGACCAAGTTCTGCTGATGTAGAATTAAACACTCAAGTTGCAGAAGTCAGAGTGTGAAGTGTAAACCCTTGTTAAGTTCTGATGGAACTTTTCTAATAATAAGTATTTTTACATTATACACGGCTTTATAAAACACTAAGCTTTGGTTTGACTTCTTTATCATAGCTTCATGAAATTGCATTCTTGCAAAAGTATCATCCACTGTCATCCACTCTCTGCTGCTTCAACTGAGTTACTGCACTTTCTCAACTGTAGGTGCATTTTTCGACTCTGACTTCGCTCAAGCGTCATCACAGACTGAAACATTTACCAGGGAACGACACATCTGTATGAAAACACTGTGAAGCTACACAGAGGACTGCAATCAACAGCCACTGTTAAAAAGTACGCTCTACTGCAGCTTAAACAACAGCTCATGCATTTCAATGAACACCAAAACTGTGTTGTCGAGAACCTCGCACCAAATCTTTTACATATACTATGAGATTGAAGACGGTTCCTCTGGTTGTTTCATAAAGATTCTGCACTACAAAATGACAGTTTGTCTATGTCTTCTATCTGCAGACAAAGGCTGTGGCATATTCAGCAACTGGTCTCAGATCTAATCATGTAGCAGTAAATAGTCCACCAACTGTAGAGCATATGTGCCAGAACAAGCACGTGTGCACCATCATCGATGTGTTCTCATTTCGCTGTTAATGTGCCAGATGTAAACAACGAGGGGGTCTGTTGTAGTTGTGATGCTGCAGGTTGTGATGAGTTGAACCTGAATCTAATCACAGGCAGAAACAGGAGAAAATCAACCTTGGAACAAATAAGATAGAAGATGCATTTACGCAGAGGAAAAATTGTTACATTCAGACACATTCATGACATGAAAATAAATCACCCTAAAGTTTGAGCTCTATTTACAAAGGTCTGTACACACAGACACACACATTCATTTTAAATAACCTCGTCTTTGATGGATCTGTTGTCTAATACAGTTCAAATTTTTTTTATTTTCTCATTAACCTGTGGACACACAAATAAAGATGGACAAAGCCTCCATGAGGTCACCCACAGGTTTCTGAAGAAGCTCAGAGCGAGCTCCTCCACTGTTCCCATCTTGGCGGTGACCCTAACTCCTAGCTAATCCAAAAGAGGAGGGGCATGTGTGGAGCTGAGAGCTCGCCAGTTTGTGGCAAGCATACACTCATCCACCTGTCACTCAAAGAGGCCACGCCCTTAATTATACAGAACTTTAAGCCTTAAAAAAATGTAAACAGGTGAGTTATATAAAAGTTCACCCCCTGTACAGTTGTCATAAAGGAGGGTATTAGTTGTAGAGATCAAAACTGTTTTCTGTACCAGTTTGTAAACATGTTTGTTCCTGCTGTAAAGTTGGACATTTTAACGTGGGAATCTATGGGGACCGACTCAAGTGGTCATTAGAGGAACTGCAGTTTTTGGCACATGTTTGCTGGCTTCATTTTTCAGCTTCAGAGGTTGCTGCTTGGTTACAACATATGGACTACTGTTTGTAAATTGGTAATTATGAATCTAAGTGAACAAAAACTACATACAGTAGGTCAGGGGTCCATTCTCTAGCCTCTTCTATTCAACATCCACGTGCTCCCCCTTCCTCAGATTATGGAATATTATAGCATGTCTTACCAGAATTATGCAGATGACACTCAACTCTACATAAGTGTCACCAGGTGAACACAGTCACAGTGAGTGGATGTGCCAGAATTTTCTACAACTAAAGACAGAAATAGTTGTTTTGATTAAGAGTGCTCACCTTGAGTCCATGACACTCACATCTACAAATTAAAACAGAAATCTTGGTTATTGGCCGTTTTTCAATGTTTCATTTCAGCATGTTTTCTCAACAGCCACGTGAAGATCAGCCTCCTACCACCTTAAAAACAGCAAGAATTCAAGGATTTATGTCTAAACGGGATACACAAAAAACTTGTTCATGCGTTTATTTTGAGCAGGCTGGACTATAGTAATGATGCCTTCACAGGTCTTGGTAAAAAATCAACCGGACAGCTGCAGCTCATCCAGAATGCTGCTGCCAGCATCCTCACTAACACCAAGACAGTGGAGCGCATCACATCGACCCCTTAAATCGCAGCTCTGGCTTCCTGCGTGTCAAAGATAGATTTCAAAATCCTATTCCTTCCTAAATGGTCTCAGGCATAAATACATCTCTGATTTTCTTGTATGTTACGAAGCATCCAGATGCCTCAGGTCATGTAGGATAGGTATATACTGAGTGATCCCAGAATCAGAACCAAACAGCTTTTAGCTTTTCTGCTCCTCACCCTGTGGAACAAGCTTCCTGAACACCTGCTGAAACTCTCAGCTCAGGTGAATCAGGCCTCAAAACATTAACAATAAATTACATCTTTTAAATCCTTAACTAATTATCTTCTTGTTTTTGAGGGCTTTTAAATGCAATTTTAATGTTTTCTTAATGTCTTATTTTGAATGTATTCCCATGCCTTGAAGCACTTTGAATTGCCTTGTGTCTGAATGGTGCTGTTTTAATAAACTCGCCTTGCCTTTAAATTAAATGTGATGCTGGAAAGTGAAGACGTGTCCCTTATGTTTGTCTCAGACCTTTGCTGTTCAATCATGCAGACATGTCTAGATTCTTGTATTGATATTGCAGTTTTCATTCTGTTTCAGCTGAGCTGAAGAGAGAACAGCAGAGATCAAACACGACAGTCTCATAAAGAGAAGAACAGGGGAGATTTCCAAATGAAAAAGACTGAAGTTGAAGTAAAATTGGAGTGGAGAGAATGTGTTCACACAGAGCAAAAGACAGAAGGAGCAAAAGAGAAGAAGGGAATGGACAGGGATGTTGCACTTTCAATTTTCAGCTTGAAAATCAAAGGGTACAAGGCAGAGTGAGATTAAAGACGGATGGGAGACAAGGAGGACAGTGGTGAAAAGAGGAAAGAAGAATAAAGGGAAAGAGAAAACAGGCAAAACAGGAAGACACGGAGGAGAAGTGATGAGAACTGGGAGACGAGGTGAGACAGAAACAGGAAAAACGGGGAAGGAGGGGGAGGGAGTGAAAATAAAGAAATGCCACGGTGGAAGAGTCAGAAAAACAAGCGGGAGATGAGACACGATACAGAAAGAAATAAAAGAAACAAGAGAAGAGTAATGTATTCAGTGACATGAGCTGAGATGAAAATGTACACTTTTTTTGTTTTGGGCCAGACTCAGAGAGAGAAGCTGAGAACAGCCTCCTGTCAGGGCAGAGTCATCATCACTGTTTTACTCTTACTTTCCAAGTCAGTCAAAGTCAGAGTCAACTTCAGTGTTAATTCTGCCTCATGCAGGATCCAGCTGCTGTTTCTCCTCAGTATAGGCACATACAAGTATTACATAGAATAACAAAGGCTTAAAATACAAGGATAGAAAATATTTTGGAAAATATTTTTGGAAAAATTTGGAAGTTAAGATCCGACCTGAAACAAAACATCCTTTTCTGATTTGTTCCATTTCCATTTTTTGTCTCTTTGCTATTGCCAACGATAATAAGTAGAAGTCAACAGTCTCTGTCCTCATCAATTTACATAGAAGAAAGTCCACAGCTCCATTACTAGAGTCAGAGGACAGATCCTCCTGGTCAAATATGACTCCAATACGTGAAAGTTGTTCAGTCAGATGTTTACTGGAGTTAAAGTACTGGAGGACTTTAACTATACTGAGGTATTTATGAATACATTTTTAAGTGAACACATTGTTGTATTGTTCCACATTTAAAGAACTTAATGTATCTGAAACAACCTACTGACTGACTGACTGACTGACTGACTGACTGACTGACTGACTGACTGTAGAACCTGTAGAATAGAAATCTTGGAGATTTAGTCAGTAACGCTAACTTTGCATTTTCATTAGCTAACTATGAGTAGGCTATGCTAGCTATATTAGCGATGGATTCAAATACAACAACTTGGCAAACTCATAAGAAATCAACCATGATATAAAAGCTGGTTTTTTGTAGACAGTGAAGAAGTCCGGTCGTGGTAAACACAGCAAACATTTAAAACTAAATTAATCTTTCTTTATTTCAAACACAGAACTCAGATCAGACCATGGTCTCTGGTGAAGAATCTTCTGCTTCATCTTTATCTAAACCTGGAGACACACATTCATGTTTTATTAGGAGCTGATGACCTGACACCACCACATCCACATCCAGATCCACATCCAGATCCAGATCCAGATCCAGATCCACATCCACATCCACATCCACATCCAGATCCACATCCACATCCAGATCCAGATCCAGATCCACATCCACATCCAGATCCACATCCACATCCAGATGCTCTGGTGTTACTCTCAACTAGCTTATACTTTGTTTTGTTGCAGTAACCTTTCCAGAGCACTGATGCTTAACTTAGAAGTACAATGATACATTTAATGTAACTAACATAAACACTTATGAACTCCTCACTCAACTATATGATATACTGTATATTTGATTAATGCTCCTGGACTGATCCTCTGGTCCTTCACTGCTGATTTACTGAACATGTATAAAGAAAACACAAGTGTGTCAGAGGTTTGGTTGGATCACAAACCAACAATAACTTAACTACTAACAAGCATTAGTGTGTGTGCAGCCAAAGCCTGATATAAAATATATATTACAACTACTGTTGTCTAAAACAGCAGTGAGCCACATGGCTGACAAGTTCCTTCATTTACATGAGAGACCACCAACAACAAACTATCCTTTGTTTAGGAGCTTTCTCTGATGTCAGAGAGGTACATGTAATTCAACACCTCCTCCTCAGTTGCTTCCCTCTTCACTGACAAGTGGTGAGGTTTTAATTTTTAGCCCTCCAGACCAAAGCTGCTGTGAGGCAGAAAAAAACACCAGCGAGGAATCTCCTCTGTGCCACCCTCAAGACGATCAAGAGCCTGTGCCGATTCCTCAAAACTCATTTGAGTAGAGTTAGTGGTGGAAGAAAGATGATGGAACGACTTGTAAAAAAAGAGCTGAGAAAAAGAGAAGAAAAAGAGCAAAGACAGAGTACAGAGAGAGAGAGAGAGAGAGAGAGAGAGAGATGTAAAATTGAGTGGATGTCCAAAATGGATGTCACTCCTGGGTATACTGAGCTAAACCGAACCACAGCTACTGTACGAGGGGAGGGACTATTCAATTAGATGTGTAATAATCAGCGAGTGTTTGCTTATGTCGTCATATCAACTTCATACGTTTAATGCAGCTTCAAAAATTCACATCATTATTCCTCACAGTGCCAAGCTTTCAGATTCTGCTTTCTCAATGCTGCACTTGGTCACGTCAAGTGAGTCTGAGTGAGGAGCACACAGAGACACAGAGACAGAGTGTGTGCATGTGAATATATTTGTATTTGTACCTGAGCTTACACTTGTATTCTCTCTGTGAAGGTGTGTGTGCTTTCCTGCAGCTGCACGTCTATTGACTGTGTGTACCTGCGGGTCTATGTATGTCCTCAGTGTGTGTGTGTGTGTGTGTGTGTGTGTGTGAGCTATATATTATTCAGGTGTCAGGCAGTGGAGGGCAGTTCCTATTTATCAACACTGGAGCGGAGGTGACGAGACAAGGAATGGAATTATAAAGCCTACCCTGACCCTATGGGCATTGTGCGTGTGTGCCTGTCTGTGTGTGTGTGTGTGTGTGTGTATGTGTGTGTGTGTGTGTGTGTGCACATTTCAACAGGGAGTGAGAGTAAAAGAAAAAGATAGAGACAGTGTTTCTAAGAGACAGACGGTCTATTATATCTGGTCTATAAGTGCTGCAGCGTTTGGGTCAGACTAATGGTTGAATGAACACCTGAGGCTCTCACGCGCATGCACACACACACACACACACACGCGCACACATTGAATGTAAAGCTACTATTATTGCCTGTGGCCTTTTTGTTGCTGGCGATAAGTCATGTTTCCGCCTGAGGCTTCAATACAGAAGCTTTTACAGCAACATGTTAGGGTTGGTGGTTCACTTTCCTGTGCGGAGCTCGAAGGGAAGAGGCAGACCCCTTCCCCGTGTAAAGCTGAAAGAAAATGTGAAAAATGTACTTTTCTTAAAACTTCAGAGGAAAACTTTGTCTGTGATAAGATTTATATTGGGGCCTTATCTAAATACATTTTCATTTCATTCTGATGAAGAGCAACATGTAGCTGAACCTCTCCACCAGGAAGATGCACTGGGCCGCAGTCTGTCTCTTCTCGGTTGTTTCCGTGAAAAAAGAGATCCAGTTTCAGTTCAATTTGTCTCTAAAAAAAAAAATCGAATAATATTTCACAGATTTACACAATGTGTTCTGTAAAGTGCAGCGATGGACAGACGGAGAACTGAACAGATTTTCCTGTGAATAACTCCAGTGTGTGGCTATTTATGAAGCATGTGGCATTTTAGCTCAGGCAGTAGCAAAAAAAAAATATAAGAAATGAAACCAGGACTGAAATATTTACTGATGTATTTTATGTTTTATGTATGTATGTGTCCCTTAAGGGTTTTCTCATTTTACAGATGAGCTCACTATATAGTCCAGTACAATGAACTCCCTGGATAGCGATTAGGGAGGAGTGGATGTGTGAGTGAGGGACACAACCACAGACTTCAGGACAAGGGAACAGGAAGTGCTCATTTCCGTGTTTTAGGACTCATTCCTGCAGCGCTCTCTTCCTGAAATGCACATATAAGCTGGTTTCCTTGATTAAACTAGTGTCTGCCCGTTTTCATTTCCACAGATTTATCAGTTTATTGGACCTTGACCCAAAGTGTGGACTGAATATCACAATATTTCAGCCTCTGTTGTACAGATTAGAACCATTTTTAAAACATGTCTCTTGTGTGTCAATGTGCTAATCAAAATATCATAATTTCATTCAGTCTTTATCCAGTTTTATCAAGTTATGCATTCCTTCTTTTGTGTGTGTTGATATAAAAAATACATATCTATAAATCATCAGTTTTCTTCTTCTATTTCATTCTTTTTCCAAAATGAAAACAGACAATAAAACACTTAAACTACTTCGATCGGCTCATGTAAGTTTAACAAACAAACTTAATGTCTTCATGTAAATCCAGTTTTATAGTGTATATTGAAGCAGGCTGATGTATGATGTGCTCAAATGAAATGAATAACTGCAGCTGGAGCTGACTCCCGGTGAAAGTTCCTCTTTACACTGAAGCTTTACATCTCATATTAGAATTGCCTTGGGCACAGAACAAGTTAATATCCTGCATAATGAAAAACAGGAAAGATCCAAGGTAATTGCAGTTAAAATATGTCAGCATGGCAGCATGTATCATTGAAGGGTTTGAAAAATGCAGTGCACATAATGATATGATATACATTCAACACCATACAGGAGTTCCATGTACAGTGTGTAATTTTCTGCCACAAGGGGTCTCTGCTATAAACAATAACTAAAGACGGAGGATGTGGTGGAAAAGTCTTATTTTCTTAGGAAGGTTCAAACTGAGTGAAATGAGCTGCAGTATCTAAGCGGCAGTCATGATAAGAGCTGCTCCACTTCTCTAAATGATGAGGAAAGGAGCTTCAGTGCTTCCTATCTTATCTCCTTTAGCATAGGAAACACTGGACCTTCCTT
Organism: Seriola dumerili; assembly: GCF_002260705.1. NCBI lineage: Eukaryota > Metazoa > Chordata > Actinopteri > Carangiformes > Carangidae > Seriola > Seriola dumerili. The sequence goes on along the minus strand of NW_019174291.1, from coordinate 3,488,385 downwards.
TACAAAAGGAAAGGAGAAATGCCGTCCCACAATTCCTTGCACCAACATTTAAAACGATGCACTATTGTAGTTTCACCTCCTCCTTGTCTGCCCAAAGCCCGAATCCATACATATACTGTATATTTATTCTCTTTAAACCAGTCAGGAGTCATGAAGAACAAGCACATTGAATTTCTAATTAACAATATCATCATCATTACAAAATACTACAGCCTATATATAAATTGAGTAAAGCACTATAAATTATTTTCTCCTCTTAACAAAAGTATAAAAATGTCAAAAAAAACTTTAATGGCTCAACTTTCTCTATTTGTATATTTCTTTCATGTTATTTTATTTCAACATTTCAAACCTTTTTACTTTGTTTTTGTGGTTAATAAAGGAGTATTCCTCGTCCATGTGTTGTGAATAAAGTTTGTTTAAAAGAAAAAAACAGCTTAGTATAAGTGCTGTGGGATTACTCTCCTAAATCCTTATAAGTTCCCCTCCACGTCTTTCCTTGAGTTCATGTTGTTTTTCATAGAGGTCGAGAAGTGGTCCGAGAGATTATTTAGACTTTTTGACCACAGCCAGAGTTCTGTGACATTGTGAAGTAGCATGAGATCATGGGAATTATTGTCTTTCTCACCATCTCAGTCAGCTCCTCCTGGTTTGGATTCCTTCAGAGTCAGTCATTCAGGAGGTTTTTTATCTGCAACTGAATTATCCACAGAGGTGTCCTCCTCTCCAACACAAACAGAGCAGGTGATTAAATCAGGTAAAAACACTGAGTAAAGCAGTTTAAGTTATAAAATCAATGTTTCACCTATGCTGGATAACCACAGAGGCATGATGGGAGCATGCCAAGAACGTCTTTTTGAGTAAAGGTGTACCAATACAAAAGCCTACGGGGGTGAGCGCTGGCCAACAAGCCAGGTGTGTAATTGACAGCAGTGAGGCAGAGCTGTACAATTAGTAGTGAACCTGAGGGAAGCACCTGGCAGGCTGTCAGCCATCTGAAGACACTGAGCCGAGGGAAGCAGAGAGAAAAGCTCTCCAATAATCCAATAATCCAAACACCAGGAAGAATGTGAGCCACAAGAACATGACTTTAATGGCCACATATGCTTTCATGGAACTTGATTCCTGATTGCAGATGTTTTTGAAGCACATTATTGTGGCGAGACCAAGCCAAGCATGACAATTAATTATGAAATAAATCAATATCACAACTACAGCATCAACAGAACTATATTTTGTTTTATTTCTACTTTTTTTCCCCCAATTTATTTTGATTCCTGGAAAGGTGACTTTATTGATATTCCACAGGAGACTATAGGTATAAAATATACAGGGATAATTCCCTTCATACCCTCGACACAAGGTCAGGGTGAGAGTTTCTCTGCATATCCTCACTTTCATCACCTCTCATCCTCTGAATATCAATAAGGAAAGCCAGAGAGCAGAGGAGAGAGAAACAGAGACTGGAGAAATTGAGAGGCGATGGAGTGTAGGAGAGGAGGGGGAGGAAAAGAAATGAGGGAGACACGGAGAATGAGTAGAAGAAGAACAGAAGCCTCCTTGTGCAGATAAAGAGGAAAAAAAACCTGTCCAGGCACACTTGTTTAATACCACAGCTCATTCACAGCTCATTACACAAACACTGCGTGTTCTGTGGCGCACAGAGAGTGTGGATGAAAGCAGGAGCAGATACAGAATGTGCTTAGCAACATGTGTCGATGGTGAATGACTTGCAGTCAGTCAGTCAGTCAGTCAGTCAGTCAGTCAGTCAGCTAATACTTTGTAACTGCAAGGCCTTTTCTCTGTAATTGGTGAAAGTAAGACTGGGCGATGTGGCCTATAAGTAATATTGTGATATTTTTAGACTATATCACAATAGACAACATATATCATTATTATAACATATAATTTTGAAGACTACACATTAGAACTTGAATGATTTACCTTTTTAACCCTTTGATGCACAAAGACACACACTCTCATGCTTCACTGCTGCTTTGTGTAGAGATTCAGCATCTTGCCTATTTTTCCACCATTTTAGCAAATGCATGGAGAGACAGAGGAGACCACATGTACTAGAGGGTCAAAGCAGAAACCCAATGTTGGTTATAATTATATTATGTTAAATATTTAACAGGTGTTTGCAATATTGTCATTTTGCACATCCCCCATGAAACAAGCTGCAATACACTGAGTATATTCGATATATCGTCCACCCCAAGGTGAAATGTTCAATTATCCTTAAATTAAAAAACGAAATAAAATAAATTGAAATACAAGTTGAATTGAATTAAATACAGACACCAAAGAGTATACGACTGTGCTTATCTATGGCACGCCAGCAGGTTTGACAAAGCGTCAGTGTTTGATGTACAGGGAACGAGAACAGGTTGATTTGTCTCCGTTGTATTGAGGAGGCAGCAGAGGTTTCAGAGGCCACAAACCCCAAAATATCTGCATGGCTGGATGGTCCGGGTAAAGAATGTTAATATGGCCCTATGAGGAAAAACAGAGATTGTCTGACCACATAGTGACACTGATGAGTGGTGCAGAAAAAGTCAGAAATATTCTAACTTTTGTGCAGATGTATAAACTAAAAATGCCTGAGGGATGCAAAGTAGCAGAAGCATAGATGAGGTACTGTACCTCAGATAAACACAAGAGTTGTATTTTCATATTTTCCTGCTCAACAAACACATGGACTCTGCCTAAAAATAAAAACACACCTGTAAACAGAAACTTTATGATCAAGTCTTGAAGTGTTTCTTCACGCTTCCTATATATTCTTTTCTTTTTGGCATATACAAAGTGAGTTTGTTCACATCAGCCTGGCTGAATTAATGTGGCTCATCTTTATTCAGATTTGATTTTTGCTGAGATTTCAAATTTTTGAGATTTGGTTTGAAATAGAAACAGAGAGACTGACAGTCGTAAAATGCAGAGAAAGTAAGTCTGACAAAGAGACAGAGAGATAGAGAGAGAGACAGCTGGCAGAGAGAGGGAGCGGGCATCATTAGTGGGAAAAGGTCAGCATAGCCTCCGGTTTGGGTTTACTGTGGGAACGTATTACACGTTTGCAGGCAGGAAGCGGCGTTAGTTTTATGGCAGGGCTGCTGCGCTGTGTGACTGAGAGACTGAGGCAGGTGTGTGAGGTCAAGAGATAATGGCGTCAGTTATAGATACTAGTCTAATGTGTGTGTCGGGGTGAGGTGAATGGAAGACAGATGAAGCTCTTCTAGAAAAATGTTTATTTTGTCATTATTACATCAAGATTTAAGTTAGTAGATAAACTGTTGATAGGATGTGGAGTTTTTCCTAAAGGTGTATCATGTTGTAATAAATGGTGATACTCTGCATACGAGCTGCCAGTACGCTTCATCACCACCGCCTGTCCCATGGTCGCATAGCTTTGGAAACCCCCTCCCTCCACACCTTCTTTTTTTATCTTTCTTTTCATCCCATCTTCCAAACAGCACTTCAACACTTTTGATATTCAATGTGATTTGACAACATGTCAGATGTGCAGCTGAGCTTCAGTACTCTGAGCTAAATTTGAACATGCAGTGCTCTCTTGTAAAAGAGATAATGTATCTTGTTCTGATTTTTATTTCTTTAAATGTATTCTTTTCTTTTTGTGTATTTCTTCCCTTTTCTTTTGTGGGATGTACTTTTTGCTACATATTGTTTGTGTTTGGGAATTAGGAGGCAGTATAACAAGTATATTCGATATACAGTGCATCTGAAAAGTATTCACACCCCTTCACTTTCCCCACATTTTGTTATGTTACAGCTTTATTCCAAAATGAATTAAATTCCTTTCTTTCCTCATCAGTCTACACACAATACCCCATAATGACAAAGCGAAAAAGGTTTTTTAAGAAATTTTGCAAATTTATTAAAAATAAAAAACTGAAATATTGCATATACATAAGTATTCACACCCTTTGCTATGACTCAAAAGTGAGCTCAGGTGCATCCTGTTTCCACTGATCATCGTTGAGATGTTTCTACAACTTGATTGGAGTCTACCTGTAGTAAATTCAATTGATTGGACATGATTTGGAAAGGAACACACCTGTCTATATAAGGTTCCACTGTTGACAGTGCATGTCAGAGCAGAAACCAAGCCATGAAGTTAAAGGAATTGTCTGTAGACCTCCGAGACAGGATTGTATCGAGGCACAGATCTGGGGAAGGGTACAAAAAAATTTCTGCAGCATTGAAGGTCCCAAAGAGCACAGTGGTCTTCATCATTCATAAATGGAAGAAGCTCTTCCTAGAGCTGGCCGCCCAGCCAAACTGAGCAATCGAGGGAGAAGGGCCTTGGTCAGGGAGGTGACCAAGAACCCGATGGTCACTCTGACAGAGCTCCAGCGTTCCTCTGTGGAGATGGGAGAAACTTCCAGAAGGACAACCGTCTCTGCAGCACTCCACCAATCAAGCCTTTATGGTGAGTGGCCAGACGGAGGCCTCTACTCAGTAAAAGGCACATGACAACCCGCTTGGAGTTTGCCAGAAGGCACCTGAAGGACTCTCAGACCATGAGAAACAAGATTCTCTGGTCTGATGAAACCAAGATTGAACTCTTTGGCCTGAATGCCAAGCGTCACGTCTGGAGGAAACCAGGCACCTCTCATCACCTGGCTAATACCATCTCTACGGTGAAGCATGGTGGTGGCAGCATCATGCTGTGGGGATGTTTTTCAGCGGCAGGAACTGTGAGACTAGTCAGGATCGAGGGAAAGATGAACAGAGCAAAGTACAGAGAGATCCTTGATGAAAACCTGCTCCAGAGAGCGCTAGGACCTCAGACTGGGGCGAAGGTTTACCTTCCAACAGGACAACGACCCTAAGCACACAGCCAAGACAACGAAGGAGTGGCTTCAGGACAAATTTGTGACTGTCCTGTCTGTGCAGTGACGCTCCCCATCTAACCTGACAGAGCTTGAGAGGATCTGCAGAGAAGAATGGTAGAAATACCCCAAATACAGGTGTGCCAAGCTTGTAGCTTCATACCCAAGAAGACTTGAGGCTTTAATCGCTGCCAAGGGTGCCTCAACAAAGTACTGAGTAAAGGGTGTGAATACTTATGTACATGCGATATTTCATTTTTTTATTTTCAATAAATTTGCAAAAAATTCTAAAAAACCTTTTTCGCTTTGTCATTATGGGGTATTGTTTGTAGATTGATGAGAAAAAAAAGGAATTTAATCCATTTTGGAATAAGGCTGTAACATAACAAAATGTGGGGAAAGTGAAGGGATGTGAATACTTTCCGGATGCACTGTATATTCTTTTAGATGATGTATACAAAAATATTGTGAACAACGAGTACAAATTGTAACATAATTGCTTTTTGGCATGCAATTGGCTTTGGTGTTTCTCTTTTCTCCCTCTCACAGACAACACACTCCCCCCACCCATCCAGAAAACCCTCCTGAGTGGATATGCGTGATGTAGGTGAGGTGTGTGTGTTTTTGTATCTGGCATAGAAGGAATTGGAGAGAGCGAAAGAAGTTGAAAGTTGAAACTTCCTACTGTTGCAGCCCAGCTGTCTATCAAGAGAGAAAGACTAGTTTCCGGTACCCTGTGATACATTAAAGAGTTAGCATGTAATTTATTTTTTTGGTATTTGTCATATTTGACACTGTCATTCATTTATATTCAATTATACTGTTAGTAGATGTATGAATTATGAGTATATTTGTTAAAGATACCTGATAATTTGACAGATTTTTTAATGTTTATCCATAGACATGTCAGCCATTGCCAGCAGCGCTCAAGATGCTGAGAGGCGACCACAGTAAGTAGCAAGCCAGGCTCATGTTCCAGTGGGAGATTTGGGAGGAAGGGGATGTTAACCCCTTTGTTAACAACTGTTGTTAACCTGCCATCCTCCCTCTCCAGCCGACAACCCAACTGTACTGTGTAAGACCATGACGCTGTCCGTGGTGCTGAACTAACATATTCATACAAACCCCTGATAGAAAATGTCTCTAAAGCAAAGATCAAGATCTCTCAGGTAATTTTAAGAGACATATTGTAGCAACGTTCAGAGCGACCTCAGTTTCCTGAAGAAGCAAAGCAGCCATTGTTAGAGTTACATGTTGCTTAGTGATTTTTGATTTCCACTTCTATGGCAACACATTGGAATATATATGGGCGCCATAGCCGTAGCTGCTTAAAGTCCCTATTATTTATAGACCACATCACCCAGCCCTACTGGGAATCATTTGTATTTCATTATGTATTTTTAAAATACCTAAAAACACATAAAACATGTAAACATTGAATGTAGCATAAACAATCATGTCAAAGTACTGAGCGCGATGGGAATTCATTTGTTGGCTTTGGAGGTTTCTGTTACAAACTAAGTGCTTGACAAATGGAAATAAGCTGTTGGGGACACTAGATGAAAAATCAGGTGATCAAGAAATATTTTACTGGGCTAAACTGAATGCCTGACAGACATTCACATTTTTAGAGCTACTATAAATAGCTCTCTGTGTGTTTTTGTTTTAATTTTTATGTAGCGACCAGGATGACGGATGATGTAGAGTCGACCCCTGCTGTCCGTGGCTCTGACACTGAGAGCTGAACTCTGAGTTTGAGCAGGAAAGAAAACCTTTTGATTTTGAAATTGATCTCAGCCTAAAAGCCTGGCTGTCATCTTCTGTACTGGATGTTTTCTAACTGGAGAGCCAGCAGGACAAAGTGACATTTTGGCTGATGGAGGGAGAGCAGAGGTAGGGGGAAAAAAGATGAAGAAAGGCAAAACGGATGAGACATATACAGAGGTGATATGAAGGAGCAAGGGAAGAGAAAGGGAAAATGACATTACAGTGACTTTCTAAAGGTCTGTGCACTGACAGAGTGAGAGAAAATGGATGGAGGGGACAAAGGAATGAGAAAAAAGTGAGAGTAGTAAAGAGTGGAAAACTGATGCTTTATCATTTCAGCAGAATATGATCAGCTGTCGTTTCCCAGACCCTTTCTCCCCTTCTTCCTTCCTTCTCTTCCATCCACCTACTGCATCTCTGTATCAGCTGAGTCAGAGGAACATCCTCTCCTATTCAGAGCACCACAGCAATCTATCCCTTCTCTATCACTCCCTCCCTCCCTCCTTCCATTTTTCTAGTTTTCCATTCTGCCTCTTTCTCTCTTCTTTAATCTCTCCTTCGAGGGCGAGGCAGGATGGTAATTAGAAAGCCAGAACCCACACAAATTCAAATGCACGCACACACACACTCTTTCTCACAGTGTGCTTTATAATGCCTTTCATGCAGACACATATACGCGCACACACACATGCACACGCATGCACACACACACACACACACAGTGCGGGACAGAAAGAGAAAGAGGAGCAGAAGAGAATATTAAAGGAGGTAGAATCAATACATTCATTTCCTTGTGCTGACAGAGGTTGATCTCTCCCTGGACCCATAATCCATGGAGTGCATGTGTATTTGTGTGTGTGTGTGTGTGTGTGTGTGAGTGAGAGAGAAACAGTAAGAGAGAGAGAGAGAGAAAGAGAGAGAGAGAGAGGGAGGGGTGAAGGGTAAAGCTGGACAGATTATTCTTGCCCTGGGGCAGAATAAAAAAGGGAAAGTTGTAAAAAAAATACCCCCCCCCCAACAGAGTCCGAGAGGAAGGGGGGAGTGGGGTGGATCTGTTATTTTGATGCTTTGCTTGTAGACTTTTCTGCCAGCGCAGCAGTTGAACTGAAAACCCGAGTGTGTGAGGAAACTGAGATGAAAAAAAAGAGGTGCTGAGATGGAAATCAGAGCAGTTTACACTGACTGCAGCATGAGACCAGCTTTTACCTCTCTCTCTCTCTCTCTCTCTCTCTCTCTCTCTCTCTCTCTCTCTCTGCCCGTCTCTCCTTTCCTATCCCTCTGTCCTTCCCTTTCACACTGTCCTGCCTCCTCCTTGCTCTTTTAATGCACTGGGGACCTCTTTAGTGCTACATTAATGGCAGTGGACACCACCACCAGGAAGTGGCTGAGTTGGGCGGGGGCCACACCAGAGACCAGGATTCACAGCGTCCTGTCTGTGGTGGAAGGGTTAGGCATCATAAGCTCTTTGGTTCAGATTACGGAAAGACTGTGGTGTGGTTAAATACAGAAAAGGTTCACTATGATTTAATGCTATTGCACTTTATTTCTTGTTCCGGTTACTGTAAACTCAGTACTTTAGCCCACATCAGGATGAATGGTTACTCAGTTTTTCCAGATCTCTGGATCTCTTTTCCAGCAGGTTAATCTCTTCTTTAAACTCACTTTCATCTTATGTTATCTTTGTCTTTAATTTGTTGTAATTGTTTAAATTATTTTATCAGGTTTTATTCTTTTATGTTGTGAATGTTATTTATTTTAGATAGATTTTATTTATTTACTTGTTTGTCTATTAAAGCACTCTGTGACTTTGTTTTGCTGTATAAATAAAGCTCTTTTTATCTATCTATCTATCTATCTTGTACATCATAGCCCTTACAGACATGTCATGTATGACATATACGGTATGTCCCTGTATCAAGAGTGAAGTTGCCATAAATATTATAATCACATATATACATCCTCTGGATATATGAAGATATATGTTATATATAATATATATGAAACACCCATAGTAAAATTTGTATATGCACATATATTAAACATATCTATGATGATTTTTTATGTAGTGTAACATGTTGGGAGCATATGTAATAATGACAATAATTAATAATGATATATACTGTATATGTATATATACATATATATATACAGAGTATATCCAAACACCATATATATCAATTCTATATGCTCATTTGTTTTTCTTATCAATTTCTCATTCATTTTAAACATGTCACTATCTTCCTATTCGGAGAAAGTGATCTCTACAGTGGACCCTACTATTTGGGATGGATATATATTCATGTAACATATCTACAATATAAGCAAACATATGTTAATATATGAAATTATTCCAATTTCTAATTGTTTTCATATATAACTTTTACATTTATATTTCTATTTTTACACACATATACATATATGGCCTTGATTTTTTCTTTGCTATTACGACAGCTTCATGTTATAGATTTTCCCTGTGCATGCCTATACAATTTCAGCTCAGTCAGAGGAGAGGAGAAGCTATGTTCATGGGATAAGTTCCCAATGTAAAAAAAAAAACCTGGTTACATTTTTAACATCTTTTTAAATCCACAGAAATGAAAAAGTGGAAAAGTTGAGGCAATGCAGGACTATTTCATCTGTAATGCATAATTTGTTCAGCTGAACTGTGCTCCCCTGCAGCATGGGCAGCAGAGATAACCACGACGATGGTCACTGAACTTCACTGAACTTCTAAAATGTTCATCCCCATTTGTCATGCCATTATGATAGGGCAGCAGTAGCCAGCAGGGAACAGCCGGCGGCTTCGAGCTGGAAGATCAGCAGCCAGGAAAATGAATGAGTAACCCCTCCTTCCTGCCGCCACCCCTCGACGACTTCCATGATGAACCCCAGAGCTGCTGCTCCACAACCGGCTGACTGCAGCTGCTCAGTTCACACAGCTAATGCAGTTCAGCAGTACTGGACAGCTGCCAAAATTGAATTTGAAGCAGGCCGGTGAATAACAGCAGACATGTTTGCTCAACTTTCCCTGGAAAGATAAAGGTTAGAAAGAAGCTGCGCACAGTTTGGGAGCCATTAGTGGCGAGGCTGACTGAATCCTGACTTTTAAAATAGTGGGAGGGCTTATTTTAATGAGAGCTTGGAAACGGTAGAGGTAGCTTTGAATCAGGAGTGCGAAGCTTTGAGTCTCAACCGAGCAGGTATTTTCATCACAGGTGCACAGGTTTCAATACCTGTGCTGATACTGCAGTTCTCACTTTGTTGTCCACATTACAAACTTAAACTGTCTGCTGGTCAGCTACGGACTTGTCATTATTGTGGACAGACTCCCTGACACCCCTGCTTCCCTGCTCTGACTGCGTCAGCTTTAAGATTCACTGGAGGTGCAGACTGCAGAGGAGGTGCAGAGAGCTGGTTGCTCTGCACTCATTCTGACACACTTATATCCACTGTGAGTAAGGATACTATTGTACAAGTAACATATGTTGCACACAGTTTTGGGACACGCTTCACCCAGCATGCCATTATGTTCCTGATCCCAAAGGTCTCTGGTGAGCCTCAGTCATCCAGGTAGTAGGATATCTAGTGTGACAAAACATTGTCAAGAATACATTCAATGTTTCCTTTTTTTTAATTATGTTTTGATAGGATGCAATAAGATTGCAGTGTTGACCATTTTAAGAATTGCTGCTTTCAAGATCTACATGGACCCAATTTCTTAAAGGTAAACAGGATCATTATACCAATTAACAGCACCTCAATTACCCCAAATATCTGTTGTGAAACCCAACACAGTTAACAGTTAAACATCTACAGTGAGCTGTGAGGCTATTGTGGGATATCTGGTCCTGCTGGGCTCTGCTACAAAAAAAAAATCAGGGAATCAGGGCATGCACCTGAAAACCGTCACTTTCTGAAAACGAGTGAAACTACATGTGACATCATCTTCAGCACTGAGGAGGTCTGAACATAAAATCTAATAAATAACACCAGGAGATCCTGCCCATGTGCCCTTTGTATCAAATCAAACGACCTTCCTCTCCGCGACTTATATCCCATCAGGTTACAGTTTACAAAAGTCCTGCCAGCACAGTGCTTCTTTTCACTTCGGCAAACAAACACAAGTACTAACAGAGTGAGAAAACAATAGAGACAAGTAAACAAATGTAGTTAACATGGCTGTCCATGTTTGAGTGCAAATAAAAAGGTCTTGTACTGCAACCTTGTCTCGTTGAAAGAAAGTATAAGTTCTGCAATGCAGGGAACTTGTAAGCAGGTGGTTTTGTTGGATGTCTGGACTGCAAGCTGCAGGACTTTGACACCAGAGACCAGGGTTCACGCCCTGAGTCCCAGATGTGGTTGGTTTAGTTAAACAAAAATGGACTGGTTAAGGTTAGGGAGAGATGGAGGGTTAAATGTCACTATAGTAAACACATCCCATCTCATGCCTCAAGCAGCTGTTAACTTCCCAAACCTTCACCAGGTGCTGGTAAAGGTTCCTCAGTTGCTATGAGCAGACATTGTACAGATCATATTCACATGGTGGCCATTTCCCTCTGACGTCACGATGAGAGTGGGTAGCATTGAACACTTTCATGTCTTTCAATAAATCCCGTGCGAGACGGTCGAAAAACCTGAATTGATTACCCTCACTTTCTTTTGACCAAACTGATATATCGGCAGATGAATTTGCCCTGATCCACAAAAGGATTAAAAAAAAAGGATACAGCTCAAATCCACAATGTTGACGGTAATACCAGCCCGCACTGGAAACACTGTAAGTTAATGTTAGGCTAGCAAACGTGAAGTTTGTAATTAACATTAAAGCCAATGTTAGCACTGCTAGTTGTCAGATGAGAACTCAATCCACTGGATTGTGCAAATGTTAATGATTATCTAAGGATATGTAGTTTCATGATCAACCTGCCTCCATGATCACTGCTAACTGAACCTTTCATTGTTTTCTTTGAGCATTATTCTACTCGTTTCTGAGAAGTTTCATGTTGCCAGGTAATATTAAATGAAAGAGTTGGGAAGCAAGTGATATACTACAAACAGTTTTGTTTTAAATTTGTTGTGTTAAGGACGACAGCTCCACCACTCTCAGGGTAAAAACCAGCCTCCCTACAGGGTACAGGTATGGTAGTAACAAGATGCATGCCTTTACTTTATACAGTAAAACAAAGGAGGTGAGAAAAGAGCTGAATTCTTACTTCTTCCACAAACATCTTTTAAATCTGCCTGGACAAAATTATTGGTACCCGTTAGAAGTGGTGATAAATAAGTGGATTGTAGCAGCTTATTGACTTCAACTAGTAGGACAGGTGTGTTCAATCCTTTAATCAGTCATTCAGCCTATTTAAATGGAGAAAAGTCCTCACTTTGCTGTCTGGTATCACATCGTGCAGCACACTGAACATAGACATGTCTGAGGAGATAAAGAAGAAAGTCTTGTCATCTTTACCTCGACCCAATGTGGTCGAGGTAAAGATGACAAGACCATCTCCAGCAGCTTCATGTTCCTGTGACCACAGTTGCTAAATGAACAGACAGACCATTCTGATGGTGAAAAAAGCACCAAAGAAAACTTTAAAACAGATCAACAACAGTGGGCTCCATGGAGGACAACCAAGGAAGACCCCACTTTTGAAAGAGAAACATAAAAACGCCAACTCTTTGCTAAGATGCATGTTGAAAAGCCACAATGACTCTGGGAGAACGTTCAACAAACGGAGAAAGAATGACGCTTTCAAAGAAAAAGAGCATCCCCGCTGTGAGACATAGCGGAGGCTCGGTTATGTTATGGGGCTGCTTTGCTGTGTCCAGCACGGGGAGTGAATCTGTGCAGGTCACAGTGAAATCATAAGATTGTCATATTGCGCAGTGTCAGAGCTCTGTCTCAGTCACAGGTCATGTCTGCTCCAGCAGGTCAATGATCCAGAACATCTAAGAACAGAATGGATGAGAAGAAAATACTGGATTGTTGTGGCCTGCTATGAGTCCTGATCTTCATCCAACTGAACATCTATGGAAAGAGCTGAAACTCAGTGTAGGGAGAAAGTTCCCATCACACCTGACAGATCTGGAGCAGTTTGTTCAAGAAGAGTTCGGCCAAACTACCAGCTGCAGGAGAGGAAGGAAGCCCAGAGGGCTCATACAAAGTCCTCCCCTTTATTTCAACTAGTCATTAGAAACATACAACATAAAGTAATACAACATCAGAGATATTTTTTTAAATGAGTTATTAAAGAAGATGATGACTTCATTGTTGAACTTAGTGAATTCCAGAGATGAGGAACTCTAAATTTGAGTGCCTCTTTGAATTAGAGTGAATGACCGATGATAAAAGGAAAAAGTTATGAAATGTATCTGGAAGGTTTTGCTTGTGATATACAAATTTCAACATAAACACATGTGTTAGTAGAGTATTTACAGACTCAACTGACAAAAGTTTAAATCTCCTAAACAAAGGTGCAGATGGCTCTTCACTGGTGGAGTTTGAAATCATTCATAAAAACTGTTTTCAAAAGTATCTATACTGTATATACTGTATTATAGTATATATAGTATAATAATGTAGTATAATATAGTATATTGAGGTATGAAGGATATGTAGCAGAGAAGTGTACAAGTCTAAGAGCTGTGGGTCCCAATATTTTTGTCCGTAACATTTTCATTTATTGTTTTATTTAAAATAATATGTTGCATTGAAAATCAAAAGCATTGTGTCTGTTCTATTAAATCTGGTAAAGACAAAAGTGGCATCCAATAGCTTTTGTCAGTTAAGTTAAAACGTGGTCAGATGAAGCCAGAGATCCCTCCCTTTAAACACATCTGAGATGAAAAAGAACCACATGCTTCTCAGCAAGTAAAGGACAGAGAGTGACAGTAATTACACAATAAATGTGAAGTGTTCCAGAGTGTGGACATCCCATGCCTCACTGCTGGACGATGAATTGCTCGGTGCTGTAGCTGCTATGACCGTCAGAGTCTCTGCAAAGCCCTGGACCAGACTGCAGAGAGGGCAAAGTGGGCGTCATGAGTCTCTTCTATTACAGTGTTCAGTGGAGAGGCCAATAACTCTGCCAGAGAGCTCCACTTGTGTTATAAAACGTTTTGCACTTAAAGTCAAAAAGTATAAGTACTGCCACTGTGAGCAAAAATGCCTTCACTTGAGTCATGGATTGTACAGGAGGCCAGAAAAGCCACGGCAAAAACAAAGTTGACGGTGAGATTTGTTTGCTCGGTCAGTGAGCGGACGTTGGTGCACAGGGACAAAGTCTGAACGTAATCAGGGTCTAGAAACCATCATATTTCATGATATTTTACCCATTAATAATCATCCCTTATGTTAGATAATAATTGGCAAAAAGTTGCCTCAGTTTAGGGACTATATAAAACTTTGTTCTCTCTTTTTCTGAAATAGTGCTTTCACTCAGCTTTCTGAATAATAACCTGTTTGCTTTGCACCACTCTCTCTTATCCAGATGAGTCTGGTGAGTAGGGAAACTCTTTTTAAATCAACTAACCGAGTGCTGCTCACTCTCTGCTCACTCCTTATCTGCTGACGGCTCCACTGGAGTGACTGTAGGGCATAGGTGAATGCAGAGCTCAACAACTGCAGCTCCTATAAAAGCAGGAGAGAGTGCTTTTCCCAGCCGAGCCATAGAATCAAATTGTTGACCTTTATAACACAAGTAGGCTTCATCTCTGTGCCTCCAGGCTCAGAGTGAATGTTAAAAGAAGACAGGGGCTCAGCTGTACCTGCTGTAAATACTGAAGATACCCCAGAAAATACACAGAAAACAAATGACAACTGGGTAGTTCCTTTGAATAGTTCCTCTTTCATGAGCTGATTGTATTAATACTGGGTTTCATGTCGATGTAAAGGACAACAGTGGTGGCTCTGCAGGCATTTAGCCATTATTTAGTTTCTTTTTTCAGCTTCATTTTGCCATGTTGGAGAAATCGCAGCCTCATAAATTCTCATTACCCCCGTCTCTGAATTACAACTTGGTAACTTATAATTAGAGAAAAAACAACAACAGTCTTTACAAATGGCAAAAGATGTTTATGTTAAAGTGACACAACCCTCCAACAGATGTATGAATTATGTTTCTTGGCCAATATGGAACAAATGAGGAAGTAACAGGGACAGACAGAACAACATCTGGCTTTGACACTGGAAACCGCTATTTATTTCCTGTTACCTACCCGCAGTCAGTATCCTAACCACGACCACGACCACGACCACGACCACGACCACGACCACGACCGCTCCCTAACATGATGAAGGTATGGTATATTTAATCCAACAGTAATTTTAATTTGGGCCGAGTTGAAAAAATCAGTTCTCTGATTAAAATTAATCTTAATCAGAATAATCCGATATCAATTCCTAAAACCCGAGATTGATCTTTTAATCTATGCCTTTTACACTCTCCTGTAGATGTGTGCGGCTGTCACAACGAGATCTGGTCAGGTGAGCAAAGATGTAGAGCTGCTGGAGCCACTGGAACGATGCTTTGCCACTTTTTTCTCAAAGTGATGAAATGAAATATCTGCAGTTTGCAGCATCCGGTTGATAATTATATACATTTTAAGAGTTTGCAGATCCGATCATCATGTGTCATGTAGAGAGCTAATAAAAACTTTGATTTCCAAATGAACTAAATCATTCAGTACAAACATGACAGAGTCAGTCTGTTCACTTGGACAGCTTGTGCTGCTGGAAATGAAAGTTAGCTTAGCTACGTTTTCATTGCCTAGCCTGTTAGCCTCACCTGACCGCTGCACCGCAGCTTCTCCTCTGAATGGTTGTTTCCAATGCGGCTTCATTTGCTCCACACAAGTCAGTAAACGTATGTAAACTTGCCGCCATGGGAACAGTGGTTACATAACCTTTGAAACGAGCCACAGCCTAACTGTGCGTGTGCACCGTTAACAAACTGTACCAATGAAGTCAGTGGCAAGTCTAAAGGTAGATGTGTGACTGCTTTTCAGATTTAAAAACTATGTAGATGGTGAAGAGCTGACTAAAGCAATGCTATATGTGAGATATGAAGAAGAAGCGGTGTGTACCTGTTCATACACATAGTAGCCGATGCACTGGGTATGTTAACAGCACACATTACATCTACATCTGAAATATCTCTGGCCGAATAAATCGAATCGGGAATCAAATCAAATCGGGACCTTGTGAATCAGAATCAAATCAAGAAATCAGTGGCATTACCCATCCCTAATTTTAACACAAGCCATGACGTAACTCCATAGAGTAAAAAATAAAGACGGATGTAGCCTCTGTATTGTCACCCACAGGTTTCTGAAAAGGGGTTTTGAAGCTCAGAGTGAGCTGCTCCACCGTCATCATCTTGGCAGTGTCTAACTCTCAGCTAATCCAAAAATGGGAAAAGAGGAGGGGCGTGTGTGGAGCTGAGACTTTGGTAAATGCTAGTCTGTGGCAAGAATACACTCACCCACCTGTCACTCAAAGAGGCCACGCCTTCAGTTCTACATAACTTATAAAAAATTCAAACAGGAGAGTAAAGATTCACCCCCTCATACAGTCGTCATGAAGGAGGAATTTAACTACAAATACCAAAACATGTTTATTTCTTCTGTACAGTTGGACATTTTAACATGGGAGTCAATGGGGATTGACTCACTGTTGGAGCCAGACTCTAGAGGAACTGCACTTTTGGGTTGGCTTCCTTTTTTCGGCCCCAGAGGTTCCTGCCTCCACCAAGCAAACTGTTTTTGTGCCTAAACCTTAAAAATGAACAAACAACATTCACCACAGCTGCGTAAGATCAATCATGGCAGTCGCCAACAAAAGATGTTGTTCTGCTCATAGAGGCAACAGATCAGAAAACGCTTTATGCTTATATGTCATTTAATAATGCAGACTTATGTAATGTAATGTAAAGTAACTACTGTCTGAATGAGGCATTAACATACAGTATAAATCATGAACCCACCAGTACACTTTTGAGAGGGATGGGGCTTCTTGCTTTGTCGCCATCAGACTGCCTCATTCTAACATTCTGCCCCCCCCTGTGGTGGGATAATGATAAGGTCACTCCTATGGTTTAATCTGAAATAATCCAGCTGGACCCTCAGCACTCGACCATGTGCTATTTGCCTTTGCCTCGAGCAAGCGTCTTTGGTTTTTTGGTTAAAATGAGAATTGAGGCTGTGGACACACTTCAAACTGTCATCTGTCAGCCCTCCAAATGCTTTGTAATAACACTCAATTATGCTTTCTGAATGACGTTGCTAGGTTACAGAGCTGGCTAAGAGGCTGATGGGACCATCCAGTGGTCACTTGGTATCGTGGGCTGATAGGGGGCCACACTCAGCCACTTGGCAGCAACAGCCTGAAACATGCTGTGAAATCCTCAGCTGGTGATTTGGACGTGCAAATTGAGTCGTCGGCTGTGGTAAAGGAAGGAGCTCAGGTCTGAACTAAAACTTTCACTGCTCATTTACCTTTTCATTTACTCATTCATTATTCAACTTTTTTTAAATTAATGATCTATTTTATTTCTGGCTTCCTCATTTACACTGATGTAAATGTTATGTGTAGGGACAGCATAATATTATATATATACATATACAGTATATGTGTGTGTGTATCTCAGTGCAGACTTTACAAGGTGCTAAAAGTTTAACGGTTGTAGCATTGATTCATTCTCCTGGAGATTTTTCTGCATAGTCTTTGTTTTAATCGTAGTAGTATTGCTTTACATTACTCTTAATGTTCTGTCTGGCTTCACTCATTCATTTTTGTATTTTTACATCCTTTATTTCCTGTTTTATAGTCTATTGCAGACTCTTCTTTCCATGTTGATGTCTACCGCCTTTCTGCAGCTGCAGTGAACTGATTTCCCAGCAGAATCAATCAACCTTAATCTTATCTTCTGTTATTACATTTCTTTTCCTTTGTTTCCGTCTGTCTGACTCTTGAACCCTGCTGAGGATCCTGATCTGTGGGGACCCTTGAACTCTAACATGGGCTCGCTCTGTAATCCCTGGCTGAGAGGAGAACACCAAGTCAGTGCGGGAATATTTGTGGGTTCTCATTAATAGCTGTTTGTTCTGAGGTGGATTTTTTCCCTCCAACACTCAACTGGTGCCTCTCTGTGAGCCAATAATCGCTGAGCATGACCGAAAATTAATGCTGCTTTGTTGTATTTTAAGACGGATTTGACTTCAGCAGGCGAACAGATTAAGCTTTACATTACTACTATGAATCATGGGGATATTATCAGAACTCCCAGGTTTTTCACAAAAAATGTTTTGGGAGCTAAAGAATTGAAGTGGTCTGATATCTGTTGCCTGAAGCCAAATCCCTGTTTTTTTCAGTTTATTCCTCCTTTGTTGCTCACTGAGCTGTTCACTCAAAAAAAACCTGAACCAGCTCGAAAAATGTGAGGAAGACCTTGGTGAAAACTGCCCACACAGGGATGATGTGTGTTTGGAGCAGAAACAGACAGTCAGGAACCCCAACTATATTTAGTTAGCTGCCAGTGTGTCATTATAAACTAACTAACCAAAATTATCAGGTATAAGCAGGTTTTTTTAACGCAGGTGAACCCGCTAATAAAAGCCGATTGACCTATTTTCCACTGCCAGTCAAGTTTGCCTTTTTGTTCGGATTGAGGCCATACACAACTGCAAGGAGTGATGTCATCACATGCTCTTACAGAGTGCCTGTAAAAGTGTCAGAGCCTCCGTGTGAGACACTTCACTCAGTGATTGTGTGTTTTTTAAAACCTTAAAAATTTCAGGGCAGCAGCAGTGTAGCCGCAGTGTCTCTGCTTTTACTGCACCATGCTGGACAGGTGACAGGTGTGTTTACAGTGTCTGCGATGTTACAACAGGAAAAGGGGTGAAAATTAGCGGGTTCACCTGAGTGTGGTTTTTACATCACTGCTGATCGGAGCCGATAAATACCTGCGTCTACTGTCATTTGACCCAGGTGTGAATGCTGATTGTTCCCTTTCGCATTGCAATAAAAAGCCTGATGTTAAGAGGGTCTTCGCTGGTTTTTTGACCAGTGGAAAAAGGGTTTTAATGCTGCACAGCCAAACATTACTCCAACCTAGTTTGAATCATGTCGGCTCCACTGTAAAGTCCAGTGCAAATCACAAAGTTTCCAGAAGAAGATAACACGGGACATTAGCTTCAGTGCAGAGCTGGAACGAGATGATAGAGAACATGTGATACTGGACTAGGATGATTCTTTTTTTCTTGGTCCTGAACCCAATGTACTTTCACACAATGTACAATCCATAAGTGTAAGTTTTATCTAATGCTGGGTTTTGTGTGTTGCAGATGTCAGGACCATCCTCTCTGTTTGCTTACTGTGGAACATCTGGATGGGAAACATGATTTTATGTTTTTTAATGATCTGTTACTGCAGCCGGTTTCCCCCTTGTCTTACCTGTATATGAGTATATCGTCTGTGGAGCTGTTGTACTGGATCTGGTACATGCGGACGCCCGGTATGTGGTTCTGCGGGGGCCATCTGATGGTGGCGGAGCTGGATGTTAGATCTGACACGCTGACCCTCTGCTGATCGGACCGGGCCTGGCCTCCGCTGACGTTGGATTTGATGGAGGTGGGGATGTCTGAAGGCCCCGGGTCAGGGTCCAGTTTGGGGTCAAAGTGTGGAGAAGGGTTGACGACTAACTCAACGGGAGCTGTTGCCTCTCCGGCTGCATTAGATGCTATGCAGGTGAACTTCCCCGAATCCTGGAAATCAAGAGGACTCGACTTTTATCCTTGATTTAATATGAGTGCATCTCCCTGAAACCAATTATCATGGAGATGATCTTTTATTCCATTAATTAATGCTGGAACATTTTCACTGCTTTGTAAAATCAGCTGCTCAAAAGGTTTGGTGTTGAAGTTCTTTTATATAAAAAAAACATTTGTATAGATGTCATAAAGCATTAAAAACTTCCTGATATGTACCAAAATGTGCATCACACACATTTTGTGACACAAACATTTCAAAGATTTATTTTTTGAATGGATTCAACACTCACAAATGGAGTAAAACAAATGGAGGTTAAGATCTCTTGGTGACGAGCTAGCAGCTAATCAGCTGATATGCTAATCTTCATGTTAAAAGTTCCCGATGTTGCACTTGAATGTAATATGTAATGTACTCTAGGTATGTTTCTGTGTCTTCCGTTAATTTGATTATTGATTATTTATGCACATCAGTCTTCAGTGTCATATAATAAAATCAAAAATACTTAATTAAGCTTTACTCTCTATGAACTATGCATCTTTTACTTATCACCAAACAAAGTATATCTGATTTCAAAAACTTTATACTCTCACTGGACCAAAGCTTGGCCTCTCAAAATGTATGTCAATATTGACCCTTCGTGTGAAAAATATCATTAAACCATGTGCATATGAATAGGATCTCACTTTATTTGATCTACTTCTTATCTGTATTATTCACTATAACTACATGTTTACTATACTATGTGGAATAAGACCAGGCTGACTGTTAGTGTAGTGTTAGCGTTTTGCTAGGTTTCGTATAATAAATGTGTTTTGGTATTTATATCTATATGAAGAAAAGGCAGTGCATATAAAGCAGACCAAGACGTTGACAGTAGATCAACTGAGCGTGCGTGAAGAAGAAACCACTTGTCTACCTTGACGGAGGCCTTGAGGATGTCCAGAGAACCGTTCTCATAGCAGATGGTTCGGGACGTGTTTCCGATCAGCTTCCCGTCCGGGCTGACCCAGTGCGTCGAAGGCTCGGGATCTCCCACTGACTTACAGCGCAGGCTCACCTCCTGACCCTCCATCACAAACATCTTGGAGGTGTGACGAGTTATCATCGGTGGCTCGCAAACAAACTCCTCCTGTTGGGGACAAAGACGAAAAAAAAGTAAGTCACCGTAGGTTAAAGAAGACTTGTTGTGCTGGTTGTGTCATACTTTATCATAAGGGAGATGTTGATTACTGTATTTGAAGAATCACTGAGATTTAAGTTTTTTTTTTTTTTTTTTTACAAAATAAATAAATAAAACACCAAGAAAAAAAAACTAAACGAAAGAAAACAATAACAGATGGTTCAAGTGAGTTAAATATTCAAGTGATTCAGAGGAAACATGGCACTTCAAAAAAAAAAAAAAAAAAACTAAAAGAAAAAATCCAAAATTTCCAAACAGTACATTTTCTCTGCATATGGGCTCTGACTGACTTCCACTGGTGTTTTCTTCCAGCAGACTTTCTGAAGGAGTTTTGTTGTTTGCGCATGAAGATTAAGTGATCTCAGAGTTTTTCAGCCCTGGCATTATTTAAAACCCACCCACTGGCACCTAAGCCTGGATAAAGCCAGCCAAAACCCTGCTGGAGTATTACTGCGAGGCCAAGCAGGGCCAACCACGGCTTACCACGGCTTACTCATCATTCCTACCTCTCAGTGTGTCTCCAAACCTTTCTCTGGGCCCTTCTTGGCTCTTGTTACCAGCGGTGATGATTGCTGACCTGATGAACCTGAACCAATAGAACCTTTCATTCTTGTATTACATTCTGGCCCTCAATTGCTCCTGTGAAGCTTAAGAGTAAAACACTGTGATTGAACTGAGCCACTCCCTTGGTGTGAGTGTTTGGAAGTGTGAAAGTATGAGAAGTTGGGCCTTGGATAGAAGAGTATGAACACCCCTTTGGTTCTTATGGATGAATAATATATCAGATTTGTCCTGATAAGCTTCAAATTCCAACCAGTGTCAACTTTTGCTGCCATTAAATGAGAATGTAACCTCAGATTTTTGAGGCAGTGCACATGCAATAAGCAGCCGAGCAGCTTTTATTGATTCCACAGAGGGAATTCCCTTGGCAGCTGATGGCTACTGTCTGACCTCTGATGGATGCAACAGAGGTTCCCTTGTCCTTGCAGTAGGACAGAGGCTATTAACTCCCTGAGAATTAATATGCCCAGACACTTTAGTTCCACGGAGGTCTGTGGCTCGACCTCTTTACAAGGCTAATCCTCTTATAGTGATGCTACAGTACCTCTCTGAAGGAGGTCCGCAACTATTACTCGAGGTGAGGCAAAGGTCTGTGCATCATCCTCTCTAATGCAATACCAATTAATCCCATCTTTATCTCATGGTGCACCTTCACTTATCACCGTGGCTCTCAAACAGCCCAGAATGGTTGGCTCCGGAAGATCTCCAGACAAAGCCCCCTATATCATCCTCTTTTTAAAGTAACGTCGTGAACCACACAGATTCTGCTGTTATCTCTCCAGGTATGAGCATAGTTCAGCACGGATTTTTCCAGCAGGTGTTTAGATGAAGAGCAGATCGCTCCTCGACCTTTAGTCCCACACCATCTAACTGCAGTTTGGAGCAGTAACACATCTACATCGGTGTTGCTTTGTGCTCTCTGAGCTGCTCTGTCACATCTTTTGTGGCTTTGGCTTTATGGTAGTAAAGGACCTTCGGCCTACCAGCGCTAACAAAAAGTTACTCCATCACTAAGCAGAGGGGCAGGTTCAGGTAGCAGACTTTAGTGAAATTACAGTCTATGTATGCATGTAATATCAGCAGTGCCACATGATGTTCTCCTCTCAGGTACATGTCGCCTTTATTGACGTTGATCCTTTTAGCCCAAGGCTAAAACCTGTGTTTTTGTGTTACTTCCTTTTGTGTCACTTCCTCTGAAAGTCTCTTATTAGATGTTTTGCACATTTTCTTTTTCTTTATTTTATTAGGATTCTGAAGGTTTCAAATTGCCCATTACAGAACAATAACCAGTGAGATCTTTAATAAGAAAGATTTGTTTTTACCTTTATTTGTTCAGGGCAGTTTCACTGAGAGGCAACCTCTCTTTTGCAGGAACGTCCTGATCACATTCACATAGTTCACACATTCACACCTGGAAGCTGCTCAGTCTGACATGCTGGCCACGGAGCAGCTCCACTGGAGCAGGTGGGGTTAAGGGCCTTGTTCAAGGGCACCACAGAGCCAATGAGGGGTGGATAAGTGCTGCTCTTTCACAATTCCCACCAAGATTCAATCCTGTCAGTCCGGGGATCAAACTGGCAATCGTCCAATCACAAACTTGTTGTTGGTGAAACTCAAAGCAACTATGGATTTATAACAGCTTCATAACCAATAAATAACACTTTCACTGCTCCAATAAGCTGCGGTCTGGGGAGGCATATCCTTGGAGGGTCACACTGACCTCCATGTCACAGCCAGCGGTACCCTGACTGCTGTTAGGTACCGGGATGAAATCCTCAGAGTGATCGTCAGACCTGACGCTGGTGCAGTGGGCCCTGGGCTCCTCCTGCTGCAGGACAACGCCCGGCCTCATGTGGCCAGAGTGTGTAGGCAGTCCCTGGATGACGAAGGCATTGATGCCATTGATTGGCCCTCACGTTCCCCTGACATAAAACCAATTGAGCACCTACGGGACGTTATGTGTGGGTGCATCTGATGCCACCAAGTACCGCCACAGACTGTCCAGGAGCTCACTGACGCCCTGATCCAGGTCTGGGAGGAGATCCCCCAGGACACCATCCACCGACTCATCAGGAGCATGTCCAGATGTTGTAGGGAGTGCAAACAGGCACATAGGGGCCATACACACTACTGAGTCACATTATGAGTTGCTGTGATGAAATTCACGCAGGTTGGATCAACCTGTGATTTTGGTTTTGGGTGTGATTGTGAATCCAGTCCTCAGTGGGTTGATGATTTTGGTTTCCATTGACCGTTGTTACGTCATTTTGTTCTCAACAAATTATACAATGTACATCTGTAAAGATTTTCAACTTGAATAATTCTTCATCAAGATCTGATGTGTGATTTAAGTGTTCCCTAAATTTTTTTGAGCAGTGTATATTGGAGGATGTGTTGAAAGAACACAGGGATGATGCTGGTCTGATTACACTTATTGTGTAATACTCCATGCTCATAGTTTATTTCAGAAACCTGTTTTGTGATGTATTATTCTAGGTTCCTTTCATAACATGTCTCAAGGGACTTCTGATAAAAAACAGTTTCACTGCCACATTTACAGTAATGTTTCTAAATGTGCACTGTGCCTGTTAAACCACTACAACTATGAGCAAATTGGTGAAGGCCAAACACGGGTTGTAAAACATGAGTTTTAGTCCATACACTATTGTGTTTGTGACTCAATAAACCGCATTCAGAGTCTTTGTGTTTCTTCTAACTCTACTGCACAAATGCGCATTTCAGCTCAAGATCACTCCGCACTGTCACCCGAAGGTTCACTCCTCTGTGACACCAGCCATCTGCCCTGCTGATGTGTCCTTGACAAAGAAAGTGACTGTGTATCCACAGAGGGCTGAAGCTAAAGCAGCAGGAAAACGCATTCAGAGCACCATGGCCCCAAAATCACAGAGGCCAATGTCCATGAGCAGCATGTTTAAATGACACAGGTTTGGGTGACAGATTTGTATGTGACTTTGAGCTCCTGATTCCAACAAAGGTAACAACTCCACCCGGAGGCTAAATGTGTTCTGAAGCACTAGATGACATGGAAACCTTTGATTACCTCTCCAATTATTTGGATGCTTACTATCTACCAAACTGGCCTGGACAGCTTTGATAATGGACTTTAATCAAGGCAGAATCTTGATCTCAGGGTTAGACACAAATTATCCAACAGAACAGTGTTACATGTAAACACTATGAGAGTTTGAATCATGTAAAAGTTCAGACTGCTTTTCCGACAGTTTTTTGTGGCAGTTCATGTGTTTTGAAGCCTTGTATGACGTGACATGAACGTCATTCTGCAGTAACGTTTACAAACCTCTCTGATGGTCCAGAAGTATTTGCCAGCCAGGTCTTTAGGTGAAGCGCAGGTCTCCAGGTCATCCTCCCTGGTCAGTCTGCGAAGCCAGACCAGCTCACAGTTGCAGTGCAGAGGGTTCCCGCCAAAACTCAGCACCAGTGCTGTGAGAGGAGAGCCCTTCGACTTGGCATACACCGGGATCCGCAGGAACAACGGGTCCGGAGGAATCTTCTTCAGTTTGTTGGATGTCATGTCCAGTCTGTGATGGAGACAGAGAATCACTTTTCAACTTTCATTTTATTTTCAGGCGTGTAGGACGGAGAAGTTTGTTGAATCATATGGAATGAAATGAATCAACAATTAACAGTTTACACAATGAAAACATCGTTTTAAAATTTGATTGCTTTCATCTGCTGCACATACTTGAAGTATGTGCGGATATGCATGTTTGTATTTGTATGTGGGCACCTGATATAGGTATAGATATATAGAGTATAGATATATACTGTAGAGTATGGGAAAAACACATCATGAGCAGTAATAACTATACTGTCGCTTACCCTATCGTGTCATGTATGCACTGTGGTATGGGTTAGGGTGAAAAATATAAAATCACTCATAAAGTTCAAAGGTCTGTGTCAAACTGTTTAAATTACAAGAAATGTATAATGTTTCATTGACATTAACTGACACAATTAAGTAAAAAAAGAGAGGCTCAGAGCCTCCTCTCCTCTGATTGGCTCACTGACCTGTTGTTACTAGAGCTGCAGAGAGAAGCCTGAGAGAGGAGATGTAAAACTACACTGAGATGGTTTTTGGTTCTTAAAACCACAAATATATCTTCTTATGGATCAACACTTATAAAATATGGTGCTTAAACAGGTTTGACTTTCAACTTGAAACAACCTAAATTAAACAAACTTAGTACTTCAGAACAACAAACCTAAGATGGAATAAAAACTCCACATACTGTACATACTGTACATTTATAGCTAAATGACAGCAAAGTATACTATATTAGCTCAATAATAACATGAACATTTACCAATATTAAACAATGTGAATAAAAGAAAAGAAAAAAGTGATGAATGCAGCTTTCATTAATGTTAAATCCAATCTTTTGCACCAAATTTGATGGGGTTCCCTTGAGGAGTTCTAGAGATATTGTCTTCATCATGTTTTGTGAGGTCACGCTGACTTTGACATTTGACCTTTAGCCACCAAAGTCATTTCATCCTTTTGCCTGAGTGAACATTTTTACCAAATTTCAGGACGTTCTGTCAAGGCATTACTGAGATATTGCCTCCACAAGAATGGGATGTAGGGACGGACAACCTGAAAACAAAATGCCTCCGGCTCTGACTATCACCAGTGCGGAGACATAAAAAAGGAGGAGGAAGAGGAGGAGGGGATAGAGATGAAGCTCAGAGCCCTACCAGCAGAAAACAGAACATACAAAGCACACACAAAACGAAGTTTCTCGTTTGCTGACAGTGTACTGTTGCTCTTCCTCATTAAATGTAAAAACCAGCAGCTGAATGGATGTTTGTGCATTTCTCTTCACGTTCTGACTGATGTGTAGAAAATATCTGATTAAAGTAGAACCAGACGGCGCAGGCTGAGGAAAACTGGTCTAAAGGAATAAATTACTTCATCTCAAAATAACCGTAATACCACATTTAGCAATATCCCAAGGTATACTTTTCCTTGTATCAGCCACTCATCATCTCCAGTGATTTTCTTACCAAAGCACTGACCCTGGTGTCTAGTATTAATAATCTAGTAGATTTCAACATTCACCGTCCCTGAAATGAAATATTCAACAAAGAAGTTAATAACTGTGCAGAGCGACTAGCATGTTGCACTTTACGAATTTCACTTATTTCATGGGCTGCAGCCTTGTGGTGTATTAATGCGTTTGCTCATCTGCGCAGTTTGTCCGTAGGCTTGGTGTCTCCGGGGCAGAAACACATTACAGTCTATTACATAAATGCATGAATATTTATCTGGAGCTTAGCTGGTTTTCCTTCTTACACGTCAATGACTGTTTGCCGTCAAGTCGTAAATTGAAATTGATTACTGGTAATGGGGTTCAAATGTTATTTTGTGCCAGTAGATTAAAATTACTCAGACACTGCACACGTGCAACAGACTAAGAACAATCTTTATTTGTGAAACTTCGAAAAGAAAAAAGAAAGTTTTCAAATGCCAAACCAGAAGTTGTTTGCACGGCAGAAGATGAAGTCGTCAACAATCAAATACAAAACTACTAAACACACTCCTAACAGGGTTTGACACCTTCGTCAATTGTGGAGGTTAATTCTTGAACACTCCACTGTCTGGTTGGGCTCAGCAGTACCAGCCACTGATGAAGACCAACAGCCAAATGCTTGGGGCCCCACAAGGAGAAAAGGGGGGCCCCGATGGCCCCTCATATTGGCAAATGTTGCAGTGACAACTATAAACCCCCTTAAACCTCTCATAAAGACAATATACAGCACACTGCTGTTTCCTGCATTTAGGGGACATCTGTAAAATGTAGTTTCTGCTAATAGTCTGACGGGCTTCTTTGCCTGGGGTGTAGGATCGCCCCTGGAAACACCAAGCAAGTGGACTTTTTGTTGAAGCTGCTCATGAACACCATCTCTTATTAAAATGTCTGTTTTTATGATGGCTAGTTTGTAATATTTTTTAGGTTGAACATCAAATGTCTTTCTCCATCCTGGTTCAGGCTGATTGACCATAAACACACAGGATGAGAACTGAACATCATCATTAGGGACAATAACTTTTCATCCCTGTCAAAGTCTGATATATTAGTTCATTGTATTAGTTTATTAGAATGTTCAATAAATCAAAACCATAATCAAAACACAATATAATTGGAGTAAATTTAGGGAGTAATAAATCCAGCGGTACTGGAATGATATAAAAGAGAGACAAACACAACCATACATCGTTTTCAATAAGGACAAACTGAGGTTGAAGGAGAGCGAGACTGATAAAAAAGGAATCTTGAGCTGAGACTTGTTTTGGGGTCATTGTGGCAGAGGTGGGGTCAGACCATTTTTTTTACATATGATATGGATTTAGGATGAGAGTGCCCTGCCAGAGGATCTCAGGCAATCAGGCTCTCTCAGTATAACATGAATCTGCCAAATGAGTAAATGTAATATGGTTATCTATATTCAAAAACAAGATTTTCTGCAGCTTGAAGTGAGATTGGAGGATGGAGAGCCAGAGTTCATTCTGATCTGTGTATGAACTGTAGAGTCTGTGCCAGTGATAACAACTACAGATTCTTCTGATCTGTCTTTTTTGTGTGAATATGTACAAACACTCACACACAGTGTATAAGCAGAGAAGCACAGCTAAGATGTGCTCAGCAGAAGAGCAGTGTGAGGTCACTGTTTGAAATCCCCACTGTCTGGCAGTCAGTCGGGTCTAGAACTGCTGCTGCTGAACACCAGTTTGACTGCAAAGCCTCTGAAGCTCAACCTCCCTCAAAACAAGGTCCGACATGGAGGGATTCACTCTATCATTTCAGTTCAGTTGTGTCCTGCTCTAGTTTTAGGTCTGATTGGTGAGAAAATCAAACAATTAAAAATAGCTCATCAGAGGGGCTGATATTGTTGAACAAAACATAATTTGACATGATTTATTTTCATTCTGATGCAACAAAAAAACTCCTTTCAGAGGATGTTCTCCCAGAAGACAGAGGCACTGATGATTCTTTTGTTCCTCATCCTTTCAAATATTTTTGTCACTGGAAGATTTAGAGTTCATGTGCAGAATCAGTTGCAGCTTTAAATGATCTATTCTTTCAGTAACAATTAAACCCATTTATCATATAACTGACACAACTGGATACTTGTTACTTCATGTCTCTCTGTGAGGTTCCTCCACTGCTCTTGGGATTTTTTGTGTCTTTCTCAAGCAAGTTTCACCAAGAATTTCCAATTTCCTAAACTACCCTTTCTACCCATTGTCATAATATTAAAATAATTCATATCAACACTTTCTGAGACACAGCTCACTGAAGATGGTTTCAACCACTCCTCTAACCTCAACAACCATACACGTTGTTCTTTTAAACCCTCCGATACGACGTTTGACTTCAATTCAAAAGGTGCAGTGTTAACTTTTCACCAGTGAGTCTCTGCCTGAGTCTGTCTGCTGTTTGGTGCTGGGCAGTGGACAGTGGCTTTATGAGAGCTTGTTTGATGGGGCTGGTGAAAGTGGCTGAGACTGCATCATACACTGCATGTCCTGTGAAGCTAAAACTATGAGTTAAAGGCAGCTCAACACATCCATCATGCTATAAACAAGGCAATAGCTGTATTTCATACTATACCCCTATCCAGTGCTGAATGTTGACTGCACACAAACATACAAGAACATGGCTGAAGTGTTCAGATTGTTACTGAGAGGCCAATAAGTGCCAGAGGTGTATTATATTCTTAGGCGGTACACTGAAGTGGAGCTTTAAGTTATAGAGAGCTGCATATTTTACATTCAAGGTGAAAGGAAGCAGGAAGACATATACAAACACATTTCTTAGAATTTCCAGTGAAAAGCCAAATGTGATGCTTTGTGAGCTTATTCCTCCCTGTTCCAGCCATTGATGCAGTGTGTTGCGAGTCTGTGATCACAGAGCGGGGGCCAGGTGTGTAGACCAGAAACCTTCGTACACATTCTTTTCATCAGAATTATAAAGTCGTGCGTTCTGCGTTGTTCTGCTTTGTAAAGCTCACCTATAGAGAAACTGGGTGCATGTGCACAAGCCTCATTTCCACTCCCACAATTAGTCATGAATGGATGAGGACACTTTGATGAGTAAATATCAAAATAGTATGGCACAGTTACAGAATGACTCACAATGATTAATAAGGATATTAAACCATAATGAAAGAAACACTGAGCACAAACACGTTTATCTCTGTTTATAAATTGTAAAATTGTTATTGTTGTGTAAACACCAAAACTTATAATGATGATATTGAATGAAGCTCCGTGAAGTTGGATCTCTTATTTCATGTTAAAATACGTGTCGGCCTATTTTGTATTTTCACTGTAACTTGGATCAGTTTGGAAAACTGTGTGTTCACATGGTCAAAGGAGTGTGTGAGGTGACACACGCTGTGTTTATAAAGACCAGTTTAAGAGCGGGAAATGGCGTACGTATGGTTTTTGTGTGTCACATCATTTATGCATCTGGCTCCTGCTGTGTTCTTACTGGAAGAAGCACACATTTGTTTGTATGAAGTTATTCATTAATCTTAAAGCATGTAGATCATTAAAGACCGACCAGATGTTGTACAAATAAATAGACTTGAGCATGACTATACAGAGGTTACTGAACTGACATGCAAAGGTAACAAACCTTTAAGGTTACAAAGGTGACATGTCAATAGAGCAAGTTCTGTTTTTTTTGGGTTTTTTTTGTCGAGTCAGGCCGTTACACCTGCACAGGGTGCTGATGCTGTGGAGAGATCCTCACCTGGCCAGTTTGTGCAGGTTGGAGAAGATTCCCTCAGGGACGCTCTCTATCAGATTGTGGTCCAGGCTCAGGGTGTTGACGCTGATCAACAGGGCAATGGTCTCCCAGGGGATGTCCACCAGGTTGTTGTAGCTCAGATCCAAGTCCTCCAGGGTCTCCAGGAAGTCCTGAAAAGGGGGGGGGGGGGCGGCAACATAAGCATTTAATTGCATGAAGCATCACTGCAATACTTGAGAAAACAAACAAACCCCACTTTTTCTTATTTCAAACACAGCTGAAGGTAAGCAAAGAAATACACAAAGACAAAAAGAAGGACAGAGGAATGGAAGGAGTGAGAGAAGCTGGATATATGAGGCAGAGTAGATGGAGAGAAGGAGTAGAAGAGAGAGAGATCACAGCCTGCCAACTGTTGTTGTTGTTGCTGTAATTGCTCTCATAATTCACACAATCAGGACACTGTTTGAATGTCACAATGACTCAATTCTCATTACAATAATCTATGCTTTATTACTTTCTGAACAAAGGCAATCTCATTTCTTATTGACACAAGAAACTTTAAAAAGCTGTGGAGAGGAGTTCAAAGAGCTGTGTGAGCAGAAAATCAGCCCTAAATTGCCTAAAATCTCACTGCGGTCGTCGAGAGAAAAATGACACTGCTGGTTTTTGTTCAAACTGTTGAAAATGACTCATATATACTTTCAGGTACACAGTGGATGGAAGGATGGAAGTTTCTGGCTTTGAAACTGGAGTCTCCTGCCAACAGGCCTAATGCCCAAACAATAAAATAAGGTGGTAACTGTTTGCCAGTGGCTTTTGTGTTGGCTGTTGGTAGGAGACAGGACAGAAACCAACGTCTGCTGTGGTGAGATGACATGTTCTATGACCCAATTATCCACCCTAACTTCTTCCCTAAAAGTGTTTTTCAGACTGGAGCACAATTTAGTCAACGATTTGGTTGACTAAAAAGTTAATAAAGAAATGATGAAAAAAAACCTGGATACTGTCAATTAAAGTCATAATATGCAACTTTTCCACATCAAAATGTCTAAAAATGACTAGATATATAGATATACGTAGATACTAGACATATTTTTTTGAGGTGTGTTCTTACTAGGGATAGGTAGTTGACGTCATTATTTGAGGAGTGTTTCACCACTTGCACACCTACGCAAGTGTTGTTTTTGACTACAATAGTTCAACTCAGTTGGCATTATGTGCTGCATGACAGCTGTGACCAGGAAAAGTGATCTGGAAATACTTTGATAAAAAAGAGGACAATAAGGTGCAGTTCAAGATATGTGGCGTTAAACATGCAGATCATGTTCTCCAATGGCCAAACAGTAATTCATGGCAACAGTAAGTGTCATTCGGTCGCCTGTTGTCATTCTCAGATTTTTAAAGCCAAACTACTTTCTGGGTGTTTCTACTGGTTTTAATTCCCTGGTGTGTGTGTTATGGAGAGGAGGACACCTCTGTGGATATTTCAGCTGCTGGTAAAAACCTGCTGAACCTCTGGTTCATGAGTTACTAGAGAAACAAAAGTAAGCAGTCTCAGTTTCCAACTGCTCCTTGTCTGCTGAAGAGCAATGGTCAAGCACCAACTTTAAATGTCAAACTGCTTTATTCAGTGTTTTTAACAGTTAGAATCACCAGGTCTGTTTGATTTCCTGAACCACTGACACTGAAGGAATCCAAACTGGGAGGCGCTGATGGTAATGGTGGGGAAGACAACAACTCCCATGATCCCACGCTATTTCATGACGTCACCCAACGCTGTCTATTGTTATTGTTTTGCTTGAGAAAGCCCTAGAGGCAGAGGTTGCATACTGTGTGTTTAAGGTAAAGGTGCGTTTACCAAAGCTGTGTGATATGATGTACACAGAGCAGAGACAAAAGGAAGAGAAACCTTGAAAAATACGTTTCTGCTCGTTTTAGCGTTTTAGAATTTGAGCTGCAACATGAACACACATGCTACTATCAGACAGTTCTGTAAAATCGTGACTAATGTTCAATGAGAGTTTTTTTTTTTTACATTCAGTCCCTATAATAAAGAGAATGACTGACAGTGACCTTGGGTTTTAGAAAATCACAGCCCACCACTGTAGTGACTGATCAAATCACAAGTAGTCCAGAAGTTCAGATGAGTTTACTTTATTACTGAACAGAACAAAGTCTTGACAGGGTGTGTAGGAAGATGCCCTTGTGTGGATGCAGGTTTACATATGTTTGTGTGGTGGAGAAATAAACAACCTAATCATATAGTACAACTATTACATAACACAACAACTTGCTGAAACAGCTTCACTACCATGATTAGCATTGCAACAAGGTGGGACTATGAAATACAATGATAAGAAACAAACAATTACTTATTCATCAGAGCAGGCTGAACTTAATACTAATAAATTCCCACTATGAGACTCACACACAAGATAATGTGCCTACAATATTTGGGTGAAATACAAATACAGCCAATCCAACACATTTGAATGTGCAGCCACATAAACAGCTTGAAATTAAATATGAACAAGAAAATACGAGAAGCTTTCAACTACGAAATGAACACAAAGTGAATGTAGTGAATTAAGTGCAGGCTGGTTGCAGGTGGAAACCAGCACTACAAGCATTCACTCCCTGGTAATTGGGCTCAATCAGCATGACTGGCTGTTCTGGACATGAAAAGAGCAAGAATTAGCATCAAAAAGAGGAATGTCCCGAAACTATACCTAAAATATTTATGACTTCATGTACTTACAGGTCAATGGACGCACACAACAGTGAAGACAAAGGCATTAAATCCCAAATTCAACTGGTCACTGGAACTCAGAAAAGAAACCTCTTGGCTAAACTGGGTGAGTTGGAAAGTACCACTCTGAGAGGGTTGGTGTGGAATAGTCCAACTGGTACAAGCCTTTTTAAAAGTGCAAGAGTTGGGGGCGCCTCGGTGGCTGACCTGGTAGAGCGCGTACCACATAGGCTTAATCCTGACCGCAGCGGCTGGATGTCATCCCCCAAAAACACACACTACTTCCCACACTGGCACTGAAGGTTAGTATTGGGTGTAAATAGTGGGGAGCTGAATCATCAAATATGAACATAATTCCTCGGGATACTGGGCTGCTCCAAAAACTAACAGCTTTAGCTAACATCTCTATCCCTGTGTCAAACTTCCATACTCACTGTTTGAGTATATAAGTGCGCTCAAATTTACAAGTATGGCAACATGCGATATGCTGGAAACAGTCAAAAAATTGATGTAAAACAATGTATTTGTGGGGGGGGGGAGTTTCAAACAGCAGTTTTTGATTTTGAAACATTTGACACTACACCAGTGAGTATACTGAGTACACAGTGTACTGCAAGTGAATGTACTGAAACACAGAATATGACTTGTACATTGGCTGTAGAGCCAATGTGACTGCCATAGGAGGAAAAAAATGTATTACTTTCATTTTGTAGTATCATCTATTTGTCATAATGTGGGCAATTAAAACTGCTGCATTAGTGAGTTCAGAGTTCACATCTCTGTTTCCTCTTAATGAAAGTCCTGCAGAGGTCTCAGAGACGGTCCGGAGGGGGAGGCTCTTTGGAACCTCAGCGCTGGACTTTTAATGAGCAGAGAGAGACAACAGTGTCATATAATGAAGTGGGGAAAACAGTTTATTTTAGGGCCTGGTTATTAAAAGGGTGTCCAGCTGAGCTGTGGAGGCAGGCAGGCCTGGCTGGTTCTGTTGGGTTTCAGAGTCGCAGCCAGAAAAGTGGCATCATTTTCACACAGCATTTGACCCTCAGCGCCACAACTATTCTGAAGAACTGTAAATGACTTTGCAATAACTTTTCAACTAACTTTTTGAGAATCTTGGCAAATGGAAATCTATTTCTGAATGCTTTGGTAGTGACTCATAAGCTTTGTTGGCAGTAACGATCCACAGTGTAGTTTGAGCTTTTCCAGTGGAGCTAAGAAGATTTCTAATGTTTGTCAGGACAGTTCTAGCCTCCTTGATCTGGTTTTTAGAGTGATTTTGGTAAATTTCTAGGACACTTAATTAAACTATGAACCTTTGAACTACTAAATTCATGTTGCATATTGGTAAATCAAAACTCAATTTGAAGCACCACAAAGATTTGTTTTAAATTGAAATAATAATTATAGTTCACAACTGATGAAAGCCTGAGGGTAATTGGGCAATTTGTCTATCTAGATTTATTCAGCTGACAAGACCGTGTGCCAATTTCTCCACACTAAATTCAACAATGAACAACAATGAATAAAGAAAAAAATAAGAGAAATTTGCCACTGCTTCTGTTCATAGCTACTGTTACCTCTTCTAAAATGTAAAGACTGAACCACAAATCACAGGTGGCAAATCACATGCAGTCTCTAGGCATGTGGCTTTTACACATGGTTTCACTTTTAATAAAGGTTATTTTTGTGTGCTGAAAGTGTGTTTTTCCCCATCTTGCATGTTTGGCTGGACCACAAAAGCAGGGTCAGCCCTATAAACACAAATTTGTGAGTGAGTGATCAAGTTGTACCATTGGTCAGCCAAATGCAACATGTTGCTCTTTCTTTGCTTTCTCTGCTCTGCCTATTAGAGGGTGTTTACAACCTGCAAATGTTGCTAACGTAGACCATTTGTGGCTTTTTTCAGAAAAGCACATAACAGCAAATTTAGAGACTTTTTGGACTAACCTTATCTACTTTCGTTAGAGGAGAATTGCCAGCAGGGTTAAAATGGTCCAGAACGATCCGGAACAACGTTCCAACACCTTTGATCAATAAGCAAACAATAAAACAAAGTCTCTAAACAGAGAGAGAGACAAAGGACGCAAGGCAGACACACACACACACACACACACACACACACACACACACACACACACACACACACACACAGGGACACAGGCTGAAATCAGCTGACACTAGACTGAAACCAGCTGACACTAAACTGAAACCAGTTGACACTTGACTGAAACCAGCTGACACTAACTGAAACCAGCTGACACTCTCTCTTAAATTCAACGTTCCAACACGTTCCAACACCTTTGATCAATAAGCAAACAATAAAACAAAGTCTCTAAACAGAGAGGGAGCCAAAGGACGCAAGGCAGACACACACACACACACACAGGGACACAGGCTGAAATCAGCTGACCCTAGACTGAAACCAGCTGACATTTAACTGAAACCAGTTGACACTTGACTGAAACCAGCTGCCACTAACTGAAACCAGCTGACCCTTAACTGAAACCAGTTGACACTTGACTGAAACCAGCTGCCACTAACTGAAACCAGCTGACCCTTAACTGAAACCAGTTGACACTTGACTGAAACCAGCTGCCACTAACTGAAACCAGCTGACCCTTAACTGAAACCAGTTGACACTTGACTGAAACCAGCTGCCACTAACTGAAACCAGCTGACCCTTAACTGAAACCAGTTGACACTTGACTGAAACCAGCTGCCACTAACTGAAACCAGCTGACCCTTAACTGAAACCAGTTGACACTTGACTGAAACCAGCTGCCACTAACTGAAACCAGCTGACCCTTAACTGAAACCAGTTGACACTTGACTGAAACCAGCTGCCACTAACTGAAACCAGCTGACCCTTAACTGAAACCAGTTGACACTTGACTGAAACCAGCTGCCACTAACTGAAACCAGCTGACCCTTAACTGAAACCAGTTGACACTTGACTGAAACCAGCTGCCACTAACTGAAACCAGCTGACCCTTAACTGAAACCAGTTGACACTTGACTGAAACCAGCTGCCACTAACTGAAACCAGCTGACCCTTAACTGAAACCAGTTGACACTTGACTGAAACCAGCTGCCACTAACTGAAACCAGCTGACCCTTAACTGAAACCAGTTGACACTTGACTGAAACCAGCTGCCACTAACTGAAACCAGCTGACCCTTAACTGAAACCAGTTGACACTTGACTGAAACCAGCTGCCACTAACTGAAACCAGCTGACCCTTAACTGAAACCAGTTGACACTTGACTGAAACCAGCTGCCACTAACTGAAACCAGCTGACCCTTAACTGAAACCAGTTGACACTTGACTGAAACCAGCTGCCACTAACTGAAACCAGCTGACCCTTAACTGAAACCAGTTGACACTTGACTGAAACCAGCTGCCACTAACTGAAACCAGCTGACCCTTAACTGAAACCAGTTGACACTTGACTGAAACCAGCTGCCACTAACTGAAACCAGCTGACCCTTAACTGAAACCAGTTGACACTTGACTGAAACCAGCTGCCACTAACTGAAACCAGCTGACCCTTAACTGAAACCAGTTGACACTTGACTGAAACCAGCTGCCACTAACTGAAACCAGCTGACCCTTAACTGAAACCAGTTGACACTTGACTGAAACCAGCTGCCACTAACTGAAACCAGCTGACCCTTAACTGAAACCAGTTGACACTTGACTGAAACCAGCTGCCACTAACTGAAACCAGCTGACCCTTAACTGAAACCAGTTGACACTTGACTGAAACCAGCTGCCACTAACTGAAACCAGCTGACCCTTAACTGAAACCAGTTGACACTTGACTGAAACCAGCTGCCACTAACTGAAACCAGCTGACCCTTAACTGAAACCAGTTGACACTTGACTGAAACCAGCTGCCACTAACTGAAACCAGCTGACCCTTAACTGAAACCAGTTGACACTTGACTGAAACCAGCTGCCACTAACTGAAACCAGCTGACCCTTAACTGAAACCAGTTGACACTTGACTGAAACCAGCTGCCACTAACTGAAACCAGCTGACCCTTAACTGAAACCAGTTGACACTTGACTGAAACCAGCTGCCACTAACTGAAACCAGCTGACCCTTAACTGAAACCAGTTGACACTTGACTGAAACCAGCTGCCACTAACTGAAACCAGCTGACCCTTAACTGAAACCAGTTGACACTTGACTGAAACCAGCTGCCACTAACTGAAACCAGCTGACCCTTAACTGAAACCAGTTGACACTTGACTGAAACCAGCTGCCACTAACTGAAACCAGCTGACCCTTAACTGAAACCAGTTGACACTTGACTGAAACCAGCTGCCACTAACTGAAACCAGCTGACCCTTAACTGAAACCAGTTGACACTTGACTGAAACCAGCTGCCACTAACTGAAACCAGCTGACCCTTAACTGAAACCAGTTGACACTTGACTGAAACCAGCTGCCACTAACTGAAACCAGCTGACCCTTAACTGAAACCAGTTGACACTTGACTGAAACCAGCTGCCACTAACTGAAACCAGCTGACCCTTAACTGAAACCAGTTGACACTTGACTGAAACCAGCTGCCACTAACTGAAACCAGCTGACCCTTAACTGAAACCAGTTGACACTTGACTGAAACCAGCTGCCACTAACTGAAACCAGCTGACCCTTAACTGAAACCAGTTGACACTTGACTGAAACCAGCTGCCACTAACTGAAACCAGCTGACCCTTAACTGAAACCAGTTGACACTTGACTGAAACCAGCTGCCACTAACTGAAACCAGCTGACCCTTAACTGAAACCAGTTGACACTTGACTGAAACCAGCTGCCACTAACTGAAACCAGCTGACCCTTAACTGAAACCAGTTGACACTTGACTGAAACCAGCTGCCACTAACTGAAACCAGCTGACCCTTAACTGAAACCAGTTGACACTTGACTGAAACCAGCTGCCACTAACTGAAACCAGCTGACCCTTAACTGAAACCAGTTGACACTTGACTGAAACCAGCTGCCACTAACTGAAACCAGCTGACCCTTAACTGAAACCAGTTGACACTTGACTGAAACCAGCTGCCACTAACTGAAACCAGCTGACCCTTAACTGAAACCAGTTGACACTTGACTGAAACCAGCTGACACTCTCTCTTAAATTCAACGTTCCAACACGTTCCAACACCTTTGATCAATAAGCAAACAATAAAACAAAGTCTCTAAACAGAGAGAGAGACAAAGGACGCAAGGCAGACACACACACACACACACACACACACACACACACACACAGGGGACACGGCTGAAATCAGCTGACACTAGACTGAAACCAGCTGACACTAAACTAAAACCAGTTGACACTAGACTGAAACCAGCTGACACAAGACTGAAACCAGCTGATACTAAACTGAAACCAGTTGACACTAGACTGAAACCAGCTGACACTTAACTGAAACCAGTTGACACTAGACTGAATCCAGCTGACACTAGACTGAAACCAACTGATACTAAACTGAAACCATCTGATACTAGACTAAAACCAGCTGATACTTAACTGAAATCAGTTGACACTAGACTGAAACCAGCTGACACTAAACTGAAACCAGTTGACACTAGACTGAAACCAACTGACACTAGACTGAAACCAGTTGACACTAGACTGAAACCAGCTGACACTAGACTGAAACCAGCT
Organism: Seriola dumerili; assembly: GCF_002260705.1. Classification (NCBI taxonomy): domain Eukaryota; kingdom Metazoa; phylum Chordata; class Actinopteri; order Carangiformes; family Carangidae; genus Seriola; species Seriola dumerili. The sequence continues at coordinate 3,450,026 of NW_019174291.1, read as the reverse complement.
GATACTAAACTGAAACCAGTTGATGCTAGACTGAAACCAGCTGACACTAGACTGAAACCAGCTGACACTAAACTGAAACCAGTTGACACTAGACTGAAACCAACTGACACTAAACTGAAACCAGTTGACACTAGACTGAAACCAGCTGACACAAGACTGAAACCAGCTGATACTAAACTGAAACCAGCTGATACTAGACTGAAATCAGCTGACACTAGACTGAATGATAATTGGCCTTGATAATATCAGTTGTTTACAGCGGTTCAACATGTTTCAAATACGTACTCAATTTTGCTCATTGACTATACGCAGTGCAGACAGATACTGGTTTTGACCTGGTCTTGTTTACTGCATTCATCTAACATGTTTTGTCAATTGACACTTGATGCTTTTCATTTTCCATTGTGTTCTTCTTCCACTACTGCCTGCTCCTAACTAAATCATTACTGATGCATTCATAGTATAAGTAAGTTGTACTGAGAGATATAATGGTAGTAGTGTGAGCAGTGGTAGAGAACATGGTAGCAGTACTACTGTGGTTGTAATAGCAACAATAGTAGTAGCAGTGACACTTGTGTAGTATTAGCACTAGTTTTAGTAGTAACAGCAGTAGCACA
>NW_019174291.1:3319410-3449384 GCF_002260705.1 Seriola dumerili | reverse complement strand
GGTACTACTGTGGTTGTAATAGCAACAATAGTTGTAAAGTTAAAAGTAGTTACTAAAGTAGTACTAAAGTAATAAAATTAAAAGAAAAGAATAGTAGTAGCAGTGACACTTGTATAGTATTAGCACTAGTTTTAGTAGTAACAGCAGTAGCACATGTATTTGCATGAAACAGTGCGGCCTTTGTTTTATTATCACGTGTTGTTCTTGACGTCACATGTGACAGTAAGAGTGACAGTGGGTTCAGGAAAAGGAATTGTACCTGAAATGCTCCCTCTGATATGCTGTGCAGCTGGTTGTTGGCCAGGATGAGGTGCCTCAGGTTCACCAGGCCCTGGAAGTGGGAGTCATCCAGGATCGTGAGGCGGTTGGCGTCCAGATGGAGAGCGTGGAGATCCTGGAGGTCAGCGAAGGCGTACGGCCGAATCTGACTGATGGTGTTTCTGCTCAGGGTCAGGTGGATCTGGATATGCAGGGAAAGATAAAGTTAATGTTGTAGAGCATTTTCCCTGAAAATACCGGGCCAACTTTGTCGTTCTGTTTCTCTGTTACTTACTTTCTCTTCCTATTCCTTTTAAAGCTCTGTAAGATTATTTAATTTTATACCAGCAATAATTTATTTAGATTTCACTTTTGCGAAATATATCCTGTTTTTAGAGTAACACTCTTTCTGTCCTCCTGTGCAGGGAGGTCAAAGGTCAGGGTTAGCAGATGAGCCAGCACTCTGGAGATAACAAAGGTTCAATGTTTTGTTAGAAAATGTGGTTCAGCAAGTTGGACACTCAGGGCTGTGGGGATTAAATCAGCAGTCAGGTTACAGGATGGCCTTCAAACACTCAGTCACCCTTTCCCCTGTCTTCATTAATAATAATCATAGTAATTAATAGTAGAGTACTGGGGGTCAGTTCAGACATGGAATTACAGATAAAATTATTTAAAAGTTAAGTTTGGGCTTCATTAAAAGGTAATGAGACATTTAGAAAACACACTGCTGAGGTCAGGAGTTACTAAATATGTGGATTACTACGAGTGTGAAGGTGCAGAAATATTTTCTATTAACACCCAAGAAAGGGTCAATCAGCACCCACACATTTGTAAACCTGTTTTGGAGATGCACCATGATCACCGGAGACATCTGTGGCACTCTGTTACGCCCGCTACAAAATAATTAAAACCTAATTTCCCACATTGCCTTGTGTGTTAGCAAACATCATCTGTGCGCTGTTGTAATGACACAGGAGAAGAAACTTATTTTTCGCACATTAAGGAAGTCTCCAGCTGTGACGAGTTTTTCTATTTGGCATTTAAATCTCGATGATGCTGGTGTTTCTCTTTTTGTGCCGCGTGCACTGAAGCCTCTCCACCTCCGTTACATGATTACGGTGGAGGCGAAATCTGTCAGATATCATACATGTCACCTCAGTCAGTATGTTATGTTGGAGGTAGCAGATGTTCCTGTAATGATTTCTGTTTTCAGTGCAAGTAAACATGAAATCTCTCCTCACTGTTTTGCATGTTCCTGGCAGGAGTAAAAGCTGAACACTTTTCTTTACTAAGAATGCTGAATACTAAAAAAAGCTTTAATCTGTGATGTTTAGCTTCTTCCAAAAGTTATTTTGAATTTAAGTGATGCAGTTTACTCTGCTGGTGTACCCTCTTCACTCAGCCTTATATTTCAAATAGTGATGTCCAACATTTCCCAGAATGCCATTTAATAGTGTTGTTCAACAGTTATCTTGTGCTTACAAATATGGGTTATACTTTACTGCTGGTGGAGATAACTGGATAAATAAATATATTAAAAATGTTCTGTGACCGCAATTCTCAGAGACAGAGCAGTCACTGTGGCAGCAGCACAGTGGCTGCAACTCTGCGACTGGATCCCTGCTGATAATGGCTGTAAGTGCAGTTGTTTCCGTGGTTACTGCATGCGCAACATATTTGGAAAAAGCTTGCAAATCATTTTTGGGATATAACACATTGAAAGGAACAATTGAGATCTCACAACCAGCAGGTGGCAAACAAAAATGCACAGCAGCAAAAGAGGCATCTGGATCAAAACAATTTAGGAAACAAAATCTTTAAAACAGTCCGAGCACCTTTATGTTACTTTAAAAGCTGCACATGGTGCAGTTACGGTTAAGGAAGTATCGTATAAAAAAACGAACATTTTACTAAACCATCCTCCACCCTGATATTACTATTAAACCTCACTACCTAGTCTATCAGCTGTAACTTGTGAGCTGTAGAATTTCCCAGTCTAAGTGTAATTCTACATACAAATTATTAAAAAAGATACAAGCCTGCTGAAAAACAAGCTAATGAGCTGCTGCTAGTGTTTTTATTTTTTTTTTCTGGCAGGTCACTTCTCCTTCAGTCTGGCCAGACACAGCTGTGACTTGTTGGACCAAAATGAGCAGCAGGCACTGGCATGAGCTTATACCCTGTGAGCTAACTTAATTTACTTTGATTAGCATGTAAGTGGGCTCCACTGTGTCCTCTCAAAAGTGCTGGACTGATGTCTGAGACCAAAAATCACACATTAAAAGACACATGAAAGACGCCTTCTTCTGAGTGGTCAAAGCTGGTTTTTAGCATTTCCTTGCAGCTTCCTATATATTTTAGCTTAGCTCTTATTTCTGTTTCTTATAGGCTGGCTGGGAGATCTCTGAATGTAGGACCTGTAGCATCTAAAATCTTGTGTCAACAAATCTGACATATCACTGTGTCATCTTTGGTAAAGCTGCGTGTACGAGGGCTAAACTCTGAAGCCGGGGTAGTCATGATTTATTTAAACAAAAGGGTGAGTTGTATATGCAGCCCAGTTAAATACCCAGCACATCAGTAACATAAGCTTTTATATAATTTATATGTTCCATTAGCTGTGTTTATCTCTAAAATGAGCTACACATCTAAAACAGCAGACTAGTTTCAGGTTACATCCCTGTTTTGTTGAGTCATATAAAATATGAATCATTTGTGTGAAATTTTTGTCTTAATTGCTGTGAAGTCTTTTAATAATGGCTAAAAGTGTTTTGTGAGGTGACATTGACCTTGACCTTTGACCACCAAAATCTAATCAGTTCATCCTTGACTCCAAGTGAACGTTTGAGCCAAATCTAAAGTTTTGCCAAGGTGTTACTGAGATATTGTTGTCCATGAGCCTGGGATGGACCGACAAGCCGAAAACAGTATGCCTCCGTGCCGGCAACATCCACAGCCGGAGGCATACAACACGGGATCACTTAAAGGTGTTTAGAGAAGTGAGTTCTGACCAGGCTGGACATGTTGGCGAAGTCGCGGTGTCTCAGCGTTGTGATGAAATTGTCCATTAGCCGGAGCTCGGCTGTCTGGCGGTCGATGTTGGGTGGGACAAAGAGGAGGCCCGTCTTGGCACACAGCACGGTGTAGGACGGCAGCAGGTTCTGGCAGGTGCACCGCTTTGGACACAGCATGGAGGAGGAACAGGAGGGGAGGGAGGACAGGAGGACAAAGAAGAGGAGGAGAGGGCAGACCAGCGTGGAGATGAAGTCCATGGCTGCTCTCCTGTTGCAACAGATAAAAGAGAAACAAAAGTAGGAGTCAGGTCATGTAGCTTGTTGTTCCCACTGAGTTTCAAAGTAAAAACTCTAATCACTGTTCGTTGATTTGATTGACAGGTTTTGTTGTTATCACCTTTCCTCCCCACTGCTGTGAATGAAGATAATTCAGTCATACTATATGTAAGATAACTGTTTCTAAAGTTTCTAAACTTTTATTTGCAGGCTTGCTTTCCCAAACTTTCCAGATGAGTTTCCAGGAAAAAAACTGAATTATAATAAATGCTCCATAAGAGAGAGGAAAAGAAGATATATAAACAAGGGAAACTGGGGGGATTGGGTGATGCAGGGGGTGAAAGTGGCAGGAAAAAGGAAAGAGGAAAAGAGTTTTAGTGTTTGCTGGTGCAGCCTGTGTTTCTTTCTGCTGAGTAGGTTGAACAGGGAAAATGAAAGTAAACAGTACTTATATCATCAATTAGGCTTGCTGCACTGTCGTGATTATAATCTGAGCAGAACATTAAAGAACACAAATTATGCTGTGTGTGGCTGTCTGTCTCACTTCATGAGTTTCATGGATGTTTTTCTGCATAAAAATGAGACTAAAGCAACTGTTCCAGCCAAGGCAATAAAGGAATACATTTACATTGATATTGATTTCTCTCTGTTCGGTTTGTACATTTAGCTCAGCTCAGCTGAGCCCTGAATAAATTCATACAAGGAGAAAAAGGAAAATGCACACAAACAGGAAAGACATATGCAAAAGAATACCATGCCAACACACACACACACACACACACACACACACACACACACACACACACACACACACACACACACACACGAACACAGTAATTTCTTCATGACTTCAGAGGATGTTACATTGACTAATAACCATAACCCTTACGCTAATCCTCTAACATAATGTAACCCTAACCTAAACTTAACTTTTGCCTAGCCCTACCCTTACTGTAACCTGAAAATGTAATGATTTATGTGTGTGTGTGTTTGTGTGTGCGTGTGTGTGTAAGTATGATTTATATAATGATTTTACATAATGGGGATTTGTTTTTTGTCCTCATAAGTCCCCATTATCTAACAGGTCCCCACAACATGAGTAATACCTGGATGACACACACACATTCATGCATGTTTGTAGACTCTCACATGTACCTACTCTCTAAAAAAAGTTCCTCTGAGTTAAATGCTGAGTGACTGGAGGAAGGTCGATTGCAAATAACAGCGGGAAGAGACACGCTCTTTTATTTACGGTACTGAAATATTCAGACTGTGCTTCAACTGCAGCACAGAATACAGAGCAGGAAGTCTGCACATGTACTCGTAACTGCAGGATATGAAGCTAAATGTGAGGAAGTAATGGAGAGATGTAATGGAATGAGATAAATTCAGTAGAAGTGATCAGGAGAATTCAAAAGCTGACTGAGACTACACTCAAATGTCAGTGGGTAATTGAAGAGTCTGTATGATGATGGCAATGTGAGCACAGAAGATATTCAGGCTGTAATGAGCAACAACTGGAATTCACAAATTTTTCATTTAAATGAGAATATTTCAAATCTCAAATAAGTTCAATCAAGTGACAGGTGGATGAAGTAATGTAAAGTTTATTGGTGTTCACCGTGAGGTAGTTACTCATCAAACAAAACTACAGTTTAAGGCTGGACTATGTATGGACGTATCATCATTCAGTCTAGTGTCAGCTGGTTTCAGTCAAGTGTCAGCTAGTTTCAATCTAATATCATCTGGTTTCAGTTTAGTCTCAGCTGGTTTCAGTCTAATATCAGGTGGTTTCAGTCTAGCATCAGCTGGTTTCAGTCTAGTATCAGCTGGTTTCAGTCTAGTGTCAGCTGGTTTCAGTCAAGTATCAGCCGGTTTCAGCCTAGTGTAAGCCGGTTTCAGTCTAGTATCAGCTGGTTTCAGTCTAGTGTAAGCTGGTTTGAGCTCTTTATCTGTTCTCTCCTCCTCTCTGTGCTCACATATAATACTATAATACAGCTGAATTCACAATAAAGCTCTTTTCATTCACATGTTTTTTCTGTTTCTATTGTGATAATGCAATAAGTTTGAAACAGTGACTGAAACGTGGCCCATTAAAACTGTTAACCAGCAGTCACTTTCTAGCAACAAATGTGCAAAGTTGTCTGATAAATGTTCATATAGTATTAAGGTAGATGTCCATGTGTAGTGTGATTATAGTTCAGGTTCTATGTTAATACTGTGAAAGTATCAAAGCCTCAGTCCACAGAGAAATGCACACAGCCTGTATTCAGAAACTGAGCCTTAAAACCAGTCGTCAGGACTTGTGGAACACAACAAAGCAATCACTGCCCTAAACCACACCCCAAGCCCCGCCCACCTCTACCCACCACCCACCATTGCAGGATTTGGTTTTGGAGTTTTTTACCTGAAAACTGCTATATTTTTATTAGATTGGCTAACAGTCAGTGAATCAGAAGAGAGGCTTAGAGCCTCTTCTCTTCTGATTCGCTCACTTACCTCTTGTTACTTGAGCTCCAGAGAGAAACCTTAGAGAGGAGATTTAAAAATACATTGAGATGGTTTTTGCTTCTTAAAACAACAAATATATCTATATATAATATATTATATCTTCATCTACACTTCAAATAAAACACAGGAGAAGAGGAAAATATGGGAACTTTAACACTGTTGTTGTAGATTTGTTCTAAACATCTGGAATATTTTTAAGTTAGATGTTTTAAGAAGAAATTAGCTGAGATGGCAACGCAAACAAACTGAAAAGTTTCTTTGGGTTAGCGGCTAAGAGGCTTTCACTTTGATCAGTTTCTGAGAGTTTTGGTATTTGGCTATTTTCCAGCTTTATGAATTAAATTCCTCTATCTCCTCTTTTTTCCAGATGATTCAGTTTACCACTTCTACCTGGTACAATCAAAGAAGACAGATTTTACTTTTGGATTACTTTTTCAGTGGGTTTGACCTTTGCCTGAGAACGGCCCATCTAACAGCCTGTGGTCTGGGAGAAGTAAAAGTAATGAAAGGTCAGGTAAGGTGCAGAAATTTAGTTGTATTCATTTACATTTACATTGTTTTATTCATTTGCGTTATTCTTATGATTTACACATCTGTTCCAGTGTGATTTTAACAAACGTTTATTCAATGGATAGTAATTGTAAGTGACATGAACAAGAGTGCTGTGCTTCATCCATCTATTCAGCTGTTGTTGGGTTTTGAGCGTGTCACTTGCAGCAAGCTAATGATTAATTGGTGACATGGTTTTAGTCATCCAGATGTGGGCTCATTGAAAATGCTGCTTTCACAGACAACCTATGGACTTTGATTGAACACTGGTGTGACAAAGCGGTGAGGTCAATAGTTTACATATGACCAAATTATGGATGTTTGTGTATCAATTATAATGTATACAGTATACTTAAAAATGTTTACTTGTATGAGATTATCCTCAGACAAATGTTGCAGTAGAAAGATGCTGAGTCTCAGAACAGATTGAAGTTGTTTAGTCAGACCAGCTCAGTGTGAGGAAAAATGCAAGACAGCTCTTTTTCAAACCACAAGCACTTCTCCATCTCTGTCACCCTCTCTTCCGTCCTTCCATTACTCTATTCTTGACTGAAAGTGCTTCTCATTTCAATTGCATCACTTCCTTTTTCTTTCCCTCCATCACCCCTCTCTCCATACAGTCAGTCTCTAAAACTTTTTTCCTCTGTCTTTTTCCTGACACTATGGATCACATCCCACCATCATTCTTTTCTTCACTGTCTCTATCCATCACTCTGTATCTGCTCCTCGATTCCTGTCTGTATTCGATCATTTATTCCTCAGTACACCTTTTTTTTCCCTTCTTGCACCTCTGGTGTATTTTCTCACTCTTAAGCTCCTTTCATCTCTCCTTACTTCCATTCATTAAGTTTTCTACATTGTTCTGTTCATTCTGTCCCATCATATTTAAAAATAACATTTTTAATAATACATGCACATGTGCACATGTTGAAATGAACTGGTAAATGGACTTGCACTAATATAGCACTCTTTGAGTCTTACTGACCACTCAAAGCGCTTTATAATACTCGCCTCATTCACAGTCATATTCATACAACACACTTAAACGCACCTACACTGATGGAACAGCCATCAGGGGAAATGTGGGGTTCAGTATCTTGCCCAAAGATGCAGCCCAGAGGAGTTGGGGATCAAATCACCAACCTTCTAATTAGTGGATGACCTGCTCTACCTCCTGAGCCACAAATGACATCCATGTCATGATGTTTTGTCTGTAAAATGCTGACACACCCTCTTTCATGTATCGGATGATAATGAAATACATGATTGAAAGTTGATGTGTTCATTTGCATGTTGATTAAGTTTCATGACTCGTGGGAATATTAGAATAACACTAACCTCCCAAACATATGGATGTGCTAATGAGAGTATCAGCATTTCATTTAGACTTTGAACTCGTCTCTGCTCTGTTTAATCTGACAGCACCATCTTTATCAGTGTATTTTCTTTCGGGCATCCTTGGAAAAGAGGGTTTGCTCTCAATGCCCCCCCTGTTTAAATAAAGGTTAAGTAAATGAATGTGGCCATTCAAATGATCATGACTGCAAATTATCCATACCTCTATTAACTTTACCAGATTACTTTTTGCAGTTTTGGGGGGCTGGCGGCACATCCACATCCTGCTCTGTGTACTCTCCGACATGGGCATCTCGGACAAATCTCTTTCTTGGTTTGATTCCTAACTCACTGGGCACTCCCTCAGTGTGTCAAGGCTAAGACAAACATCCTTATCCCATCCAATTCCTACAGGATTTCCCCAAGGATCAGTACTGGGGCCCCTGTTTGCAATATACACCACCTTCTTGGGTCTAATTATCAACTTGCATGGCTTATCATTGCACTGCTATACAGATGACACCCAACTATTCCTGTTATTCCCACCAGATGACCCCACGGTCTTGGCATGGATCTCGGCCTTCCTCTTTGACATATCCACATGGATGAGGGAACGTCACCTTCAGTTAAACCTCTCTAAGACTGAACTCTTAGTCATTGCGGCAGTCAGTCTCTCCAACATAATGTCAACATCAAAATCCCCTCTTCATCTCTTAAACCAAACCAAGATTGTGAGAAACCTGGGCATTATGTTTGATGAGTAATTATTTTTCTCTGACCATGTTGCATCCGTCTCTTGGTCGTGTCACTTTGCTCTATACAATATTAGAAAAATCAGGCCTTACTTGATTCTGTACGTCACCCAACTATTGGCACAATCCATGGCTGTCTCTCACCTCAACCAGTGCAATGCCCCTCTAGTGGGCCTTCCTTCACGCAGTGAAACCCTTACAGATGTTTCAGAATGTGTCTGGTCTTTGATCAGTTATGTCACATATCACTGACCTCCAATGTCTACCCATGGCCACCCAAATCATATTCAGTCTCTAATGCTGCCTCAGAATGAATTCTGGGTCTGCACCAATTGAACTCAGTCATTCAGCCTGATGCTCCATCTTGGCCTCTTTGTTCCTCAAAGGAATGTCATCAGGCATCACCATCCCTGCACACAAGACAGTCTCAGTCCAGACTGTTCTGGTATGTGGTTCCCCGATGGTGGAACAAGCTACTGAATGCTATCAGAGCAGGGGCATCCCTCTCTATCCTCAAGAATCTCTTGAAGACTCATCTCTTCAGAGAGCACCTCCTCTCCTTACACCTATAACACCCTAACATGTCTAACTAGCTCTTACTATGTATTTCTCTACCTGATCTCCTTGCAATTCACCTTATTGAACACATTTAGTGCTTGGTACTTACACCAAGGTCTCCTACTGCCCTGATGCTTTAGTGTTGTCATTCTTGTAAGCCTGGATAAAAGTGCCTGACAAATGAGTAAATGTATTGTACTGTAATGTAATTCACATATAGCTCACAGTGGAACAAGTGGAGCTACATAAACAGGGAGGGAAGGTCAACCAACGTGAGGATGTTCACTGTTTATAGACAGAGGCAGCTCATCTTATTTACTCTGTCTGTTACACCCACACACACACACACACACACACACACACATACGGACACAGAAAGTCAGTTCTGCACAAAAAAGCACCAAAAGACAATCTCACCTACAGACAGTTGGTGCCTGCTAATTATTTTGGCTGACATGTTTGTAGTCTGAGATAAACAACAACAGCAAAGAGCAGACAGAAGGGAGGAAGTGAAATTAGCAGAGACAGTCAGACAATAAGAGGAAGACAGGAAAGGAAAAAATATTGAGAGCATCACATATCAGATGAGAGGATAATGGGCTGAAAGGTGGAGGAAATGAAGAAGAGAAAGAGAAAAAAGAAAAGTTTACTGAGGGGGAAAGGAGATATGGGAGGAAGAGAACAGGGTTAAGAAATGAGAAAGAGGAGGCTGAGCAATTTATGCTCCACAAGATACATTTTCCGACCAGCTGGTGGGGATGTTGTTCTACATCTTTAGAAAGAGGCACACACAAAAATACACACACACACACGCACCGACAAACACGCATGTGCATCACACACACACATACACACACACACACACACACACACACACACACACACACACACACACGCACACACACACACACACACACACACACACTCAAGGCTAATGGAAGAGCTATACTGCTGGTGAAGACACAGAATGAAAACCAGAGAGAGAACGGCAGAGACAGGGTAGAAAGAAGTGTGAGGACTCAGGCAGACAAAGCAGGAAGGACCACTTCACATTTACATATTCTGAACTCATTTCTTCTTTGCCTCAATAAGCCCCAGCAGCTGCCTTTATCTTGTACATGCTCTGGCTGCTGTAATCCATATACCACAACTTATTATACTGTATATTCAACATCACATGCTGGAACTGTGGCTCATATGTGTCATATATAGAATAAAACACCACTTTGTTTAAATGTGACTTTTCTTTGCATTCAATTGTCCCCGCTGTGTCTCCATGAAATTATGTTTCTGTGCCACCATTATGCTACAGCAAATACAATGTGGCAGAAATGTAACATTGACCATGTTTCATTTTTATCAACACAATGAGGAAAAGTTTTTAATGAATATATCTGCCAAGTCGCAAAATGTGAATACAGAAAGTATGTGTTCACAGACAGCAGTGGAAGAATAACACATATCAGGCTGTGGATACATAGACAATACTTGTTAGTGTGATACATTTCATTTATTTACTCACTTTTGTCTGTGAAATTGTGGAACTGTGAATACAAGTGAAAGATGTGCAGTCACATTTTTACTTGAGTTAAAGTACTGGAGAACTTGAAGTTTTCAAAAGTAGCGTACATTTTTTTTTTAAATGTCAACACATGGTTCTATTGTTCTACATTTACAGAACCTAATGACTCTGAAACAACCTACTGAATATACTCAGTTACTTGTCAGTGCATTGGTTGTAGAATATGCTACAAAGCTGGCAGAAAAGGACATAAAAACACAATTTAATCAACAAAAGTTTTTTTTATTTATTTATTTTATTTAACACACCCCACCCCCACAGAGGAGCATGGCAATGATGAAGTTTGGTCGTGGTAAACAACAGGTCCCATATAGTCTAGGGGTAGATGTCCAAGTGTTGTTTGATTATAAAGCAGGTCTAGGTTCTATATTAATACTGTGAAAGTATCAAAGCCTCAGTCCACAGAGAAATGCACACAGCCTGTATTCAGAAACTGAGCCTTAAAACCAGCCGTCAGGACTTCTGGAGCTTTGTGATGTCACAACAAAGCAGTCACCGCTCTCAGCCATGCCCCAGGCCCTGCCCACCCAGACCCACCATCCAACCTTGCAGGATTTGGTTTCTGTGAGTGTTGACCTAATATCTGTTATATTTTTATCGGATCACTCAGAAAACAGTCAGCCAATCAGAAGAGAGGCTCAGAGCCTCCTCTCTTCTGATTGGCACACCAAACTGTTGTTACTAGAGCTCCAGAGAGAAGCCTGAGAGAGGAGATGTAAAACTAACTTAAGAGGAAAATATGGAGCTTTAAATCTTCTCAGAAAATGGTATTAGATGAATTTAAAACCATCATGTCAATCTCATCACTGAGGCTCTTAAAAAGCCTTGAATGCTTTAATCATGTCATGTTTCATTATGTCAAGTTCCATCACATTTTGTAATGTCAATGGCGCTTGGTCTCTTATTTTTAAAAGTATTGTCTGATCAGAGTGTGACCTGATTGTAACGAAAAATGTGATTCCACAAAGAGCTGAATTTTCACTGCAATTCTCCATATGTCAAACATTATTTCACAGACTGATCATGACGTGTCTCACAGCAGGAGCCACGGAGCGGCACAGTGCTGCCACAGTCTGTCTGCTTATCCGTCTGTCTGCCTGTCTCACAGCGCTCCACTGCCACAGTCAGCACACTGCTGATGCTGCTTGAATGATGCATTTCAAATTGGATTAAAATCAATAATAACTGACATCTACAGGGCCAACTACTGATGGTGGTGCTGCACTGGTGGAGGGGAGGATTCATTCATATTAATACAAACTGAGTGGTGCCATTCATATGGATGACACGGTGAGATGTCTGCAGACACGAGGCTGCTGCTCAAACCTCTGCTGTTCTCTAACTCTACAATACAGACGATGCTGAATGACTTATGTAATCAGTTATTGTTCATGGGAGCCACATTAGCTTCTGCTAATGAGGTTGCTAATCTCCCTGAGGTCCATGAATACACAAACGTTACATTGAATGCAAATTTGGACATAAAGATTTACATATAATAGCATAAAATAACAAAGTAAAGTGTACAGGACGGATATAAAATGCAGCAAAAACAAAAGAAAAAAGACATAAAGACATAAAAAAGACAAACAAATCAGTCACTAATCAGTCCCAGGGTCCCCCATCTGATAAGATTTTTGCTTTCAGATGAAAGTATTTACCAAAATAGTCATACATTCTGTCATTGTTTTGTGGATGGAATTATATTATAGTGAAAAGAAATGATTCCTCTTTTTGTTGGGGACCCCAGGAACCTCCTGAAGGACCCCTGGGGGTCCACTTGTCTGATTGCACCAGTGTACACTTAAAAGACAAATTTAACACCAAGCTGAAAAGCATCAGCCTCTTCTGCTTAAAATTTCATGTCTATTGTTTTAAGTTTATTCATGTGGGACTTGTGGGGAAAAAAGCAGTAATCACAAACTGCTAAACAAATCACAAATGTAAAACAACAAGATCAGGTAATAAACTGGTCTGATGTAATGCAGAAGTAAAATTATATTCACAACAACGACTAAAAAAATAAACTGACAACAGCAGCAATTAAAAGTATATAAAAACAACAATAAAATATCACATCTACCTGAATATACATGTTCAAATGAACATATAAGAAAGCCTTTCAATAGAAACTAACTTTAGAGATTTAAAAATTCTGGTGTCCATGGCTCCAATATCAACTGATGCCTGACGATTTCATTGTGCTGATGGGTGTTATTAGTGTCAGGCGGAGCAGGTATAAGCAAATGGACCAGAAATAACAGTGTGTTGGAAACAATGAAATTACATAATTGATGACTACACCTCACACCTCGGTTCAAATGCTTTCAAAATCGAGTCTTTAATCTGCGGGCTGTTGACTGAGACAGTGTGTGCCCTCCTCCAGAACCAGAGACCAGCCACATCATCTACTGTCAGCCACCGAGCGGCTCCACAGGAACACTCAGGGTTTAATAATAGATTGAATAGAACTAGTGATTTATCTGAAGCTATAGTCCCACAAAGCAATCTCCACAGGTAACTAGAAAGCACTCACTAAGGCACAAATGATTCTCCACAGTTTAAGGCTGCAGCCTTAAATTCATCATTTGTCCTGTTATGATTTTCTGAGAAAATAAGCTGTTGGGGTGCAAAGCACTGTTTTAATTTTCCTTCAGCACATGACTGCAGCAATTATAGGTGAAGCTAAATGTCTTATGATGGATGGAGAGGTCTCAGATCTAGATCATCATCAAAATGTTATGCTGTAATCCTTTAAATTAGTGGCATTGTCACAGAGTCAAGGCACCGCTGCAGTATGAAGGGTGGTGATGGGGGAGGGGGCTCATAACAAGAAAGTGTAGCTAAAACTACAAGTTTACAACTTAGAGGAAGAGAGAGCCATTAGTGCTGCTCAACTTGATTTCATTTGTGTATCTGTGTGTGTGTGTGTGTGTGTGTGTGTGTGTGTGAGTGTGCGTGTGTGTGAATGCAGGAGAGAGAGAGAGAGAAGGAGGAAAAATTGCCATTTCAATTAACATCAATCACTGTCATTTGTGCAGATGACATGTTAATGGATTCTGTATACCCGCAGCACATTGGTAGACTGTATGTCATGGAAATTGTCATTTATATTTAAATGGCATTTCATTTCTACAGTCATCACTGTTATGCTCATTACAAGCCACAGTGGGTAAAGCTGACAGCTTCATACTTAGAGCTGTAATCAATATCACGCCACAGCCATTCACAACACTGGGAGAAACTGGCATGTTTAAATGCACATCCTGTTTGTCTGTCACATTGTCTTCATCACTGCTGCTTATTGTTGTTTCTAAAATGTGTGGCCGTGTTATTATTTAATATTTAATTAGATGCCAGGACAATGAGTGACATCACCATCCAAATCCAATCGTCCCACCAGTGGTTTCTAATCAGATAATCCACTCCAGAGAGTGTGGGAACCAACCTGATTTATTGAAAAAGAAGTTACCACTTTATGATAAGACTACCTTTATAGAGGATTGATGAATGGTTTCTAACTAGCTTGGTAACACTTTATAAATCATTCATAAGCCTTCATAACGCATTAGATAAAAAGGGCAACAGTGACCTGCTGCTTGCCAAATAGTGAGCCCACATGTATCTGTACTGTTAAGCCTCATCTCTCATTAGTTACTGAGCTTCCTTTGTGTTCTCCCGTCATCCAGCATTTGTACCTGCTGCCTCATCACATTTGTTAAGTTACTAGCAATGAACCACCATCAGCATCTTAATGCTCAGGGAGTTTCATTTGGCAAAAGGTATTTTATTATTATTAATTATTTTTAAAGTGTGAAACACATCATCATTTATTAATGAGTTATGACAAGGCTCCTTTTACCAGTTATAAATGTTAGTAACTCATTAGTAAGATTAATGGTAGTAAGCATTAACCTGATCTTTCTAAATAGTGAGCCTGCATCAATGTATGAAAAGTTTGTTATACCTTCCTTATAGTTGTTATAAAGTGTTAACAACTGAATGAATGAATAACCTAATTATAAACCACTGATAAATCCTTTATAAGGGTAATCTTAAACTAAAGTGGTACCAAACAGAAAAGAAAAAAAAAGAAAACATGCGTTGAGGTGTCTCTCAGTTGAAGCCTGAATTTCTTCAAGTTTTTGAAAATGCAGCAGCTTATTTAGAATCAAAGCAGCATTCTGTCGGGACTCCGTCGCACAAGATTTGCAACCATTGGTCTAAACACTGACGCTCGCGCTCTGCCAAGAATCTTATCTCCGGCAAAACATTAAATCCTGTATTTTGTGGAAATGTTTTGGCATCGACATGCTCATGGGCTACTTGAACTAAGCCAAGTCGATATTTGCAAAAGATATCGATCATCAGCAGGTTCAACCTTCAAAAATCCCACGGTGGTTTAACTGAATGAGACCACTGTAAAATAAAACTCAGGGAATCAAGCAAACCTGCAGAACTAAGTCGCCCAACAACATCAAACATGCAGCAGCATCTGTGCACTGGCTCTTAACACACTGGAACAAATCTATGATTAAGTTAAGAAAAAAATCAGCCATGTTAGTGTTGTGACATTTGACCGCTGCAGCACACGCTGAATGTGCAGTACTGACAGAAGCATTCAGGCTACAGCGGCTGAAATGAGCCAGTCTGGAGAAGGAATGTGTTAAAATGGCTGCGGCCCTGCAGCACGTCAAGGCAAGGGAACAAGATGATGATGTATGTTTGTGTGTGAGATTATGTAATTGTGGATGTTTTGACATTCGTTCTGTGTCATTGGTGTGATTTGTTCTTAAAGGTCAACTCAGCATGTCTGTGGTGTTTGTGTGTCTGAGTTCACATTCAATAAAGACATATATACAGTGTTTAGTTATCATGAGGATATCTCTAGTTTATGCAATGGACATGTTAATGAGTGGTAACCTATACATAGGTTAACATTATTACTGTAAGGAAAGGACTGAATGAACAGCAGAAACAGACAACATCAAAACACAGGTCTGTGGCCTGTGAACACCAGACCAACACCACTCACTGCATCAGCTGGTACAGGGTCAAAGGTCACAGACCACCCATCAGTGGACGGCTGGAGAAAGATTCACTGCTGAGGAAGTCTGTGAGATACAGCAGTAAGAGGGGGGGGGGCACCACTTCACACAGATGAACTAGTTCAAATGCATAGTTCATAACTTTGAACTAAGTTCACAGTCCCAAAAATTGGGACATTTCTTCAATTTTTTTTTAATGAGTTGCTCTGAACTTTTCTTTTTCAGTAGAGCCCCCCCCNCTTCTATATTCTACTACAGAGTCACGAAGATTACTTTTAAAAGCCAAGAAAGCCATTATGAATATATGTATTACCACTTAAAGAAAGTCCTCTAACGTAGGACAACTCAAAACAGATCGGTTAACAAATGCAATACATTTTTTTAATTATGAAGAAAGTGAAAAAAAAAATTGGACATAATAAATAAATGTATATAGAGCTGACTTGGTAAAACATACACTGGCTTCAGTAGTAGCAGCTGTGTTGTTTGAATTGCCTGCGATGGCCATGCTGGACACATGCCAGGTGTCGCTGTAAATCACAGTTCTTCTTCCTCTGATGTTTGTTGGCGGTTGGTAAACAGTTCTTTGGTGCAGTTTATGAGTTTCAGTTCAGGTCGCTGTTCACCAAAAACATGAGCACGTTCAATGAACACACTCACGTAACATATTGTTTTGTATACAATACAGTACAACTGCATATTTTATGTTTCCAGACATGACCTTCATCAAGTATTTTATAATTGTACATGTATCACTATATATTATTTATCTTTTTTAAGTACTTGATATTGTCATTCTGCAGTTTTTCCCTCTTTGTACTGTCACTTTTCTGCTGTAATACTGCACATTCCCCCACTGTGGGACTAATAAAGGAATAGTTTATCTTCTCTTATATACAGTATTAACCACATTTACTCACTGAGTATATGTTGAATAATTAGATCATTTAAATCATTTTGAAAATATTTTTTAAATAAACCACTCAAGTTAACTGTAAAACATTCCTACTAAATGTAAGTATAAACAAGAAACTTTAGATTTTTGGTGTTATACTACAAAGTTCTACAGTGCCATTGCGGTGTCACTGTAGTAAGGTAATTTAAGGAAACATTACCAAATAAAAGTCAGTGAACTGACTATTTCAAGTTAGAATTTAGAATTTCAATTTTCATTTTCATGAATTAAACTCATGTCAAAAGCTGACAAAGACCTAAAAGCTGAGGTATTTGTTCTTCCTCCAACCGTTTAAAACCATCATTATCTACAAGTTCACATGTGTGAGTGAAGATACCCTTCATCATGCACTTTGGATGTACATGCACACAGCTGTTATGAGCCGCTGCTCTTTTTCTCAGTAGTGATGGATGTCTGAACACTGTCATTCATATTAATGCCACTGCAGCCAGTATCAATCACTGTCCAGCAGCTGGGCTCGCTGTGAACGCAGCTCATCAGCAGCGTGGAATCTGCCTCAAAGGCCACAGAGATCAAAGTCAAACCAAAATCTGGTTCACTTTTCATAACAATTCAACATAATAAGCCTTTGATCATGCACGTTGCACTTCTCCAAATCAATGATTTTTGGCTTTGGTCCAGAAAGCTCATTGTGTTTGCTCCTGTTTGATCACAGGATTGCAGGCAATCAGTGAATTTGTGTGTGCGCCTTATTTGCTGCAATGAATAATATCATGGAAGTTTTACTGTTTGGCTTGGCCAGGGCTGTACTGGGAAATAAAATGAGTGCACACTGAATGACAGACACAGAGAGTGGTCCAGGGCAGTCCACTGATATGATGCAGCGGCCCACCGGACCTGGACCCGGTTTTATCTGATGGCCAGTCTGACCCTGACCCTGGCCTCGGCAGTAAAAAGCCTCCACAACCTGTACTCAGCAGGTTTGATCAATGTTGATCTTTTATTTATATTTCTAGTGAACGCAGAGGGAACATGCAGCTGTTCCTCAGTTAACACCTGACTGACATTCTCACATTCAATTCAAAGCTCCACTGGAGGTGGAGGAAATTCATTGTGCTAATAGTCAAATTGTAATTTAGAAACACTGCAAGAGCCAAGTTTGCATTGTTTTGCATTTTCAAGTGAAGCCACCGTGACATGTGCAGATTAATTCTCTGTGTAAATGGTATATGACTTTAAAAATCATGAGGAAATATGAAATATAATGACAATCATCAATCACATTTATTCTCTTAGTGAACACTTATTCACATGCTCTTGTTCCTCAAGTTGCTGTTTTTTGCACCCAGTCTGAAACTCCTGCTACAAGTCACGACAGGCTCCTTCCATACGCTGTGCACTACAGCATGTCACACTGCTCTGTAATGCAGTGCTACATCAAAGACTGCCCTTGACCACCAATAAGTCTGGATTCCTTCAGTGGTTCAGGAAATCAAACAGACCTGGTGATTCTAACCGTTAGAAACACTGAATGAAGCAGTTTGACATTTAAAGTCAGTGTTTGAGCGACGCTGTACGGAGGACAGAGACTCAGGGAAGAGTTGGAGCTGAGATTGATGCTAACCTTTGTTCTGATTGTTTCTCTGATAACTTATGAAGCAGACGTTCAGCAGGTTTTTACCAGCAGCTGAATTATCCACAGAGGTGTCCTCCTCTCCATAACACACACACCAGGGGATTAAAACTGGTCAGCGACTAAAGCATTCTTCAGCAGACACAGGACAGGACGTCTCCAGCAACTGGGAGCTGAGCTGTCTAACATTTCCTCAGCTTGTTTCTCTGATAACTTCAGATCCAGACGTCCGACGAATAAAATCCTTCATCTGGTTCAAATATAGAGCTGAAAACCACCAAGGTGGAAAAAGTGTATGTGGCTTAAAACTAGATAAAAGTCAGTGTTGAGCTTCTGTCAGACAAACACACTGACACATGAGGATAGAGGATATGATGTCATTAACAGGCAACCAATGACACGCACTGTTACCATGATTACAATCACAGGTTTCTCTGATAATTGATAGAAACATTTGGGAGAATGTAAGAACACAACTCAAAATTTTTAGACATCATAATGTGGAACAGTTACATATTATAACTCTGGGTTATAATATGTGGGGGTAACCCATTTTGTGGTAACATGGGTTGACAAATAAAGACAATTATTTGATTGTTTTTACAGAATTATTTTAGGATTAGTGGAATCACATCTGTGGTACTGGAGGAAACTCAACCATTAATTCTGCTCTTTAAAGTGTCAAAGTGGACTGTAATGTTGAATGTATGGAACAAAAGTTGCAGACCGTGGTCTTATAATAACAGTGTATTAATCTCAGAGCTTGGAATAAAGCTTTCCGTTCACAGGTTGCAGCATTTCAGCAATTTTCTCTGTTTTGAAAGATGCAACACCCCTGTGGTAAATAAGTAAGCGTATTAATCTAGTGACTGCTTCTTCACTTCAGTTATATAAAGCACTGAGGGAGAAAAAACACTCATTGTATTATTTTATGTAACTGCCAACTTTAAGTGTAAATCACTTTTCTCATGTGTAGCTAGGTATTTTATTAAATATTAAATATTACCTATTATATATATATATATATATATAGTATGTGTGTGTGTGTGTGTATGTGTGTGTGTGTGTGTGTGTGTGTGTGTGTGTGTGTGTGTTGTAGACAGAGAGCATTAGTTGTGAGTAATGGAATGAATGAGTACTGAATGAAAAGATAACACTGTTGTTATAGAGCAGAGGAATCAAACCTCCCACTATGTGTGAAAAAGACACAAAAGCCCATCACTCTACTTATATTTTCCTGATGCCTTCACACAAGTTTCATTGCGCAGGGGAGGCATAAGAGCATCTCTAATTGATTTCAGTGAACTATTACCATCTCTGACTTTAACTCATTCTGATTGGACCGCTGGCTGGCGGTGATAATGGTATTCCTGTTTGTTCGGGAGATGAGCTGTTCCCAGGGGAACTTGGCAAATGCAAATGGTGTGTTAATGTCACCAGAGGGGTCCCAAAGCCCACCGAGATTATAAACCCTCATTATAAATCTACCAAGATTACTTCCTCCCTCACTGCTGAGAGGTATACTACACTTGAAATTAGTTTTTCTTTTTTTTATAGAGTTGAAAGTTTTTCTTTTTTTACCAACTACCTGTACAAATGAGAAAAGTGATTTACACTTAAAGTTGGCAGTTACATAAAATAATACAATGAGTGTTTTTTCTCCCTCAGTGCTTTATATAACTGAAGTGAAGAAGCAGTCACTAGATTAATACGCTTACTTATTTACCACAGGGGTGTTGCATCTTTCAAAACAGAGAAAATTGCTGAAATGCTGCAACCTGTGAACGGAAAGCTTTATTCCAAGCTCTGAGATTAATACACTGTTATTATAAGACCACGGTCTGCAACTTTTGTTCCATACATTCAACATTACAGTCCACTTTGACACTTTAAAGAGCAGAATTAATGGTTGAGTTTCCTCCAGTACCACAGATGTGGTTCCACTAATCTTAAAATAATTCTGTAGAAACAGTCAAATAATTGTCTTTATTTATCAACCCATGTTTAACTTTCCATAGCAATGTTGAGGCGTGTCAAACTGAGGGTGAACAGGATTGTAGAAACACATGTTGGCAAGATAGATAGATAGATAGATAGATAGATAGATAGATAGATAGATAGATAGATAGATAGATAGAAAGGTTTGCATATGACTGCATATTAAAAATGTGACTTCTGTATGAAAGATGTTGTGTTCATGTGTTACCTAAATGATAGAGTTCTTTACTGTAAAAACAACAGCTATCACATGACGTCAAATGATATCTTTCGTAGTACAGTATCTGCACCTCCTAGATGGAAATGAGCCTTCCCAGCATGCCTCAGGACCCCTGTGGTGACATCATCAGCCCATTACAGATTCCCAGCTCATCTACTGATAAACTGCTGCACCATTACTGCTGCCAGTCACTGTCCCAATCAAACAGAGGTTCAGGCGCACAGCATGACACACACACACGCACACACACACACACACACACACACACACACACACACACACACACACACACCTGTGCCTGTCTCTAACCACAGGGATGAGTTGTTCGCCCTCAGTTTGCCTTGTAAAATAACGACTGGGTTGAAAGGCTTATTTGAAAGATTTCAGATTGTTGCTTAGGTGACCCGAGGGGGTTGTGAAAATTGTGTACTTCCAACAGGGTGCTGTGAGAGTGTGTGTGAGAGGGAGAGTGTGTGTGTGTGTGTGTGGCCTGACTGAGTGAAGACAATCAGAGTCATCAGTCATATCACTTCATCTCAGCTCTGTCTCAGTGTGACTCTGAAGCAGAAACCAGGTCCAATGTTTTCTCTCACACTCTATGTGCATAATGTTTTAAAGCATGGTGGTGCAGTTTGTAAGAGCCAGGGTCTAATTATGTGACCGAGTTTGTTTTTGTGATCTGAGCGTGGTTAACTATATTTCTGAATGTCACTAGTGTGTGTGTATCCGTGTATAAACTCACTTGGGGAGACTGGATTTAAATAATTTTACAAGTTAAATCTGAGTGTTACTGCTGTTTATACAGGACTGTCTGTGTGTGTGTGTGTGTGTGTGTGTGTGTGTGTGTATGTGTGTGTGTGTGATTGTCTTTTGGAGTCAGTCTTGAATAATTTTACATAATCCATGAATGAAGACACACAGTGGAAATGAAGCTGGCATTTGAAACACCACAGCTCTCTGTGCTCAGACTGCTCTTTCTGCTGGCTAATGCTAACACGAGTGTGTGTGTTTATATAAATGCAAAATATTCAGATGAATTAAAAAAAAAATGATTATAACAACTTGATTAGGGCAAACAAGTTGAGTTTTTAATCACTTTACAACTTTGTTTTTTAAAGAACTAAATTAAAGAGAAAAAAATAAAACCAGATCTCACCTGACAGTTGTTTTCAGCACAGCAACACTTTTTTTTTTGATTTGCTCACTAATGAGGAAAGCAAACATAAAGTAAACAACAGAGATCCTCCTTCATTAAAGAACAAAGTAAGAAAACCTGTTCCCAGTGAATTTAATATTCTCATCTGGAATAATTGAACATCTGAGACTCTGCTGTGATTGGAACACCTCTTGACTGTATGGTGTTTATTTAAGTCAATTGCTCTAATTAATTCCCTATAATTACCTGTGATAGACTGGTGACCTGTCCAGGGTATCCCCCCGCTTCTTACCCAATCTCAGCTGGACGGATGACTGGATGGAATGAATTCTAGTTACAGGACAGTAAACTAAACACCTTTGTCATACCTTCGTTTAACAGTCAGATGGGTTTAGAACTGCAAAGGGACTATTTGTCATTTAAGTTTTCCCTGCTGCTGAACGTGGTTTCTTATCAGGAGCATGTGTTGATGATTGTCACTTGACAAGAGCTTCGGCCATCGTTGTGTTTACAACAGGGGCAGACTGGAGGCTACAGTGACTCGCTATCAGAAAGTGAGCAGAGGGGCGGGGCTAGCTGGTTAGCATGCTGACTTGAGTAGAAGAAAAGATGTGACAGAGACAAGAGTTAACATTGGTTTTGCTTTCCACCTCTGGAGACAGCTGCTGGTGAGTAAAAGAACGAAGTTTGATACTGCACTGGCAACATTTTTTTCTAGACTGGTGAGTAAACAGCTGTTAATGCTAACGTTAGCTATGTAGCAATATCAAAACTTACCAATAGCTCCTTTAAACTATAATCTGTAATAGTGAGGCTTAGCTAAACAACTTGGAGCTGAGGTAATTTGTGAACGACAGGACTTCATAAATAATGTCAGCTTAGGTGAAGTTGGCAGCTTGTGGGTCTGAGGGACGGTGGCACTGAAAAGGAGAGAAGATGTGACCACAACTGAGGAGAAAATAAAGAGAGGTGGAGAGGGCTGGGAGGGAGGAGGAGACAACAGAGGGAGTGTACAGTATACATGCAGTGTATTATCCCTCACCTCATCCAAAAGCTGTCAGCATTGTCTATGGATGAAAACATGTTTCCTGATTTAAGAAATAAACTCTTCGCTTGTGTTTGTGAATATCTGTGAGCTCCCAGTTTTGTTTGAATAGTTTGTTGTTGGTTATTTTTATTTATTTATTTCATAAACATAAACCTGTGTAATGAACACCGGCGAGGTGTTTACAGTGAGGGGGTGCTGATAAACATTTGTTGAAACAGCTCATGTGAAACAGTGACAGTGGCTGTAATTACTGCAGTTTGTGAGCGTGCGCATCCTTTGTGTGTTGATGTGTGTCATCGTGGTTGAAGGAGATGAATTGTTTCAGAAGCTGATTCAACATATTTCATATTTCTGCTGGCTGATTGTGGTCACCTCTGATTTTAAACACTGTCATAACAATGAAGCTTGTTTAACTGAGTAAAGAAAATGTGCAGGTGTAAACGGACAGACAGACAGACAGACAGGTATTCCACACACACACATAAGTGCAAGTAAAATGTCTGAAACTTAAGACAAAGAATACATAAAATCATGTACCACACATACACACACACACCTGACACAGATAAGCATGTCTGCTCACACACAAACACAGAACTTATTGCTGTTTCAACAAACACTGGTGGCTGTTCGTTGTTGACAAGAGGATTACCACGTCAATAGGAAATAGCAGCAGCAGCAGGGAGGAGGAGGAAGACGAGGAGGATGAGCAGGGGGGAGGGGGAAGGTGGAGATGACAGACGGGAGAATAGTGGAGCGAATGAGTGAGAGACAGTGGAGAGGAAGACTGAGGACTGAGCATGTCTTGCTGATAACACAAACAGTGTGGCTGTTGTACTGTCTCGCTGCTGCTGCTGCTGCTGCTGCTGCTCTGTTAATCTCTGTCTGATTGGCTGCTGACGATACAGCAGACGCATTAACATGAGATGATGGGAGGCTGGCCGCTGCTGCTGCACGACACAGTCAGCGCAGCAGCAGAAAGATGATGTCAAGTGTTACAGTCAGGGGATATGAAGAGTACCACTGATCACGTACGGAGACAGACACGGGTTCTCTTTCGTGTCTCATCACATTTCTTTAGGAAACCATCTTGGCTTTAACACCGAACACCAACATTTGTTGAAAATGTGTCTAAACAATAAACTTGCAAAGTTAAAACTGGTCTGTAGAGACTAAGTTTGCACCAGTTTTTTCATAGTCATATGCTTACAGAGTGAAATGCAGATCGCATGTTAAAATGCTGACATCTAGGACTCAGTTTTAACAGTCTAAAGCTCATGGTGCAAATGCATTTAGGGCGTCTCCACGTCACCTTTGTTATTTTAACAGCGGGAAAAAAAGGCACACCGTTCAAAAGGGTTGTTCTCAGTCTCTTAATTATTCATGGGAGTGTTTTGATAAATTTCCAATAAACCAATCACAGTGCCGTTTCCCATTCCCTTTTAAAAGCCAGGTGCGCTTGCACTGTGGTGTATTGGTGTGCTATTATAATGTTGCAGTGTTTCAAACAGAATTAGATTGTAGTTGCGGTCAGTTGATCACATATTATGACGGACCAGTGAGCCCAGTCCTGACACAGGCTCGCAGCAGAGTCTCCTGAGAGACATTCAGAGCAGTTACTACTTCTTCATCCTCTCATGTTGCACTGAGCGCAGACTGGTTGTTATCAGTCACTATCGCCTCTAGAGGTGCAAAGTGGTATTACGAGACGGGACAGGCTGGGAATAGCTGGCTAGTGTCCTGAGAAGTATCAGCAGATAATTCTGCAACATAATACATGGATGTCTGTGACAACTGTTCTTTATATTCTGTTGATAATCTCAGTTAATTTTTTGAATGTTTTAAAATAAAGCACTTACATACAGTATGTAACAATAATCCATCAACTGATTGTTGGACCACCTCATCTCGTATGCTGAGTTTCATTGCCACATACGAATGTTACTCTGTCACACTGTGTGTTAGAACCAGTCTGAACACTTTGGGACATTCGTCCATTTTCTCATGAGGACTGAAGGAGGAAGGCAGGAAAAGGCACTAATATAGTCAGTGTTAGTTGATTCATTTTCCCACTGAGAATAAAAACTATTCACCCACATTGTCTTCATGTTTTGGCAGAGAGCAGACAGCGAACCAGATGATCATTGTTTTCAGCCGGAGAATAACGAGAAACTGCGCCAAAGATGCATTTTTCCAACTTCTACCTTGTATAACAGTGGTGGAACGAGCAAGACGACAAGAAATCTGCCAAAATGGATGCGTGAACATATGCTCCTGCACCTGCGTCTCCTCGCCTCCTTGTCTGATGAAGATAAAGTTGATATTAGACTAGATATCAGGCAGGGGCTTTATTTTTTCTCAGGGAATCATTTTGGAGCCTGGACAAATGTTTCAGATTTACTGAAAAGATGTACCTCTCAATTTAGACTTGGCCAAGTCGTTTCATTTCCCTGCTCAGCTTCTGATTCGTCAGGAAAACCTAATTTAATAGATGGTGCAAAGGGCACAAAAAGACCGAGAGAAAAAGTCGGATCTCTGGCTGCTCTCTTTATCATACATGACCCCATCTGGGAATCATACCATGTAAGAGCACATGAATGAGCTTATTCATTCGTGTCCTGCTTTGATTTTCTAAGTACAAGTCTGCTCTCATTAGCTTTCATGTTATTTTCTTATCTTGCTGTTGGAAGCTGGAAAAGATAATCTGTGATTTTTCTTTCTCGCTCTCACTGGAAAGTCAATATACAGTTGTGGAACTTTCCATTTTTTTTTCCGCAAGTCATCACTTCCAGTAAAAAACAATTTGACTTCTAGACAGTTAGTTAGAGTTCAACTAAATTTTATTAGAAAGTGAAAACTCAGTAGAATCCAACAGTCCTGCAGTAAACACACCTGCATGAAAGTGTTACTGAGACTTTGTCCTGCTGCTGAATTGCACTGTTTCACTGAGAGGTATATCTATTACACTCTCATTGGTGATATTTTATGCCAAACATGTCCTCACTTCATGTTGACACTGTTGAATTTTCTTTGAAGAATATGCTGTTAAGGTTGTGATCTAGACCAGTGCCTGAATGTCACTTCACTGTTTTACTCACTTGGCGTCTGAACACGTCTTACCAGCATCAAAAGCGTCCTTGTTAAAATACATTTGGGAAAACAAAAAGAGTGAAGAAAGTGTGAAAAGTGACGATGATGAAAGCATCACCACTTCTACAAGTACAGCGTCTACAGCTTCCATACAGCCTCATTTAGTCTAGTTTTATTGTTTTCACATAGAGTCCCATGTAAACGAGGCAAACTCAGTCCAAGTGGACCGACAGAAGAGGGACTCTGTTCAGACCTACACTAACGTGTGTGTTCAGTGATCCGATCACAAGTGGTCAGCTCTAAGTTCATCAGTTCACACCTGGCTTTAAAATGTGTCTCAAGTGACCGCTCAGAGCTCACTTCCTGCTTTATATGCAAATGAACAGGTATGTGTTGTTGTTTTTAGCCAATCTGATGGACGGCAACATGGTCTTGTGTGTATGTGTGTGTGAGAAAAAGAGAGAGACAGGGCACAGAGGGGTTGAGCGAATCGATGCGCTCACAGCTCTCAGATGAAATAGAGTTTTATCCGCTTGAAATAGTGAAATATTTTGGTTCATTATAAACTGTGTTGGGACTAATCAGACTGTGACAGAGGACGTCAGTGGATGGTTGGTCACGCTGCTAAAAGAACGTGGACACATGTGGTCCAGACCACATCTGAATGTGGTCTGAGTGATCGGGTCTCAGATGTGTCCTCAATGCGTCTTAGGTTCGTTCACACCTGAACTTAGAGCTGAGCACTCGTACGGCTGTGGCTCAGGAGGTAGAGGGGGTTGTCCACTGATGAGAAGATTGGTAGTTCAATCCACTTGTGACATCATCGGTGTGAGAATGTGTGTGTATGGTAGAAAAAGCACCATATGTGCGTGTGACTGGGTGAATGTGACTAGTAGTGCAAAGCACTTTGAGTGGATCACGTGAGACGGATGTTAACACCAGGTCTGAAAGAGGACTCAGGCCTTTTTTGCTTTCACATCCTAGGTTCATTTGAAAGAGGACTCAGTTCTCTCTACGGTCCACTGCAGCTCTGCTGGGGCCTCAGTTCTCTTTCTGTTCAGCTCCTCTGGAGCTCTCAGACATTTCCTGCTTTGGATCATGAGCAGCTCTTATATACACACTATACTATATCGTATTATACACAAGTATATTATATTATTACAGTTACTGCAACACTATTATGTAATAGTATTTAATATTATGTAATGACTGTTTTTTTTAAGTGAGTCAAAATACCTCCTCATGTCAGAGTGAGCAGCTGTGGAAACATGAAAGACTGTGGAGCTAACACAAAGCCGATCGTCATCGCTCTGGCTTTATGAGACATAACATCCACTGGCTCTCACATATCATCATCTTCCTCCTTCTAACCATAAATCCTTGTTCTTAGGTTGTTTATTGTATCCGCTTGTCAGCCTCCACAAACCACATCAGACATTCTTCTGCCCTCACAAACGTTATAGGAGGAAGCAGAGCAGAGCTGGGATTTACTGGTCACATTCGCCTCTTGTTCTACGGTTTTCTCTCTTTTTTTTCTTCCTTTCTAAGAACAGAGGAAACCACTTTATCAACAGCAGTGGTAATCAACACTCTCAGCCTCACAGTGTGTGTATGGATAAATGCAGAGTAATTATGCAAATGTGAGTGTGCACATGCATGTTCATATTTACTTATGTGTGTCTCCTGAGTGAGCTCTTCACGAGCGAGAGGAGGTGGAGGAACAGCAGGAGAGAACCGAGATGACAACGAGAGAGAGAGACCAGAGGAAGTTAGATAAATCACAAGAAGGAGGAGAGGGTGGAGAGAGAGAGAGAGAGAGAGAGGCAGGAGATAAGAGAGGATTAGACGAGTGGGAGAGGAGGGAAGGGAGGAGAGACAGAGGAAAGAGGAGGGCGCTGAGAGAGAGAGATGAAGAAGGAGATGAGAAAGGCAGCAGGAAAGCTGACACCTCAACACTGCGGCAGTACATCCTGTACTCAGCACAACACTACAGAGAGATGAAAAAGAGAGAGGGCAGACTGTGGTAGAGGGAGAGACTCCGAGATAACAGATTGGACA
This sequence comes from Seriola dumerili, assembly GCF_002260705.1. NCBI lineage: Eukaryota > Metazoa > Chordata > Actinopteri > Carangiformes > Carangidae > Seriola > Seriola dumerili. The sequence continues at coordinate 3,421,379 of NW_019174291.1, read as the reverse complement.
GAGATTGTACTGAATGTCTAAGACATTTGTTTAATCCTTGTTAGCTGTGTGTGTATATTTAAAGCTTACACTAATATGAAGTCACTGAATAACAGAAATAACAAAAAAAAAAAAAAAATCCTGACCAGCAACCTGTTGTGCTTTCTCCCTGGAAAAGGAAGAAGTAGTGTGACACAAGGCTGGACAAGCAAAGCTGTTAGCTGTTAGCTGTTAGCTGGGTCCCTGGGTAAGGCTGGTGATATTCTATATCATCACCAAGTCACTCATTTGTCTCATCACCTGCTCCTGTGGTACATGTCATATGTTGAAAAGAAGAGACGAGCGCTGAAAACTCATATTGCTGATCGGAGAGTAGATGCAAAAAAAACATGAATTATCCAGTGTCAGCACATTTTGTTGAATTTCATCAGCCTCTTTCCTCTCTAAGACACAGTATATTGGTGCTGGGAAGGTATCACTCCCCTGAAAAGGAGGAAAATTGGATGCTTTACTCCTCCAGGAGGGAACATCACTGGATCCAGCGTCTCCTCATGGACTGAATATAGATTCAGACTTGTGTTTTCTTTAATGTGCCTTTATTTACTGAATATTTAGATGAAGTTGTTCATGATGTTCATCTAGAGCTGAAATATGTGTATTTCTTTATCATCTTTCATCAGTTTTAACAATAGAATGACTTAAATCCTTGTATCAATTTATTAAACAGTATGTCCAAGTTCCATCTAGTTTAAAAATGCAGACTATTAATTACTATAACAAACTTCTATTTTGTAGAAATTTGTAGAAGGTCAAGTATTTAGGCTTAATGAGGGCCAAACAAAGTGCAATGTCAAACTGAGAGTCGCCGAGCACAAGTCTGCTCAGGTAGTGTTATGTTTGTAGGTTCAACCGTTAGTGACTGCTTATATTATTGTGAAATAAAAAGAGGTGGAAAACAAATATGTTCAGTATCAACATATTTGTGACTTTCTAAATACATACATTAACAACATGTTTCTAATTTATAGAAAGCGTGATAACTTTTCCGACAAAACATACAGACATGTATTTTCTAAGACAGATTCAGCGACAGTGGATAACAGGTGGACAGACAGACACACAGAGGTGGCACAGTCACTGTTTTCCCATCCTCCCTTAAAGAGCAGCTGGAGGTCAGAGCCTCAGAGGGTTTGTTTTTCCTAACAGGCCAACACTGCCAGGTCTAATCAGCCCGAACAACCAGACCGCTCGGCCAAGGTCCACGCAGGAAGCAAGGTCGAGACAGCTGCTGTGAGAAAATGAGTCCACCAGGGTGACACTGTGGAAATAAAGAAACCACAGCGAGCAGCGACACGGCCTCATAAGGCGTCAGGGTGCAGCGGAGCACTGATAAATGGCTTCAAGGCTGCTTCCTCTGCGCCCCAGACCTCCAGGTGGAGAGTGAGTGGTCACACAGACTCAACCCTGTTCTGAAAGACTGAATTTTAAGGAATCAGTTTATTAGTGTTGACAAAAGGAGTCCATTTAAATGTAGAATCAATGCCATGGTGGCCTCAGGATTAAATCACTAACCATGAATGAAACTGGTCATATCATATGTCACTGCATCTCTCCCCTGTTAACTGGCTGCTGAGAGCATAACAATACCCCAAAAATAAAATGAGACACACAATAGAAAAAAATAAGCTGGATCTCGGGTAATTGAGTTGGTGTCTAACCCAGCATGAACTGACGGGAATAAACACACACACACACACACACACACACACACACACACACACACACACACACACACACACACACACACACACACAGTGTCATTGTCAGTCGTACTCAGAACTACAGGCAGTTCAAATTTTGGCTGCAGGAGGGAACTGGAACTTAAGTCCACACAGAGGGGACCAGATTTGGAAAGAACTTGGACGCCCATTGTTGAGAAACAACAGATCTGGAGACTGAACAACTGTGATGCTCCTGTGGTTCACGCTGGGAACACACTGCCTGCGATGCGTGAGTGTGGCAACTGCTGTCGCTGACCCGCTGTGGGGAAGCACGCGTGTGTGTTCACACCGGCTGTGTCTCTGCTGCTGCAGCTCTGTCTCTCTACATAGTGTACAGATTACTAGAAAGTTGGATTTCTCTTCATTATAAATTAATTTCTGATTTATTTTTGACAGAAAACGTCAGTAAAATGTCTCTGTCTCCACATGCAGCTGCTAAAATGGTTAAATAATATATTCATATTTTTTCATGTCTATATCATATTCAGATTCAGACTACACAGAGACAACTATAGTGAAGGTGATGCTGGTATGATGTCAATATGACATCAGCGGGTCTGTTCTCTGCTGGGAGACGTGCCATTTGTGAAAAATAGGCGAAATGCCTAATCTCTAGATCACACGATTCAGCCGCGAGGAGTGAGAAACGCAGGTAGTGTGTCACTCTAACCCTTTAACATGGCCGCTGAAATGAAAATTTAAGACGTTCTGCAGCCGCGACGCACACACCACGTATCCAGTGTCTTCCTGGCCGCAGTCCTTGCAGACATCTTTAAAATGCGCTCCACAAGCAGACATTTAATTCCAGAATCACCTCTACAAGTCGAAGTGGTAAAGACACTCACCTGGCCGAGGTATAGCATATTAAACAGTAACATAGCATCAGCTGGCATTTCCCTGATTCTCTTCAAGACAATAGAAATCCACATTCATAAAATGACAATCAGTTTTTCTCTCATTGTGGGGATTTTATTTATTCAGGGAGTGAGTCAATCTGTTCACATCCCCAGAGTGGGTATTAGAAGACCCTGTTCCACCATCTTAAGAGTACTACCATCCAATTACTGTTTAAAACTTGGTTTAAAGGTCCCATATAGGATAATGGTAGATGTCCATATGTTGTTTGTTCTACATTGCTAGGTTCTATAGCGTTCAAAGCGCTCAGTCCACAGAGAAATGCACTCTGTATTCAGAAACTAAGCCTTAAAACCAGCCATCTGGACTTTGGAACTTTGTGATGTCACAACAAAGTAGTCACCGCCCTCAGCCACACCGCATGTCTCGCCCATCTGGACCCACCACCCACCCTTGCAGGATTTGGTTTCTGTGAGCATTTACCTGAAATCTGCTATTTTTTATTGGTTCACTCGGAAAACAGTCAGACAATCTGAAGAGAGGCCAAAGCCTTCTCTTCTATGATTGGCTCAGTGACATGTTGTTACTAAAGCACTGAGAGCGGAGATGTAAAATTACACTGAGATGTTTTTTGGCTCTTAAAATCACAAATATATCTTCTTATGTATCAACACTTCAAGTAAAACACTGGAGCAGAGGAAAATATGGAGCCTTAAAACTGCACTTTATCAAAAGGAAATAAATGACAGGAATGAGACAAAAGACGGTAAATAAACTTTAGCTTGTAACGTACTACTAAGAAAAAAAGGAAATATATGGAGGCACAGCAGTGAAAATACATTTTGCTTAAATCAATATAACTCTAAAACAATGTCATCTGCCTGAAATAGTTTAACGGTGGAAGCAAAGAGCCTCCTCACAGCAGTTCACCAGAATGTCTTCAGTGATAATTGTTTTTGGTCAGTCCCTAACTAGTGTTTCACTTGTGTTGGGACTCATTCAAGAGACCAGATCTTTGCTCCACAGACAAAGGAACTCACTTCCCCACAGTTCCTCACTGTTCACACCTGAGGACGACCCTCCCCCAGGGACCTCACTGACCAGTCAGTGCGGGTCAGTGTGTGATATGTGACTTCCCCCCCCCAGGGTGTCACCAAACAAAACCAGATCTCCTTCTTTGTTCTCTCTCTCTTCTCTTCTGGGCTTGCTCAGGAGAGCAGCTCCTTCTCTCCCCTCTCGCCTCTTCAAAGGGCAACAAGGCCCCAGCCCAGGTCAGCCCTGCTACCTGAGAAACCAGCTTCAACATCATGTCACAGTCTGTACAGCAGACACCTTCCCAAGACTGGTCAAACTCTCAATTTTGCAGACAACATCACCTCTGTGTTTTTATTAAATTAGCTTTTCTTTGTGTTCAACGCAAGTAAGACAGACTCAGGTCACTGTGACAAGAGAAAACAAGAGAGAAAAGAGATGTTGGATTATCTTTAAATAAACTATAAAATCTGCATATTTACATAAACATGATAAAATGATTTATTAAATGCATGTGTAGGTGGACGCTTGTTTTAAAATGACTGAAAAGCCAAATGTCAGCTTATATAATGGACTAGTTTGTGTGTATGTGTGGTTAACATTCGAAGTGAGACTTATTGCTCAGCCCTCCCACTCTCTTTTTTTTTTAATTTAAATATGTCATTCACTCCAAACCACATTTTCTCCAGTCCAACAGCATAAATGTCATACAACAGAGAGTGGAGTTAGAAAATGTTAAACTGCAGTCACAGCTGTGACACCCCCCCCCCCTCCACACACACACACACACACACACACACACACACACACACACACACACACTTAAAGACATTTTTTACTTTCACTTCACCCACCCACAGATGACATGCACCCTTCATCCTTTTTAAGTTTTAATGCAAAGCTCATGTTCGTATGTCTGTTAAAAGTTATTGTACGTTTCCATATATGACATATATGCACATATAATATAAAAGCACATATGCATAAATTATAAATGAATCCCATTGGAAATTGGAATAATTTCATATATTGATATATATGTCCAGTCCATACAAGTATATATGTTTATGCATGTATGCTTATATTGTAGACATATATAAGCATATAGCACTTTTATGTGGATCTTGTTTAAATAAACTTGCATATATAAATCAATGTATCTCTGTATTGTTAAGATATGGTCACAACATATTTTACCATACAAAAATGAATCATAAAAATACATTAATATGTGCACATATACAAATTTTATTATTGGTATTTCATATATCTTAAAAAACCTCTATGTTAATATATCCAGAGGATGTATATATGTGATAATAATATATGGCAACATCACTCTTAATATAGGGACATATATATCATATTTCACAGTTCTGTATGGGTAATCATCCCTCCTGTCCATACTGGCTGTGAAGTCTGAAGTTTCAACCCAAAGTGACTACTACAGTGTAAAAGAGGAGAAATAAAATCCACAGTCCTTGTTCTGAGTAAAATTACTTCTCAAAACTAGATAAAGTCAATATACTGTATAAGGCACCAATAGCCTGACTGAGCCAAATCAGGTGGGGATCTCAATAAATAAATAACAAATAATAATAAGAGGAAATTTTCTTTCTGAGCTGCAGTGTATCCTACAGATAGTAATGTACTGATGGTAATAATCCCTTGTTACACAGGGAAAAAATGCACAGGCATAATTAAATACATGTCACATCAAAGTTGAACCAGTCTTTTTTGTCTGGTTAACATGGGGGTTTGTTTAAAATCTGTCAGATGGTGTGACTGTTACTGTCAGAATTCTTTTTAGTGACTCGAGGTGGGGGTAAAGTGGACTGCAACGATCTGGCACCTTTGATGAATAAGTAAATAAATCTGAGCGTCTGAACGGAGAGCGAGACAGACGAGCAGACACACTCACACTAAGTTAAGCATCATCACTCGTTCTGTAAGGAAAACAGTGGAGTAGGAAGGAAAGCAGAGATGAAGTACAGTTAACGGAACACTGGCTCCTACTGGGTCTGAACTTCCCCGCTGCCAATCACCAAACATAACGCTCAGCACATTCATTTCGTTTTTCTGTGAGAGACTTCCGTCCTGTTCTGCTCTGAAAGGTGAAGTCGTCTGGTACCAAAATGAAATTCTCTTAAATATTAGAATCCATCAGCTGCAGTCACTGGAGTACATTTTGCACGCAGTCAGTGAAGCATATTTTTGCAGGTTGACATACATCCGTAGTTGTATTTCACATGAGTTACCTGCCAGCAGATGCTGGGACATCAAGTGTGTGCTGTAGTAATGACGGGAGCAGAGGAGGAAGTCAGGTGACGCAGTATAAAGAGCTGCACTGGGAGGATGGGGTTGGGGAGGGGGGGTGGTTTTTAAAGCACAGGACTTTCACACAGGAGACACTTTTTGCTTCCCATTTGAAACCAGTAGCTGTCATTAGCTGTGTCCCAGTTCAGGGGCCACATGCTTCAGAGACGCAACTAGACTGTCCCGAAGGATCCATCAGGTGGATCCTTTGTGGCCCAACCTATCCCAAGATTCATTGCGTGCTGGTAATGAAAATAATATGGCAGCAAACAACACTGACAGAGAGTCTGAGGATTACACTGTTAAATGTAAGTATTGGGTTTCAGCTCAGTTCAACAGCTAAAGGTACAACTGTCGAAACCACGGGCCTTAAATCTTCAAGATTTTGTGAAAAAAGTTACATGTTGGCAAGGTTGCTAGGCGACAAGAGACGTTGTCCTGGCAGGCACAGCGGCGACTCCAAGTGAAAATCCTTTGTGAACCAGAAGGGCGACACCTCTGTAGACCGCGTCCTCTGAAGGATACGGCCCCTGACGCAGCTCCAGTTTCTGTTCCACCTCAACCGTGTGTTTTTATCGTAACCATGGTGACGAATGTCCCCTAATCTTAAGGAGGCACTTATTTTGACCCAAACCACAATCTTTTCCTAAACCTAACCAAGTAGTTTTTGTACCTTAGCCAAACCAAACCGTGACTGTTCCAAAAGTTGAAACATATTTTATTATTGTAACCATCACGATGGAGGTCCAGTAAGTCTGCCGCTGTGTGTGTGTGGTGGGATTGGGGTTGGAGGACTAATTCATCTGACTGTGATTCACTTAAAGAACACTCACACACAGATTCCACATTCATCACAGCCTCGGTGCTGCCTGCGAAAAATACATTCTACTAGATCAATGGATAAAAAAATGCAAACTGAAGGCCAGTCAGATCCACTTAAACCTCACTCTGACAATGACAGATTGGTGCTGCTGTTCCCATGGTGCCTGTCTGCAGAATTGGTCATTACTTTTCACTAATGCTGCATCTGGTCCAAGTGTGTTTGTGCTAAACTGCAGTGTTGTTTTAACAGAAATGATGAAAAAAGTGGCCTGTCAACAACGGGCAACTTCTTAATGGAGGCTTCATTCCAGTTTGGGTTTACTTAAGTGTTTGTAGATTCACAGAGGAAGTTGCTGGTGCTGTTTCATTATCTGGCAGCATGTGGAGCTCCTGTACCCTGGTGGTGACACTTACTGTACCTTCAGTCCAATGAAAGGATCTGAGGTAGGTATTATAACAATACTGAGCTGCAACATAAGAGCTGAAGTTTAAATTCTGATAGTGTGTTGCTATACAAAGTAGGACAATGACCCAACTGGAAAAAATTCACTTTTCTATTTCCAAACATAAGCACTGTTTCTGAATGAACTGAGTCTGTGAGGGCCAGAGATGCATCCATACAGGAAAGTTATGCTTCGTCACATGGACTTTAATTGAACTGAATGAGGCATGATGTGATATTAATTCAGTTAAATTCTTTCAGTGATCATTGGAGGTTTATCTCGAGTCAAAGTAAGCCAAATTCAAATTAGACTGATCCCAAAATATCAATACTTTTGATACTACGTCTCATTTTTGAAGATCGATTCTAGTGTCAATAGGTACAGGTATCATTACCAGTTTTAGTGTCTCTCCTCTGTGTTGGACTCATTTCGGAGTAGAACCGTCTGTGCCAACAATGTTCTGTTGTCGTGAACCTCATAAATTATGACACTGCTCTCCCCTATATGGAAATACATAAGCCGCTGTTAATAATAAAAAGTATATGAATATAAGCGACTCTGGCCCTGTGTTGCTTGGTAAGGGATCGAAAATCTATTTTGTGGCATTGTCCACCCTTAATTCAAACTCGCATTTTATCTTGGCGAGCTGCACTTAAATTTCTCGCTTTTTTTCGTCTAACGATAATGTCTTCAGACTGTGGAAGGAAACTGAAGCCAAACAATACTTTCTAAAACTTCCTAACAATAGAAAATACTGCGGGGAGGTTATATGAGCTGGTGGCCTGAAATATGGGGCAATTGACTTGTCTGAATGATAGAGGTAAATAAATTGACCCTTCCAATTGCAGCAGTACCTGACATCTCCCAGGGGTAAATGTGTCGCACTCTCAGAGTGTGAAGGATTGGATTAGGGCACAGCAGTATGAATGTTGTTTTTACACAAACAAAGCTGAGAATGAGTTTTTAAATGGAGAAACTATTGTGTTATCGCCTTAGAGAATATCAGTGTTTCCCTCGCCACAGATTCGACAGGCAAGACCATTTTAAATAGAGAAACTGACATTCTGGCTCAAAGAATTTCATTTCTGTTTGTTCCAATCCAGAGAGTTTAGTGTCACATTGTCTAAATGCTGTTTCACTGACTCTCCAGCCCACCAGGAAGAGGATTATGTGGGAAGCACAGCATACACACAGCAATGTAACACTTTATCCACCTACCATTTATTTAGCGAAGATATAGCAGCAGTCAGAACTCAGGTTGGACTGCACCTCTGTCACCTCTAACGGTCTCGCAGGCTTTGGTTCCAGTTTTTGATGCATCACAGTTTCTAATCTGTTTTTCAGATCTTTCACCCTGCTGAGAACATTCACAGGGAAACTGTTTGATTGACAGTTACAACAGAAAAGACCAAGTCACTCTTCCAGTGACCCCAGCTAATGATTTGATCTGGTTTAGTGAACCAAGGTCCGAACACTGGGGCGAGTTTTCAGGACTCGCCCCAGAAGGAGGCAGAACAAGGGAAACTGAAAAAGTGTGCTGCTGTCTGGATTGTTTAATCTTATAAAGAGTATCAGTGTTGTGGATACATGGCATGGAGTCATTTTGGAAAGGGTCACAAAGGTCCCCAGCAGGGTTCATGAACAAGGCCCAGGTCAGAGGTTCACTGTGCAAAATCCTAGAAACACCTGCGTTTGAGCTTCATATAATACATAAAATTGTAGTTTAACAAATTCATTATCCTGTGGCAGAGGGAGAGCTCGTCACCCTTCCCCGAGCGCGGGACGCCTCATTACTTGAGCCACATCAGGTAGATTACTAGATGCCAAGGGAGGGCAGATTAATGAAGAAATAACCTCTGCCAGGCTCACAGACCATGTGACTGCTATGTTTTGTTCTTGGCTGCTAATTGTAAATCATCACAACGGACAAGACGGCTCCCTGAAGGGCTGTCAGACTTCTCATCTTTACCACCTGAATACTCTTCATAAATGCCTTAGATGGTGCCAAAATAACAAAGGAGAGATATGGCCACAGTGACAGCCCTGAAGCATCAATAAATGTCTAAATGTCAATGTAGAAAAACAAGAGAGCATGGAAATGTTCTCCCAGGATTAACGGAGGTCTTATGAATGGATTTAGCCATGACCACACTCGTCACACGCCTTTGAGGATATCGTACAAATACTTCATGACTTCTCATTTTTGTCTTTTATGGGCCGCTTTTGGTTGTTTTGGGATTCTTATTGGTTTTTTAAATTTCTATTTGATCACGTAATTATGAAGGAGTATTAGGGCCATGGATGAGAAAAAAAAAATGAGCGGGAGATTTTTCTTTTCATCATGCACTTTGAGAAAAATAGCTGAAATGTTTAGAATAAACTTGCTGTTTCGAGATATTTTGAGACGATATCAAACATTTGACAAAAAGCCTTGTATAGATGATGTGATGAAATTGTACTTTAGAATCGGCTTCAGCAACAAAGAAATTCTTTCTCTTTTGGCTCATAAACACAGTGCAGTTGTCAGCGTTAGGACTTTGAAGAGATTGTGCTGAAAACTGCGTCTGTTCAGAAGGAAAAACCACACGAGCTTGGAAGAAGTGGCTGCATTCATGCAAAGTGAAATAGCAAGTAATGGACAAATGCAAGGATATTGATAGTTACACCTGCGTGCAATTCAGAGGGGATATGTTGTATCACAAGACACAATAAGACAACTGATCATGTTGTTTGATCCTGAGAGTGTGGAGCTCAGGCGGGAGCGGCGTCTGAGACGAAGGCATTACCGCAACAAAGGTCCCAAAGTGCTATGGCACATCGATTTGTACGATAAGCTGAAGCCATACGGCATTGTTATCATGGTTGTATTGATGGTTTTAGTCGCTATGTAGTGTCGATGGAGGCCTACAGAACAAACAATGACCCCACAGTAATAGCAGACTACTTCATCAGATCCATTGTGCGCTTGGGAGGACGCCCAGAGCGACTGCGCGCTGACAGAGGCAAGGAAAATGACAGGGGGAGTTGACTTTATTCTCTTCCTCTTCTGAGTCAGTTTGACTTTATTCTCAACATTTCAACTTTTTTCTCGACATTTCGACTCTTTTTCTCAAAGTGCAAGATCAAAAAGAAATCCTCTTCATTTTTTTTCTCATCCATGACCCTAATACTCCTTCATATGTAATAATAATATGAAAAATAGAAACATTTTATTCATAGGAACCCTTCAAAGCACTCAAGGACACCTTCCAACGCACAGTAAAAGATAAAACGCAATTACAAGGCATAAAATATAAAATTAATTGGAATAAAGATAATTGTATAAAAATAAATATGACTAGTTAAAGATGATGAATCAATACTATGCATGTCTGGTGGAAGTGAGCTCCAGAGTCCAGGGGCAACACGCAGGCTCTAAACCCCATGGTAGTAAGACAGGCAGGAGGGACAGTCAGATTAATGGAGGAGGAAGATTATGGGCATGTGATTTGAAGTAGATCAGAGAGACATGGAGGTGCTAGGTTGACATACATGTATGTATATATGTGACATACATCTTGTACACATTGTGTGGTAATATAGATTTTTTTCGTCTTATTTTGCAATTCTGTAACTGTGACTGTGACAGTGTTTTCTACAGATATGTAATTATGAGCTGGATTTCTAGGAGACAGGGTTAGGAAACAGGTCGACCTTATTTTAATTAGTGGACCGCCCTGTGCAGCTGAATACAGCCAGTTCAAGACTGAAACATGCTTCTCTAGGCTCGTTGAGAGACATATAATTGACAATTTTTATACTCATATGAGTATATGTTTGTATTTGTTCTTATTTTTTAGTTTTGAGCCGACAGATGTTGGATCAGCTTGCCTGATGTTTCAGCCATCGCAGACACATAATTTAATAGATAAGATATAAATAAAACATAATATATTTAGCTTTACTCATTAAAATTTAACTAAATCTGACAGTGCAGAGCCGTCAGAGGTCCTAAAAAAACCTCCTAAGGTCACACACTGTAATACATGGCGTGTGCATGGCGGCTGCATAAAGCCCTGGTTTTCATTTTGGAGCCCATGTTAATGGGTTAGAGCGGACACACTGTTGCGTTGCATGATCTAGACAGTTGTGATGTGTGTGGCTCCCAGCAAATATAGACAGAGAAAAGACCTGTTGATATATGATGTCATATACACATCATACCAGCAACATTACACAAAACTGACACCTTCCACTATGGTTGTCTATGTCTAGGCTGCATCTGCCACGCACACACAACGCAGGCAGTGTGTCCCCAGAGTAAGACATGTCGAAAAATTGCCATTATACAGACATTTTGTTGACGTACTGACCTTTCATCTGGTGCCACCCTCAAACTTTCTGAAAGGATCAAAGAATGACAAAGTTCTCTCCACTTTTCATCTATTAAAGAGTTTTTTTTTCTCTTTTGGATAGAGACAATGCTCATTTATCAACAGAAAACAACACGTGTTTGTTGGCAGTTGGTCTTAAACCGTACTATGTACCGAGGCAGTTCTCACACATCGTCGCCATTGTTGTTTACATTCAACCACGGCCAGAGCCTGCAGTCGCGTGTTATGTCATTCACAATATTTGCGAGAGTACAGACCCAGCACCCTGATGCATTCAGTGCAATATCGGGGGATTTTAACCATGTCACTCTCACCTCTCACCTGACTGGCTTCACTCAGTATGTTGACTGTCCTACAATGGAAAATAAGACACTTGTTGTGTTGTATGCAAATGTCAAGGAGGCCTACACTGCTTCAGCTCTACCACCACTTGGCAGATCAGATCATAATCTGGTTTTTCTTCAGCCCTGTGTACTGAGACAGGCTGCAACCACCCGCTCATTCAGGAACTGGACCCCGGAGGCCAGTGAGTCTCTAAAAGACTGTTTTGAGTGCACAGATTGGAATGTCCTGTTGGAGTCACAGGAAAATGATAACAGCAAGGACCCTGACCTTGATAGAACAGTTGAATGTACCACAGACTACATTAACTTCTGTATGGACACTAATACCAGCAAGGTCTGTACACTGCTTTCCAAACAACAAACCCTGGATCACCAGTAACATCAAGACCCTCCTCAAGCAGAAAGAGGAGGCCTTCAGGGATGGAGACAGGGAGAAGCTCAGGTGTGTGCAACATGAGCTGAAGAGGAGATTAAAGCAGGAGAAGGAGGACTACAAAAAGAAAGTAGAGAGGAAGCTGCAGCACATCAACACCAGAGAGGTGTGGAAGGGGATGAGGACCATCACTGGCTATAAAGAGAAGAACAGCCAGGCAACATCAGGTGATGTGGACAAGGCCAATGAGTTCAACCTGTTCTACAACAGGTTTGACACAGCTTCACCTGTTCTCTCTCCCACTGCTTCAGCTGCAGCTTCTCCTACAGCATCTCCTCCACAACCTGACACTGCAGCTGCAACTCCCTCCACACTGGGGTCAAGTCTCCTGTCCTTTACAGCAGAGGAGGTGAGGGCGGAGCTCAAGAGGCTACGTCATGGAGAGGCAACAGGCCCGGATGGTGTGTATCTGAGGCTGTTAAAGGACTGTGCAGCCCAGCTGGCTGAGTCTCTTCAGAGGATCTTTAACTTAAGCCTTCAAACTGGGAGGATCCTGGTCCTGTGGAAAACATCATGTCTCTTTCTGGTACCTAAAGTAGGACGACCGGCTGAGATAAATGACTACAGACTGGTGGCCCTCACATCACACATCATGAAGACCCTGAACACAGATGCCATCTACCTGAAGGGGCAGAGCCGGCTCTTTTTCCTCAGGAAGCTCAGGTCCTTTGACGTCTGCAGTGAAATGCTGCACATGTTTTATCATCAGTGGTGGCCAGTTTACTCTTTTATGCTGCAGTCTGCTGGGGCAGCAGCATGTCCGACACGAACACAAAGAGACTGGACAAGCTGGTAAAAAGGCTGGGTCTGTGCTTGGCAGGAGTCTGGGCTCACTCGGGACTGTTGTGGAGAGACGCATGCAATGTAAGATGGAGGCCATCTTGGAGCAAACGTCTCATCTCACTGCGCTGCAGAACAGAGAGGTTCAGGAGATCCTTTGTTCCCACTGCCATCAGGCTATACAACACCTCAGCTAAAGGAAGTGGACTAATCTAATTATTATTGTTTATTTATTATTAACTGTTTTTATTATTATTATTATCAACAATGAGCTAATGGACATATGAATTTCCCCTAGGGGATAAATAAAGTATCTATCTATCTATCTATCTATCTATCTTACCTAATATATTACCTTGGTAGATTAATTTTCACCTGCCTTCCGTGGCGGGATGTTAGAAAGGTGCATGATGAAATGAATGTCCTTTTGAGGCAACTAACATGTCTACAGACTTTCTTTCTCCCCACATCACCCCACTGTTTTGAGTAAATAAAGGCTTTTCCTTTTCATTTTTTTTTAAGTCATGACAGGAGCATTATAGTCTAGTGAAGCACAGGTAAATCCAGCAACTCACTCAGAAATATTGATCAGTCAGTTCATCCATCCAAATTTTTACCAATCCATCTTTCTGTCCACCCATTAAAATGCCCATCCATCCATTCATCCAGCTTAATTGCCATCCATCTCCACTCACCCACAATATATATCCATCTATCCATCATTTCAAACGCCTATCCAATTATCCACCCATCCATCTATCTTCCTGCTGTGGAGGACATTTGTATGGGACAGACAGTCTGCAATAGGGAGACAAACAAAAAAGATAAAGTGAAAAGAGGTCTGAGACAGAGGGAGTGTGTTGGAGGGTTGTGTGTTTTTGTGAAAGATACATACAGAAAAGAAGAAAGGGGAGAAAGAGAGATGGTGTTGAAAAGGCGAGGGTGCTTGGGTAGTGGTCTCAGAGGGCTGAAAGTGTTTGTGTTGACCACTCATCAGTATTCTCCACATCGCTCTTCTAGCTCTGTGTGTCAATTGCAGGCATCCTCTCTTATTCTCCTTGTTTCTTCTTCTTCTGCTGTATTCCCATCATGCCCACCGCCCCTCCTAACCTTTGCTATGCTAATGTTTCCAGGGGCATTAGTTCACTCTGTAAGGACTTTAGCTGGCTTTATAGCACTCAGCCGCCAAGTTACTGGGATTTCTGAAGAGCAAGAAGTGAGAGAGAGTTCAACCCACAGAGGTACGAGAAAGTTTGATCACAAAAATAATGAGAAAATGGAGCGAGTTCAAACTGTGGTACACGCTATTGGAACATTTTAATATGATCGTATACCACAGCCACAGAAAACGCTCATTTATGATCAGCTAGCGAGCGTCTGACAGCTCAAACACAGAACCAGTCAATTGTTTAAATTATTGTGCAATCACTCTGTTCCAGACTGAAATATATTTTGCACAGACATTCGTGGTCCGAAGAGGATGATTAGTGTGATCTCCTGACTTTTATTCTAGCACCACCAACAGGGCTAAACCTCTACGTATCCAGCCAAATATATCTGTATCTACCAGATGGACTGGTACAAACATTCATTGTTTCAAGAAGATGCTCCTAATAATTTTGGTGGTCTTTTGACTTTGTCACAAATTTCCATAGTCCCAAGAGGATGAAACCTAATTACTTTTCCTCCAACGCAGCCATGAGGTTGACATTTGTGGTTCAGGGTTTTTCCATGCAACAGGGAATTCATAGTTTTTGTAAACTTTGGTGACCCAGTGACTTATGTAGCACCAGAATCAAAATTTCAATTTGTCCAACACTTTGGTTTCTCTATCTGGTCGTTAGAATTACAGCTTCACACAGCTATCATACCCTATTCACATCAAAATTAGCAAGTATAAGTGGGGTTTTCTAAATGTGGGAAAACCCCTGTTGAAAAAGGCTATTGAGTCTTTTTACACTAACAGCCAGGTTTACTGGACAGGACACACACTGCAGGGAGCAACATAACCACGTGCACTTACAGAGCACATACACACAGACGCAGCAGAGAAAACGTGAGCTGCTAGCTGTCGTGTAGACTGGTAAATATGGATCTGGTGTGTGTCATTAGTGGGCTGGTGGTCCATGTACTTTCAGGCAGTTTGTTTTTTTTGTTTTAAACTAAAAATGACAAAATAAACAAACAATAAAAAAAACAAACATGGTATTTCCGGTTTGTCTGTAAACTGACAAACAGAGCAGTTTTTCAGTCTTTGTTGTCAGAATTAAAGGTATATTTCAAAACAAAACGTAAGGGGATAGTGTGGCCATACTGTCAAAGTGCAACATTATGCAAGCACAGACAGACAGACAGAGAGACAGACAGACAGACAGACAGACAGACAGACAGACAGATAAATAGATAGATAGATAGTTTTTTGTTTTTTGTACAAAGACATGAAAAAGTATTTTATCAAAAGAGTGTCATGTATTATTTACTTGCATAATGTGATTTAATAGCCTAATTAATTAATATGTGGAAATACACTTTGAAATATTAACCTTTACCTCCGTGTCACCTGACTACCTTTCTTTATTCCTCAATTCACCAAGAAAAAGGAAAAAAGGAATTTTCAAACACCAGAATTTGACAATTTCTTCTAATTTGATGCTCTTCTCTTCTGTTGTTTCATTCTAAAGAACAGAATTTAAAAAACGGAAAACACCATGTTGATTTTTGTTGTTCTTTTTTAAAGGAAAACACAAACTGCCTCAAAGTAGAAGACTGTTGGTGCTTCTGTCAGTGTTGGAGCCTCCATGTGAGACACTTCTGTGGGTTTGGATTTTTGTCATTTCCTGTTTTATTTTGTAGTGGTTTCCTTGTGTCTCTTGATATTTGTACTTCCTGTCTTTAAACTGTTCCCCTGTTTGGGGACTGTCTGTGTTTCACCTGTGTTCAATCACCCTCGCCTCCCTTGTGTCTATTTAGTCCCTTTCCATAACATTTTTTTGCACTCACCCCCCATGTGTTGGCTGCATTTAGGTCCAGCCTTGCCCCTTAAACCGCGACAACTTCAATCTGTTATTGTGGGTTTGAACTGCAGCCCTGAAATAGGTTTTAAAAACGAGATTTTCTTTCATCCCAAAGCACNGTGCTTTGGATTTTGACCAGTTTTTGTAAGTCTTCTGTTAATAACATTTTTTTGCACTCACCCCCATGTGTTGGCTGCATTTAGGTCCAGCCTTGCCCCTTAAACCGTGACAACTTCAATCTGTTATTGTGGGTTTGAACTGCAGCCCTGAAATAGGTTTTAAAAACGAGATTTTCTTTCATCCCAAAGCACAGTGTAGCCGCGTTGTTTCTGGTGTAACGGCACCGTGTTGAACAGTCGACAGGTGTGTTCACAGTGTCTGTGCTCTGAAAGATGCCACAGCAGGAAAAGGGTTAAAAATGAACGGGTTCACCTGGGTGTTTTGTTTACGTGAATGCTGATCAGAGCTGGAGTGATACATACCTGTGACTACTGCAGGGTCATTTGTCCCAGGATAGTGTGACAATACCAGGTGTTCTCACATAGTATCACATACTATATAAAGGAATAATGGATTTCAATTGTAATATATCAATATATCTCATTATGTATAATTACTTAGATATCAATAAAGACGGTTGTTTGGTAAACAAACCAGATCATTTCTGCTGTTTAATACAGTCTGGCAGCACAGGCACTTTATTTTTAATTAGCTTGTCAGATTTGTTATGAAATCTATTGGATTGATTTATGGTATAAAACAGAAAGTGTGTAGCTTTAAGAAATAATGAAAAGAAAAATCAGTCTCAGTTCTATAAGTGCATAATTTTATGTCACTATACCTGTATATACTTACATATAGTTTGATGCTGACTCTGTTGGATTCGCCAGTAATACACTGTATACACAATACATAAAGGAGCAAATCACACACCAAGCTGCTACAAATATGTTTTTAAATGGAAGAACAACTAATTACATTTTACACTCGTGTTTATTTGGTTGCTTATGTCTACTTAACATGTGTGACTAATGTGTGCATGCATTTTATGAAATGCATATGCAGCTCCCATTTAGCTTCTGTGATGAAATATCCTGTCACAGTGTCAGTAATGCTCATTTGAAAACGGTGTGGTGGTTTGATGCGAACACAAGGAGGCGGGTTTGATTTTCGGCACTGTGGCGCTTCCATGCCGAGGGTTTTGCCTGCACAGTATTCACACCCTAGTGCAAACACTGCCTGTAAAATATATTGAAATGTTTTTGCGGTATTGGGAAATCTTTCATTTGCAAGTTGCAGTTAACTTTGACCACCTGGTTTTAAATACTGAGAGCTGAGAGCTGAGGAAAAAAAGGTAAAAGAAAAAAAAAGGAAAGCTGATGCTACATTAACCACCTTTCCTCCTGAACATGTGTGTGTGTGTAAACATGTATCCCATGACTTAAATATGGAATCAGATCAGATTTAGGCTGAGGTATTAGTGTTGGCGAAGAAGTTGTCTAGACAAATGTTTCAAAGCAGATAATGGTGTCAGTTTGAGGTTAGGAGGGAATCTGCCTCAGCCGGGTATTTAAGGTGGTTTGAGGTGAGCCTGAGGGTTTATGGGAGTTATATTAAAGAGACAGGCAGCCCAGATGAACTGGAGCGAACACTCCCAAATCATTCTATTTGTTTCAACCTGTTTGGAAAACCTTGCAGCAAGGCAAGGCAGGGTTTCAGGTGAGGGGAAACACCTGGTAACCTCAGTGGACCCACATTTTCATTTGAGAATTTATCCAGTTTTAGGCTGAGGAAAATACACAGCAGTTCCTTTCTACGTTAAATAAACTTCCCTTCCTTTCTTTCAAAATGACACGTAATATATTTGATATTTGCATAAAGCTGCATTGGTAGTAATGATCTTGTCAGCTGTATCAGAAAGGTAGAGGGGCGAGATGTAATGGCGAACCCGTACATGGAAGCCATGGTCCAAAGCAGATAATAACGATACTCATGTGAGCCAGAAGTGTAAAACTGCAGAGAGTAATTCAGTCCAATGCTTTGGTGGATGCAGAGTTTACCCAACGAGTAACGGACTTTGAGTAGAACGCATAAGGTAAATGCTTTTGTGTGTATGTTTTGTAGCTACTGCTTTGACATGATGTAGTGTGTTAAAAAGGAGATACTAAGTGTGATTTGCATTTATTTTCAATGTGAGAGCAGCTAATGTGACCGTGTGTTTCTCGTATTCCCTAATGTTACCAGCTAGTTTAAGCTCTCACAGACTCGGTATGAGAAGTAAATGAGCTTGTGAATGAATTAAAGGAGACTAATAGAACTGCTAATGTACACAGTAGACCAGGAAATACTCTTTGGACCCGCTGGATGAGTAGAAGTCTCCCATTCAACTCACGTCGGGACTGTTGTCGCCAGCCCGTAACCTCATTGACTGGTCGCCTTGTCAATCATCGCCCTGCTCTTCACCTTTCGGCCATTTGTCTTGGTCACAACGCTATATGCGTTTAAAACTATTTTATTTAACTAAATTCTTCTTCTTTCAATTGAAGGTACTGTCTTTGTGTCGTCTGTTTTGAGTTAAAAAGGGAATATTAAGAAAAGAGAAAAAACTAAATTCTTAATGGGATTTAAAATCAATATTTCATATTTTTCATGTTAAAGTGGAGGTACCGCCATTAAGTTAAAATTCATAAATAGGTTTTAAAAGGGTTGAAAACAATTAAATTTCTCTCCTGTTACACATGCTAGCACGGTCAGCCATAAATAAAAGCACCCAGGGCCCCGCACATATAGCTACGTGGGAGGGTGTTACACTATAAGCAGAGACTATGCAGAGCTGGTAATGTCATGTTCACCAGGAGAAAATACATATTTAAGTCAAAACACGCGCATGTTCAAAAATCCTCTGTGTTTTGAATTAAAATTAGGTCAAATTTCACAAGAATGAGACCTTTGAAAGCAGAAAATATTTACATGAAAATGTGTATTTGTGCCTACCATGGTGGTTGTGATACTAACTAGTAATAACTAAGTTTAATTCATATGAAGGACATTTTTACGTAAAGTACTACGACATAATTGCACATGCGGTAGGACAGTAAAATTATAAGTAACCGGTGGCCCGCTAAATAATTTTGATATCAGACAGTCCCACATTTAAATATTATGTCCAGATAGACAATCGACCCCCACATGCAGGATGCCTGTTAGTTGCACAGCGCCTGGTGCTGAAATAGATCTCTGTCATGGCAACAGTTACCACTTCCTCTTTGATGATTTTGCCTACAAAATAAAAGTGTGAGAAAGTTTGTTTTTTGCAGCAAAGCTTTATTTCGAGCTAATTGAGAACTTTTATTCCAACAAGTCCTCCAACCTGATGAACCATACAGGTGCTCCTGTCACGATTACTACGACACGGGCAAAATATGGGCTCATTTTTTTTTTACAGGAGGACAGTCTCGTCAGATAAATTGGCCTGAGGCTAAACTTACTTGCCAGCTCCTGGTATAAGAGAACCAGAGGAGCGTATCTGAAACCCTTCTTGTATCTTTTCTGCAACTGGCAGATTTTTGCAGCTAAAATCTGAGCATACATCGTTGTCCAGAAATAACTCAAATTGCACATTATATCTTCTAGCCTAGATCGTGTTTTGTGGAAGCCCCTCATGACAAATCCTTAAGCTCTGGATTGATGTTAAATCAACTGTAAAGCGGTGTACAGATTTCATATGAACCTTATCAGTGAAATGCAGATGAGATGTGGAACATCAATATAATTGCACTTTCCTTTGTTTTATATGCATTATTTTTAGAGTATGAGGATTTACATGCATGTGGCTGCCTCCACTAAAACCCACTGGAGCCAGTGACTTGCAATTAGGTTGACATTTGTATTCACATCTGGTGATAATTAGCAGTCATCACTGTATCTTGTATTGAAAAGATGGCTTTTATCTCTCTTTGGCTGATTAAAGGGATCAGCTTTGTTATTTATTCATTTTCATTGAACCAGTCCATAAATATAGCGTCAGTAAAGGATCATTAACATACATACAGAAGAGCTGGAGTTTGTGATGCAGTCACTTCATATAGGAAGTGTGGGACGGAACAGAATGACATCTCTCCCTGGATGCTCACATCAAAAATCATGTTTATTCATGAGATGAACAGACATTTGATGCTTTTCGTAAGTGCATTAATTATTTTATACTCCCCTGGTGGATTCATTTAGGTGTTTAGGTGAAAAAGATTTTCATGCTTAATGCAGCTGCACAGTAGGACAGTGGTGGAGAAGTATTCAGGTCTTTGACATAAAAAAATTTAATAGAACACAATGACTCCATTATGAGTAAAAGTCTGACATTTAAACTTTTACTTACTTAAACTCTGTACAAATTGGCCCATCTCATACTAATATATTAGAATATGTTAATGAGTTATCACTATTGTTATGTTGTCAATGTTGCTTATGTTATCAGGCAACATTGTAATGTATTAGCTTTTCAGCACTTTCAGTACAGAGCTAATTTTGAACTATTTTACTGATGGGTCAGTTACTTTACTGCATAATGATGATTATTATTTTACAAGCTGATTAAGTGTTTTCTTTTATGTCAAATCTTAATCTGAAACTGACACTGGTAAATAAATGCAGTTGAGTGAGGACAATATTTCCCTCTGAAATGCAATGGAGCAGGAAAATGTAGCATAAATAATTAAGCACAGGTACTTAATGTACCTAGTTACTATAGTAACCCTACTTTGAAGTTGCTGAAGCAGTTTAGATATAGTAGCTCTGCATTAAGAGGACATTTTAGTTTTCCTTTCATGGCTCCTATGATCTGGAAACAATGAAGAAAATCGTCTCTTCATCTCTAGATTGAACAAAATACTCAAGTTCAACCTACAGCACGTCTTCAGACTCATAGTTCATCTAAGAAATGTTAGAAGCAACTTGAACTTTGTTTTTTTTACCCAAACGTCTGTGTCTGAAGTATTTTTTGGACTCACTCGGTTCAGTCATGTGCAACATGATACGTCAGCAGAGGAACTTTTTTTTCTTGTAATATTATGATTTTATTCTCAAGATTAAGACTGTATTCTCATAATATTATGAATTTATTCTCCAAATTTCAGATTTTTTTTTTCCTCAATGTGGCCTGAATAATCCGTCGTATGATTTGACTTGCATTCTTGTAAATTTAGGGTTTCAGTTGAAGCTATAGTAGTATTTGTTTATAAATACTGTCATTTCCAAAAGCCTGTCTCCTATAACTTACATTTCTATACAGCTAAACTGTGGCAGCAAATGGAATTAGTAGGAAACATCATGTGAGGTGGTTGGTGTGAATGGTGGGTGTCAAACCAGCGTCCGGGTTCACATCCAGAGTCCGGTCTGTGGTTTAGGACAACAACAGCTCTTTGGTTAAGGTTAGTGAAAGATGGTGGATTAAGTTGAACTTTTTCTGTATTAAACCAGACCAGGATCTTTCCCAAACCTGAACCAGGAGCTGTGAGAGTCTGAACAGAGCCATGAAACAGCTTAATGATGCTGGAGTGGGAATGGTGCAAACAAACACATCGTCTGTGAACATTTTACTTATATATTCTGTACTAATGTATTTGTGAGCGACCAAATATGTTAATTAATGACATATCCTCTTTATATGAATAGAAAACATTCCTGCTGTTGCAGTTCTATAGAAACATCAGTTTTATGCGATTGAGGTGTTTTTCAGAGTTGGCTGTATTTTAAGGTGAGATGAGGTTGTTTGTTCTTGTCTATAAAGGTGAATTTATGATCAGAATAACAACAATTTCTCTCCCTCTGGCTCTGTGGTTTCCACCTCACTGATCTGTCCCTGTTCATCTTCTCCTCGTCCTCCATCTTACTTTCTTAATTTCATTTTCGTTTCTGCTTTTTTTCTTCTTCCTCTCTTCTACTTCAGCAGCTCCTTGTTCTCACCCTGACATATTTTCTTCTTGACTGAAGCAGGAAACACTGTGTGTATGAGTGTGTGTGTGTGTGTGTGTGTGTGTGTGTGTGTGTGTGTGTGTGTGTGTGTGTGTGTTTGTTTGCCTGCACGGCTGTGTGATCTTTGCTTCTTCTTCATAAATTTGGAGCGTATGAATGTATTCATGCATGCCTGTGTTTTTAGGGAGCCAGCCTGTTTTGCAAAAATGCCAGAGGATGTGTGCCTGCCATCATTTCTGTGTGTGTGTGTGTGTGTGTGTGTGTGTGTGTGTGTGTGTGTATGTGTCTTTTGGTGGCTGTGTTAGCTGTGTTTTGCCCGGTGGGTGAGTCGTGCCCAGACTGGCATTAACCCTACAGGTTAGTGCCACAAGCTCACACAGATTGTGTACAGGTGTGTGTGCGTGTGTGTGTGTGTGTGTGTGTGTATGTGTGAGTGAGTGAGACAGATACACACCAAGACAACACACTGAGGTGCATCACAGTGATAAGCTCAAGACAATAGTGTGTGTGTGTGTGTGTGTGTGTGTGTGTTTGGTGTGTATGTATGTCTGTGTGAGTCAGAGAGAGAGAGAGAGAGAGAGAGATGGTAACTGAGACAATAAGATGCTCGCTGGCCAACAGTGTCAGTTTCACTGGTGACTATGGAGTAGTGACTCTGGGCGAGAGACAGAGAGAAGCAGAGAGAGAGGGAGACCTTTAAAACTGCACATTTGTCATGGGCAGAATTATTTCAAATCTGTTTATTCACTACACATATCAGATAGAAGACAAGGCAGAAAAAAGCCAAACAAAGGAGTTCCCATAAAGGCACAGGAGAAACTTATAGTATAGAGTCTTTATATTTAAAACCCAGAGAGGAACTTCATTAACATGAAACTATTGAACGGGCACAAAACAAATTTGAGCACCTATCAATCTGCAGGTCCAGATTCGAGAGCGAGCGCCGACGTATTCATGAGCGCAGAGCAAGTTTGTGGAGCGAGCGGAGACAGGAACGTGAGTGTAATTGATGTTTGAGCTGCGAGAGGAAGCGGGTTCCCCTAGTTTTGCATGAATGAGCCATTTGCCCTTATCCACCTGCTTTTTGTCACGCTGCGTTGCCCCCTATTTGTCTCTCACATCGAAAGCTAAAGTAACGCTCCTCCTCACAGATATCGCCCGCGGGTCACCTCCTGCGAGCCTGAAGCTGAAGCTCGCAGGCGTGTTTTACAAACTTACCTCTGATTGGACACTTTATTTTCTCCCCGCGTGCCACATGTAGTTCATTTTCTGAGCGATGTGTTTCTGCACATTCATTTTCTTCATTAAGTCTTGGTAGCTCATTACAGTTCTGTCACAGAGGATTGGGAGCTGTTGGCTGTGACCACCGGTGCTCCCTCTGTTTTGTTGTAAGTACTTGTACCGTAGCAGAGTTGAATAGAGGACAATGCTGTGCTTTTGCTTTCCTGAGGGAAACCAAGCAAGCATCATGTTGTTATCTCCAGGCTGACACTTCCCAGCTCCAGAGGACATTTGCCAAGGCCGAATCTCTTTCAACTTCTGCGGTTCGCACCAGCAGATAACTTGTGAGTCCTGAGACACACCTGGTGCCACCAGCATTTTTTTCGCAGTTCATTTAATAATGAATGGCATCCTGTTGTTTCCTCAGTGTTTGAGTCTGCCTGTGTGAACACTGTGTAAAAGAACTTTGAAAATGACAATGTATAATTCATTCGTGCAGCTCAGCTCGATTGAGGTAGTTTACAATTAGTCAGTGATGCAAACTTGCCTGAACTCTATATGGAAGCAGATCAGGAATTTACCGCCCCCCCCCACGGCAGGAAAGCCTCATGCCTTCATTGTTTAAGATTCACACTTTCATTACAGGAAACACAATCAGCTTTTAATGCTGACCTTACCCAGCACAAGTAGATATAACCCTTACAAAAAAGCTAAATTTAATATTTCACGTGATGAAAAATCACAAGTTTATTACTTCATGTTTAATCTGGAATTGAAGACTGAGTGAGTGAGTGAGTGAGTGAGTGAGTGAGAGAGAGAGAGAGCATTCTTGTGTTTTGTCATCAGCAGTGTAAATATGAGTAAGTGGGACAGCTGTGTTGAACAGCCAGGCCCTGAAGCTCTCTCTCTCTCTCTTTTCTCTCTCTCACTTGCTCACTCTCTCTCTCACACACACACACACACAGACACACATTGCTGTCACTGCAGCTTTACTTGTGTACCCGTAGAGACCCAACCTGGCAGAGCGAGTGTACATAGCTGCACGGCATGACAAGGTGAAACAGAGTACACACAGGTTGGTTCATGCACACACACTCACTCCCTCCCTCTCCTGCTCTCTCTCACACAGACACACACTTCCTACGTCACATATGCTCTCGTGCTGATAGGTAAACTATAACGTAAATAATGGTGTCACAGATACGATTGATCGATGCTCACAAACTCACACTCGATATACAGTACGTACTCATGCATTCTTCAAATTACTTAAGATAGCAAACACACACACACACACACACACAAACCATCATGAGATTTCCATTTTAAAGCCCACTTAACCCCAGGTCACCTCTATTACTTCAAAATGAGCCATCAGATGACTCGTCAGCGGGTCAGTTCGTTAAGACTCCACCTCGTTATCCATAACGAGGGCTCAGAGACCTCGCTGACCTCTCGGAGTTAAGTGTACTCTGGGACGATGCACAGGTTATATTTCCCAGGGTGCTCGGGCTTATTGA
This sequence comes from Seriola dumerili, assembly GCF_002260705.1. Lineage (NCBI taxonomy): Eukaryota > Metazoa > Chordata > Actinopteri > Carangiformes > Carangidae > Seriola > Seriola dumerili. Next base: position 3,396,496 of record NW_019174291.1, on the reverse strand, counting down.
TCATTGTGAGGCAGGTAAAAACCCGATTTGTGAAGTCACACTCGAGTGCTTCTGATCTTTGCCTTTGACAGAGATACATGCAGGAGGTCAAAGGTCACAGGCGGTCAGGCAGGTGAGAACTGTTATCTGACGGTCTTTGGGAGCACCAGGCCATGCTGGCACACTCTTAATCTGTACACTTTAAACAACTAAGACAACTTCAGGTGAGGTCAATATGAGCAATTTACCTCTCACATCTGTATATTATAATTTACATGTGAACTTAAGTTTAACATGGGGAGAAACCATGTGTGAATCTTAAAATTCAGATGGTTTTACATGTGAAAAAAGAAAATGCCACATTTGAAGTGAAGAGTCTCATTTTATTTTGTGATTTCACATGTAAATCTGAAAGTTTCTTGTCAAGTATGGGTTTCACATGGGAATTTGCTTGGGTTTCACATGACTATATACAGTACATGAGATTTCACATGTTAAATTTCACTTGTGCTAAAATCACATATACAACATGTTTTTTAGCATGTGAAATTCATGTGGTTTTAATGGCTTTGTACATGGGTTTCACGTGGAAATTTACATTGGCTTCACACATTACACCGCGGAAATGTTCCAAAACCACATGTTCCACACATTTCACATGTTAAATTTCAACTGTGCTAAAAAAAAAAATCACATGATCTTTGCACATGATATTCATGTGTTTTTTTCTGTAATGGTTATTTTTGCAAGCGCATTACAAGTAGAGATACATTTAAATTGGAAAAAGTTTTGTCATGAAAGTCATTTCAGTTAATCATCGATGACAATGTCCTTCCAGCATGAAACTGTTGATGGGCGTTGTAAACTGAATCTGGCTGGAAGGTAAACTACTCTCCTGTCTGTGCACTTTAAGTTTCAATAGGTCTGTTTCTCTGAATTACTTCAACTATCCTCAGTAAATTATAATAAATTATCTTTGCAAATGCATGATAAGTGCAGCCATAATAATTAGTTTGTTAATGTTCCATTAAAAAGTAAAAAAAAAAAAAGCAATTCAATTTTCATTTTTTTTACCCTGCACAGAACATTGACTAAATAGCCTCTCTGGCACCGGACTCCCACTGACTGCACTTTAATGACTCATAGCATGTAAGAGATGTGATGTGTAGCCATTACTGTTAATGTGTCAACATTACTGCTATTGTTCAGTGCTTCATTATATATTTATGCTTCTCTTTATTACCTATGTGCTAATTGGACAAATATTGTCACTGTAGCAGCTTAGTAAACTTAGCTACTGAATAATCAGAGTAATCAAACTATAACTTAAATGAAAATAGTCATCTTCTTAACATAACGTGGATACAGCATCATGTTCAAGATTTCTTCAGCATAATCAATCAAACCGTGAGGGCAGCAGGGTAAATGTTTTTATTTCATTTAACTTGTATCAGATTTCACTTGAGTTTTGATTGTGATGCTTATTTCCTCTGAATTTATGTTTGCACCTGTGTCTGTTTGTTTGTTTGGATTACACGAAAAGTATTGAATTGATTTGCATCAAACTTGGTAAAGAGATGGAGCATGCACCAGGGAAGAAGCCTTTAAAGGTCCAAATAGTCTAAAGGTCTCTGTCCATGTGTTGTTTGATTATAGATCAGGTCTAGATTCTACATTAATACTGTGAAAGTATCAAAGCCTCAGTCCACAGAGAAATGCACACAGCCTGTATTCAGAAACTGAGCCTTAAAACCAGCCATCAGGACATGTGGAACTTTGTAATGCCACAAAAAGTAGTCACCGCTCTCAGCCACGCCCCAAGCCCCACCCACCTGGACCCACCAGCCAACCTTGCAGGATTTGCTTCCTTTGAAATCTGCTATATTTTTATTGGATCACTCAGAAAACAGTGAGCCAATCAGAAGACAGGTTCAGAGCCGCCTCTCTTCTGATTGGCTCACCGAGCTGTTGTTACTAGAGCTCCAGAGAGAAGCTCAAGAGAAGGGATGTAAAACTACATTGAGATGGTTTCTGGCTCTTAAAACCACAAATATATCTTCTTATGGATCAACACTTCAAATAAAACACAGGAGAAGAGGAAAATATGGGACCTTCAAATTCTGGTGTGGATCCAGGGACATTTGATCACTTTCCTTAACATTGCAAGATTTCTTCAGCTTACCTTCCTGTGCAGCTTTAAAACACGACCACTATTTTAAATTTCATAACCAAAGAAAACAATATATTCATCAGTGATTTACTTTTGCTGATTACTTTCATGGGTAGTACTTGAGGAAACTTTGCATTTAAACCTTTTTATCACAGGACAGGTAAGTTAACAGTAAAGAGCAGAAAACAGAACAAAGCAGAAGGAAAATGAGTGAGAGAACAAGAAGCAAATTATAAGTGATGGGAGAGAAAAACCTGTATTTTCTCTAATAGCAGAGGCAAAGTCCCTTGTGACTGCCTTGATTACGGCCTACTGAAAAGACTCGTTAAACCTGAGTGGGGTGCCGTCTCGCAATGTGTGTGTTTTCTTAGATGTGTTGTTTACTGCCATCATAAAGGTCTGATTGAGTTTTACAAAGGCATGTAATCATATACAGCAGGGGCTTGAATGAAAGCACACCTTGAATAAATCAAATACTTACACACACAAACATACATCCTGTGAACTCTATTATTGTCCATTCATCATCATCCCAGCTCTCTGTGTTCTGTTCAGGGTTTTAATTGCTATGTGCAGCTGGGAGAGAATGACGAGTACATTCCTACACCATCGCTTAAACACTAAGTGGCGATACGTTCTGTTGTCTGTGTGTGAGGTTACACCTCAGGAAATGTTGCATTGTCCGTTTACAAGCTTTTTTTATGTTCTTACTGTGCACAGCTTTTTATATGTGTCTCTATTGATAAGTGTGTGTATGTGTGTGAGTATGAGCTTCACTAGGCATCAACAGCATATGGATGATAGGCCTATATAGCTAACATATAGCATTTAATGAGAGGTCAAAGGTACGCTCATTCTATTGTCAGCTCACTGATAGGGAGCAGGGGTGCGAACACTGTCCTGTAAAAAACGAGCCCATAGGTTTTTTTTATCCGGCAGGTTGTTATTACCCATAGTTACATTTTGTTGCTAGGCGACATCTAAAGGTCGTAGTTATTATGACAGAAGAAAATGGAAAAGTGCGGTGATATAGTATAAAGGGAGATAAAGTCCACGCCAGGAGGAGGTTGTGGTGGATGGATGAGTCAACAAAACACAGGAATATGACACAGGAGAGTGGCGTTCGACTCCCGTGTGAAGACAGCAGTTTATGGTTGTTTCGTTCATTACCTCAACCACATTGTTATTATTGTAACCATGACAACAAAGATCATCTAATAAAGGAAGTACTTATTTTAACCCAACCCACAATCTTTTCCTAAACCTTAACAAACCATGACAGTTTACAATCAAAGCCATGACGATGAGGGTCCGGGACGCAGCTGTCGGTCCGATTCCCATGTGAAATTAGCAGTTTATGTTGTTTCTATTATCCATTACCATTTGACAAAGTTAACCACGTAACCATGACAACAAAGGTTGTTTAATGTTGAAGAGGTACTTACTGTAACCAAATCATGGTCTTTTCCTAAACCTAACCAAGCCATGACTGTTATTATAGGAACTGTGGCGACAAAAGTACGTATACCCCTGTCCATACAGTCAGCATGTTTATTATTATTGTAACCATGACAACCAAAGTCTGATACGCCCGCTGCCATAGGGCCACTATATCAGGAGATGCTCCTATGGGGCGGATCAGAGGGTTGAAAAAAACAACCTGTGTGGTTGTCCAGGTTGGAGGAGCGCAAGCTCCTAAACAAAATGTTACAAAGACAGAGGTAAAAAAAAAAACCTCTACATATATACAGCTGTACATAATCTGTCACTGCGTGGAATAAATACCAGAGGAGGGTGTTTCACTCCACTCCGTCCTGCAGTCTTGTTTGTGTGCATGAAGGAGAAGGTCAGAGTGTGAGGCAGGGGGAGGACAGTACTGTTTTCATGGCATGCTGATACAGAGAGTGGATACTCAGCTTTAATGCAACAGCCGACACAGCGTGGACTGATTGATTTTTAATACAAGAAAAACAGCATTTTTATAATCTAATCTTAAAATGAATGTTTGACTGTGGCAGACCTGCTTGGGCCTACACAAAATCATGTTTGAAATTAATCGGCAATTGTGTTCATTAGTGGATTCTGAGCTAATATAACACCAGAAGCAAGCAAAGTGATACAGCAAATGAAAGGACAAACTATACAATGAAAACAACAACAATGAAATAAACACAATACCAATCACGACTTTGTTTTTTTGAGGAGAATGTTGAAAATAATGAGCTCTATTTAATGCAGGTATCTGCATGTGTGTGGGCATGAATGAGCTCCGATAATTACAGAGAGCTTTGATACACACAGGGCCTTTTCATTTTGTTGTTAGCTTTGTTTAAAGCCATTGTTCCTCAACAAGTCTAATTAGACTGGGGGACTTTAGAAATGTGAAGTGTGGCACTGAGGAGAACGGGCCGGCTAGCAGGCAGGGCGAGAAGCCAGCACAGGATGTGGTGTCTTTACTGTCGCTTTGTTATTGGATAAATATAGTGACCTACTGCAATCAAACTATGTTTTCATCTCCACTGAATGTATCACTCCAGGACTGACCATCAAACAAAGCAGCAGTGTGAGTGAGCAAAACAGACAGGTTACAAAATGCAATGAAAGAATAAAAGTTGATGTCAAAGAGAACAGAAAAATACAGAAGCAGAATCACTTCCTCATGGTTGTCTGCCTCCGCCAGTCAAACTAGCTTCAGATTACAGCACTGTTTATCCAGAGTCATAGAAAATATCAACCGTTTGTGTGAAATTTTGTCCTCCAGCTCTGGCTGTCGCCGGCACGGAGACATAGAAATAAAATACTTTTGTTTGACTGTATATGTAAGAGATGGATGAACAACACCAGACAATGAAAAATAAAAACACCTTGAGAAAGAGTCAGATACAGATATTAATGTAAAGACGTAATAAACAAGGGTAAACTCACAGTGGGTCCTTTCATTAAGGTATGGATATATTCAACTACACTGCAAACCCAAGATGGTGCAGACAGTAAATCATTTAACAAAGGAGCAGACATACATTAGACAACTTATTAAAAGCTATGGACTCACTGGAGCTTTTAACCACCAGAAATATACAAATATGAGGCACTTAATCAAAGACGGGCACACACCGGTGATTAAGGTATGGACGAGGCTTTTCATCAAACGTATGGGCACACTGGGTCCCTTTATTAAAAAGGTGCTGATGCCTGCTGGCTTCTGCAACATGAACACGGACACATTACAGACTCTCTGTCAAAGGTGTGGACACACGTGAGGCTAATGTAATGCTACAAAAAAAAGTTCACAGACCTCCGTGATTTTTTTTTTTTTCCTTTTGAATCTTTGTGTTTTCAAGGTTTCACAGCAATTATTTCTCTGGCAGAAGTGAGCGTTTTGCACATGTTAGCAGCAGGTAACAAAATAGGTGACGATGAGGTCATTTTCTCTGAAAACAGCCAATTAGAAAACATGAGTTGTTCATGCTCCGGCCTTTAATTTGACTGAGCAGGTGAATTCAAATAAAAGCTGTAATAGTCTTCACTAAAATCCATGATGCAGACCAACAGCGAAGGTTTTTAACTTCTCTTTTACACCGTGGGCTGAGTGCCAGAGACAGGAAGCATTGAGAGACAGACATCGATGGTTTTGGTTTCTGTTGTAAACACTTGGTGAACATGTTGATGTCACCACCTACAGGCATAGGAAGAAAGAGTTGCTGCAAGTTTACCATTTGCACCACCTGCAGGCAATGAGAGGTAAGATTTTTTTTTTTTGTCAACAAGCAGCGACACGTCTGAACTAGAATAATATATTCTATCAATACCCCCCCCCCCCAAAAAAAAAAAAAAAAAAAAAAAGATTTAAAGTGAAAAACATTAGACACCTTACCTCCAGGCTAACTCAGGCCTAAGACCAATGTTACCATGGTAACAATCAATGACACCTGTGCTGACCAGTAGCATCCAACAACCAAAAACAGGAAAACATGGCTCATAGTTTGTGGTTTGCTAATATTGTTATGGAGAAAGGAAAGAGTTTTCAGAGACAGGTTTTAGGTTTTTAGTTTTTATTTTCATTGTTAAACTCTTCGCTGAATTTCCCAAGTAAAACTATCTCGTAACTGTTGAATTCTTCCTAATGACAAACATTTACTTCTGGGGTGAATGGAGCTCAGCGGTAGGATGTGGTTCCTGAGTCGCCCATTTTTTTAAATTTGAAAATAGTCATCATTTACTTTACTAGCCTTAAATTACTGAGCTGCTTTGTGCAACGGATGAATTTAGACATATATCCGAAGTCTGTTTGTTATATCGAAGACACAGTCAAAGTCTGTCTTTGTGAAACCGGCCCCTGGTGACCATTAGATGAGCTTCTTTACTCGCTGGAGAAAATGATGTTTATCAGGGGCTATTTTTTTATTTCATTTATCAATAAACAATAAGAGATTGATTGTTGTGTTTCAGATATTTAGCACCACAGACACAGCTTACAGTTGTCACTGTAAATTGATATTTTTCTTTTATCTTTAAATGAGACTCCTTTCCACTGAAGATCATCAGCTTCAGAGAGGAGTCACTACAGGTTTATTGTAATGGATTACATTAATTTGTCCAGGTGTAGCTGATAAACTGGTAAATCAAGTGTCGTATGCACAGTCCAGGCAGCACAATCCTTCCTGATAAACAACAGTAAGTAGGTACAGACTTTTGAACCATCTGTTAGCTTTGTTCAACCAAACTGTTCATTACAACACGCTGTGAAGAGGTGAGGGGGAGAAACAACCACAGTGTCAGTGACTGTTTATCAGGTTCTTCACAGTGCAGCTGTTTACTGGTGTTACTGGTGTGGAGCAAACAGAAACACACAGGCACTGGGAGCTCACTAACTGGTCTGAAGTCAGTGCTTTTTTATATACGGGCTCCAGCAGCTGTTTATGCCGATTTAATATTTTTCCAGGGCCATTAAGCTGTTCAGTGGCCCACCTCAGTGTTTTATGACAACTTAATCAAATGTATTGAGTCCAAATCAAATCTATTCAGTCACTGAGGGGAGCTGTGGATGAAATGAAGGAGGGAGAGAAAAAGATTTTAAAAGGCACTGAAACAAATTGAACTGAAGCTCTAAGGATCAAAGCATTTAGAACGCACTCCGACTCTATTTGAACTGTATGTATTTGTGTTTGTATTTAGACTCGTGTAAGTAGATGCATATGAGCATGTGTGTGTTTCTCTGGAGGCTTCAAAAGGGTAGATGTATGAATAAGAGACACAGTGCTACTCAGCCTGTTTTCTTTGACTGACACGCATGTCCGTGAGGAAAATTAAATACCAATCAATGGTGTGTAGCTTGATGTTTAATGCATGACACAGACAGATATAAAGAGTGTGGGAGCTGGTTCTGTCTCTTGGTTCTTCAAAAAGAAGTGCGGCTGCAGCAGTATTTATAGGGGAGTTTGTAACTAGTAGGAAGATAATGAGTTGATTACCATATTCTGTGGCCAGGAGCAGTTAATGATGTGGTCAACAGAGGAAACACAAAAACACAGGATTTGTTCATCTACCTGCATGGCTCTCTATCAGTATCTACCTGCAGCCATGTGTCCTAGAAATTACATTTCAATACAACTAAACTGGAACACACAGGTTCTGTGGAAACTGTATTCTCTGGCTGGATTATGTTCAGAGACAACATTGAAGCTCCAGCAGCAGAGTCACGAGGAGGAGGCTGGTGTCCGTAGAGAGGCCACAACTGTCACACCGGAGACAATAAAAGCACTGTGGTTAAAGTGACAGTTTGGGTTATTCACGTGGGGGTGTACACACTGTATCACTCCGCAGATCATCAGTTGGAGTCAGACGGAGCTAAGCCTAGCTGTACTTGTGCGCAGGAATACGGTAGCTGAATGGTTGAAAAGTGAAGTTCCAAAGAAAAGGGCTGTTTAACTTCTGTGCTCCGGACCTGAGAGCAGTGCTGAAATCTTTAAGCATTAACTCAAAACATTCTTCTTCAACCTGGCTTTCTAATTTAGTCATTAGTGGCTTTATTTTGTTGTAATTATGTTTTAAACGGTATTTTATTCTATTTCACCTTTTCTTTTCTTTTTTTCTGCCGTTATAATAGCTTTTTTTTTTAAATCTATTCCATTGTATCTCATTGTCAGCTTTCTTACTTGATTCGTCCTTTTCTTTTTAGCTCATCAGTTGCCTGTGAAGCTCTTTGACTACTGGCACTAACCTGCATGAAAAGTGCCATACAAATAAAGTTTGATTGATTAATTGGTAACTGCTAGTTAAAGTTATGGAAGTATTTTATAATAAAGTGTACACTTCAACTGATATTACCTTTTTTCTGTGGGCATTTTCTTTTTAAAGTGGCTAAAAGACATTTTTGCCGATGGGCCTGTCGACAGCGGAGCATCACTCAGCCTCTCTGCTGGAGCTCCTGCTGCTTCTCTAAACTGGGAGCTGATCTGAATCTACTGCAGGTAATACACTGACTCTAGATCAGTACCTCACACAACCCCACATCAAATGCCCCAAACTATCATTTTTAAGGTTCGTGCAAGATGGTGGTTAGAAGTTAAATGTGAATAAACAGGTTGTGACTGAACGTTTCTGTATTAAACCAGACCAGAATCTTTCCCTGACCTGATCCAGGATCTGTGAGAGTCTGAACAGAACTGTTTAACAGTTGAATCAAGCTGGAGTTTTGTCTGTTTATGACCAAATATGTAAATTGACAACATATTTTGAACAAAACATATTTGCTGTTGCGGTTAAGCTGTACAGAAGTGTCGTCTTTAGGACACAGGGTTTTTTTTTTTATTTGTCATGGAAATTTCCATTGTCTGCTTACCTGCCTGTCCATCTGTCTACCTGTGTGTGTAGGTATGCAGGGTGGTGAACATACGTTCAAGGAACAGAACACACACACGCTCCACACAGCAGGAGAAAATCACATACACACACACAGCACCACACACGTTGTTGTGGAAAGGTCGGTCTGGCTGTGCAGTTGGACATTGGACAGAGCCTGACAGGTGTCACACAGCACCAGGTAACACACCTTGTTTTGTTCTCGCGGGGGCAGCTTGACAGCATTCCCCAGACCTCAGGAGAACACTGATGCAGCCACACACACACACACGCACACACATGCACACACACACACACACACACACGTAAAGCACACACACATTTAATCACCATGTACACAGAACTGCACTGACAGTGTGTTTGTTTACCAGGTGTGTGGCTGTGTGCTGGTGTGTGTGTGTGTGTGTGTGTGTGTGTGTGTATGTGTGTGTGTGTGTGTGTGTGTGTGTGTGTGTGTGTGTGTGTGTGTGTGTGTGTGTGTGTGTGTGTGTGTGTGAGGTGTTTGCAAAAACCCATCCCATTAAAAATGGATCATTTCACAGGCGTTTTATCTTTCATGGATGATGATGGAGGAGACAGAGCATCTTCAAAAGGTTTAACCAGCACAGGAGGAATAAACTCATGTTTAGGATTTGGGATCAGGTTCTTTCTAAGCACCTAAAATATCCTTAGTTTTATCGTATTATACCTTAAAATAAACATATTTTTAATATCAAAAAGCTTAGATTATTTTAGCATAACATAAAATATAAAACACCCTTAGCACTATGTCAAAACACTAGAAAAAGCCAAGAGGTTTAGCATTTATTGCATTTACAACACAAGAGGTTATGATTTACTCCTGAGCCGCACTACTTCTTCAGGGCTGACACTACAGTGACTTACTATCATAAAGTGACGAGACAGTCTGGCAGGAAAAATAAAGGGTTTCTTTCCACCTCTGGAGACAGCTCTTGGTGAGTGAAGGAATGAAGCTTGATGTTGAACTCGCAGCGTTTCTTCTACACTGGTGAGTAAACAGCTGTTCATGCTAACCGTGGCTATGTAGCAATAGCAATATGTATCGCTCGTTTAATGTGAGAGCATCTTACAAAATCCTTAGTATGTTACAACATCAGTTTTAACGTTCTCACAAAGAATTTTAAATATTGTTATCTCAAACTTAAACATACAGCAGTTATCATATCCCCACCATTACATCAAAATAAAAGCCCTGGTTGATTAGCAACAAAACTATAGTAGAAGGTGTCAGTTTCATGTAATGTTACTGCTATGATGTCAGTGTGACACCAACAAGTCTTTTCTCTGTCTAGTTCTGCTGGGAAACGAACATGCGAACTAACATGCGCGCCATAATGAAAAACAAGACGTTCTGCACTTGCCACACATCCAGTGTGTTCCTGGCCTAAATGAGCCCAAAGACTTTCAAACAATACCGTCTACTCAGTTATTCCAAAGCATGGCTGTCTGCCCTGGCTGATTAGCAATATCAATGTCCTGACTCCGCAGCTGATGTATTACTGTAATGACTCCCTATGTGAGAACTGATCATAGAGGCTGAGAGAGTCAACAGTAATGCAAACAAAGACTGCATCTTTCCCAGAATACTTGTGAGATTGGTGATCATTTTCTGTGTGCAACCAATCATGTCGTAGCTATTACTCAATACTGTTATAGTCAATTACTGAGTCACTGAACTCAGAAGGAGGAGGTGCATGTTCATAAGAAATACAAACTCAGGGTTTTTATGTGTAAATTTGACAGGATTTTGTATGATTTGCTAACATTGTTACAGTCTTTAAAAAATAAAAATGTTCATATAAAGAGGCACATAAAGAGCTGTCAGTATAGTGTAGGCAATGTGGGTGTGATCTGTAAAAAAGACACAGCATAGTGCTATGAGTGATACCAGTGATATGCGTGAAGAGTAAAGAGGAGAAGGGAGCAGAAAAGGAAGAAGAGAGAGGAAGGGAAGAAAAAAGAAGTGTGAGAAAAAAAGAAAAAAGGAGGCAGGAAAAAGAGTAATAAGTAGATTACAAGTGCAATGAAGACAGAGGAGAAAAAAAGACAGCAAATGTAAAGTAGAAGAGACACTAAGGAAGAAGAGAAATGGGGGAAGGAGAAGAGTAGGAACATTTTAAAAAGAGTAAAGAGGACTGTAAAGATTAGGACAACAGAAGAGAAACACAAAAAAGGAAAAGCATAAAGAAGAGAGGTACAAGAAGAAGACAAGGAAAACAACATTTTTAATGAAAAACAACAAGGAGGGCAAAAACTGTAAAAACTTGAAGGATGGGAGACTAAGAAAAGGAAAGGAAGTAGGAACAGAAGAGGTGGAGAAGCAGAAAGAAAAGTTGATGAGAAAAGAAGCGGAGATAAAAATAGAGTGTGTGCAGTGAGCTGTCAGCTGTGTAAGTGTAGTGAATTCAGCTGGATACATCAGTCCAGGTGTTGTTATTAGCCTCAAGCATCCAGACCCCCCCCCCCCCTCTCCCCCCCATTCCCCCAAGTATGTGCTGACTGAAAGGAAAAGTTCTCTGTTAAACTACAATGAGGCCACCCTGAGGGGATTACCCTCCCCTGATGGATTAACGCACTTTACACACTCACAACATCACCAACAAAAAAACACACCGACTCACATGTAAACAAAAGTACACACACACACACACACACAGGTGAAGAAAAAAATATGCACACACACGTAGACCTCTGCCTGCTTCCTTCACCACCTCCAGCTTATCATCAAACAAATCATGCGGTACTCAGGGAAGGTATAAAGGGGCTTTATGGAGGAAGAGAGAGAGAGAGATAGAGAACTTCCCTGGTAACATTGGCAATATCGCTCTTTGCTTTAATGTCAATTAAGAAAGTTGCGCAGTTCCACTTGAAAGAGGAAGAGAGAAAAACAAGAGAAAGCATTAAAGACAGAAAGAAGAACATTTCCAAACTCCTCCCTACCCACTAAAGATGGATTTATTTCTCTGCTTTTAGAGGTTACAGCACAGCAGCAGGGCCTCTGCATGCAGCCGCCGTAGACTGAGCCACAGCTGACACGCACATGTAACTGCACGCCACGGCCACAACGGCAGCAGAGACAAATGATGTGGCTGTCATATGTGGATATTCAGACATTATATAAAGGGGTGATGGTTTAACATGACATTGAAAAGCCAAAGACAAAAGTCTGCACACAGAGGCTCGTTATTGACTGAAATATCACTGGATGCTGAAATATTACAGCTCCATATTTTCCTCTTCTGTGTTTTATTTGAAGTGTTGATCCATAAGAAGATATATTTGTGGTTTTAAGAATCAAAAACTATCTCGGTGTAGTTTTACATCTCCTCTCTCAGGCTTTTCTCTGGAGAACAGGTTGGTTGACTAGCTGACTGTTTTCTGAGTGATCCAATAAAAATAGCAGGTAAACACTCATTAGAGAAAACAAATCCTGCAAGGTTGGCTGGTGGGTCCAGGTGGGTGGGGCTTGGGGCATGGCTGAGAGCGGTGACTACTTTTTGTGACATCACAAAGCTCCAGAAGTCCTGACGGCTGGTTTTAAGGCTCAGTTTCTGAATACAGGCTGTGTGCATTTCTCTGTGGACTGAGGCTTTGATACTTTCACAGTATTAATATAGAACCTAGACCTGCTTTATAATCACACTACACATGGACAGAGACCTTTAGACTGTATGAACCTTTAAGATTTAGAGGGCAGTGCAAAACCAGGAGACCAGGAAAGAACAGACACAGACCAAAAGTTCATTGATTGATGAAGTTTCAGTGTCATAGAACATTAACTGCACCAATCAGTTATTTCATACCAGGCTCTGGAGCAATCAGTTTTTACCACTAGAAACCAGTAAACTGCAACGGCAAGATCACATTCACATCATTTTGTTACATGTGTGCTGATGTGAAAAAGCAAGATGGACTACTTACCCCATTATTAGCCAAGTGTGGTATTTATCAGTCAGTGTTAATGCACACGCATTTCAGTGTCCAAATCTTGTTTTTTCTCTAATATATTCTTGGTGTCTCATCAACAGCCACAATGTAACATTTTCAGCAGTGACTCACTCTTCCATTTCCTTTCCTTGCATTGGGGACAAGACTGTCAACTACATTCAAAAATCTATCAGGTATGTAGACTTTGTAGTGTTCACACTTGAAATTTGCAAAATCAAGTACAAAAACATGCGTTCGGAATTCAACTGTAGAGTGGAAGTAGGACAAAGCAACACTAGCATCAAAGTGAAGGAAGCTGCTGCAGAGGAGGAGGTGACCACTCGCCAGCCAACGCACACTCATTAAAAACAGGGCTTTCCATTCAGGGTAGATGCAGTGTACAAGTGTGTAACTAAACCATCAGCTCAGACAGAGCGGCGAGACGTTTCTCTCTGGAGAGACACCTGATTCTGTCACTTCTTACTTACGTAACGTACACACAAGGTAGTGGGGGAAATGAATCAGCAGAAAAAAAGCTGAAAAACAAGAGAAACAAGAAAGTGATGGGACATGAGAAGAAAAGAGTCTCTCTGAGGAAGCTGTGTTCTTGTTTTGAGTACAAGGCTGTTGTTCTGTTGTGATGTTTTGGGCAGCAGGGAGTGTCATTCAGCCGGAAGCTCTCAAGTAAAATCTCAGTGACAGCAACAGCTGCTCTGATGAAGTGTCCTTGAGCAAGAGAACTCACACAGTAGTGTGACAGCTTTTTTTTTTTTTACTTCAGTTGCTAAAAGTTCAGTTTAATTACATTCAGAACCTGGTGTGGGATCTGTACATGTACAGTGAAAAGCAACTTTACCTTAGGAAACTGCTCTGTGTCCACAAGAACCCACACTCAATAAAGATAACTCAACAGGATAAAGGCCTAAGTGACACATGTTTATCAATTTAAACATCTTTGCACAAACTAATTTTAGTTTTTTAATGACAATAAGCTTCAGAGTCTAGTGTTAATGGATGACATGTAACTGCTGGATCTGATAATTATTGAACGCAAACAATAATCAAAACCATTTGGGAGTCAATTGATCAGATTAATTCTATACTACATTCTTCTTTCTATTTATCACGAGAAACCAAAGTGTCACAATATATTGTTAGTTATGCTGCTACTACTCTGTAAGTTGAAAATACATCAACTCCTCCAACCTGTTCTTTTTTCAAGCCTCTGATACGACCCGTAGGAGTGTCTCCTGAAATAGCGCCCCTAAGGTGGCAGGTGTACCACACCTTGGTTGTCATGGTTACAATAATAAACACATGGACTGTACAGACAGCAGCGTACCTACCTTTGTCGCCATGGTTACTATAATAAACAGTCATGGCTTGGTTAGGTTTAGGAAAAGACACTGATTTGAGTTAAAATGAGTACTTCCTCAACAGTAGACGACCTTTGTTGTCACGGTTACATTAATAACAAAGTTGAAAGGCCATGAGTAATAGAAACATAGACTGCTACTCCTGTGTCATATTCATCCATCCACCACAACCTCCTCCTGACGTGGACTTTGCCTCTCTTTATGCTACGTCACCGAACTTTTCCCTTTGCTCCTGTCATCATTACAGCCACCACTAGATGTCGCCTAGCAACAAAACGTAACTATGCGTCATAATAACCTGCTGAACAGACGACCTGTGGGCTTGTATTTTACAGGACAGTCTCTGAAAATAAGAATTTCAATATGATTTATATACTTTTTCATTTAATATCCATAAGTGAGCCCAAACACTTATGGACTTTTAAACAATACTGACCACTCAGTTATTCCAAAGCACAGCTGTCTGATTTGTTCATTTTTAGCCCAGTGGTCTCAAGAATATCTTTAAAAAGGCAACCTGCAACAAATCTGTGGGACATTTCATATGACCAGTAATTCCCAAGAGAACGAGACACGGGTTCAAACTGGTTAAACATAGCAGAGTAAGTGACAGAGATGGATGCGTCGTAACCCTAACCTCAAGTTAAGTGCTTCTGTTGCCTATACCTGACTAAACCCTGGATTCCAGTGTCACAGTTCTGCTCTTTCCATGCCCATCTGTCCTGACCACCCCCCTCCCATCACTTCTGTGTTTTATAAAAAAAAAAAAAAAATGCATTTCTTCCCATCAGACATGAACCTGAATATGAATGTTGTTTCCTGGGCTCAGCACTGAACAGATATATTCTCTTTCTGACATAGTTAAATTATAAAGGACAATATTATCACTCTGGTGTTTTTGTGCTTCCACACACTAATTGTGCTGAAACACTGCTTTTCCATTTTGTAACCAGTCCAATTCACCAAATTTCTCTGTGTTTCTTCAGATGCTTTGGAAATGCAAACACGACTGAGGAGATGGAACTTTTACTCTGAGTTTATTTTGGGGGATTTTCATCTGGTGTCCAATCATGTCTCTAACAATGCTTCTGTCTGTAGTCTGATGTGGTTTGTTCTACTCATTCATTTTCCTGCCATCTGCTTGGAAGCAATGAGAAAATGCCCAGTGAAAATAATCACCGCTCCTTCATATCTACATCTCTGCAGACCATTGTTTAACAAGGAGGTGCTGTGAAGCTGTGGAGACGGAGAATACTTTTGAACAACGGAGGAAACATATCTTGATAATAAATAGTGTCATTCTTCCATTGTTCTTCCAAGAGCTGTGAAATCAAAACCACGAGAATACCTGCACTAATAACAGTCTTTACAAATTTATTGTCTCCGTTGCGTTTATTAAATCCTCCTTCATTTTCATACAGCTTCTCTCTCTCTTTCCATCTGCTCTATTCGTTCATTTATTCATCCCCCGTGGTTTTCAGTTCTAAGCAAGTAGAGATGATCATTTTCTATGCGCTTTAGGTCTCTGAGCTCTGGTTTCCATTAGCAGCGAGCTAAAGTCTGTTCCAGACTGAGAGGCTTTTGTTCAGCACGCCTGCTCACTGCTGCCGCTCAACACAGGGACTTCTATCTGCAACCGAAACCCTCTAAAGCTTCCCGTTGAAGAGGCTTCTCTAATGTGGCAACATGATGATGGAGAGAATAGATCTGAATAGATTCAAAATGATGAGAAGTGGGAATAGAATACAAAAGAATACAAAATATACGTATCACACACAGAGATATGACACAAATATGGTTCAAAGAGTTATTCCTGGGACAACCCTGTTGTTGGACTAAACTTCTGTACATGAAATGCTAAAATGTGAAACTCGTGACTCATCAACAAGCTTTTAAAGTGAAGAAAAGACTTGCTTATATAGAAATACTGAAACTTTTCCAACTTGTACGAGCATGAAAAAATACTTTTTTGGTATTTCAGAGTCTCAGTTTTTTACAGTTTCTGTGTAGAATGACCAATTAAAGGATGCCTAGAAAAATGTATTAATACCTGATCCCAGAAGTCAGAGGTGTCTGAAATTACTACTATTCCACTCCATTTTTTGCAGGTTTTTAACACAATATTTAAAAAACCTCTTTTTCCACTCCTTTAATGCCCATATATGAGAACTAAAGATAATTTAAAGGAGCTGTTTGTAAGTTTTGCTTTTGTTACATAGCTAACGTTAGCATTAACAGCTGTTTACCCACCAGTTTAGAAGAAACGTGAGTTCAGCATCGAACTTCATTCCTTTACTCACTTGGAAAGCAACAGAAATGTTAACTCATGTCTCTTATCACGTGTTTTCTTCTACTGAACTTAGCATGCTAACCAGCTAGCCCCAGCCCGTCTCCTCACTTTCCCTGCCCAGACGACATAGCGCTGTTCAGAGAGCATATTATAACCATTTGTCTTTTAAATACAACAATGTCTTAAGCTTTCGTCAAGCAACAATCAGCACCACCCAGTCCCAGCAAGAAACCACATTCAGCAGTAGAGAAAACTCATAAATAGCCCCTTTAAAGCTGCTGTTTTTTTAGGCACTAAAATGCTATCCAATCAGCTAATCAAGTTGCTACAGCCAATGGTAACAAACAGCTGCTCACTTCCACATCCAGCAGCCACAGAACAGCACTATCATCCCACTGGAGATGTGTTTGTGTCCATCTAATGAATGGAGGTCCAATATTCACTCTCCTTCTTTACTGTCTTTTTTTTTTTGCCTCCACCAAATCCCGAAAGAGAAACTCTGGCTGTGGCTCTTTAGCTGCTAAATGCTCCACCATGTTCACCAGCTGCTCCCTGACTGCGTCTGCCTGCTGTCTGCTGCTGAGCAGGTAGTGGACAGTGGCTTCATCAGAGCTTCACTGATGGTTGACGAGACTGAACAGACTAAGGCTATGAGATGATGCTCCACTCAGCTGAGTTGATGATTCGTTTCTAGTGAGATCCAAGCAAAACTGTTAACAATGTAGCTCGTCCATTAATCTACTGTAAATATTGATTTGTGTATTTTTAACGTGATATTTAAAGATGGAGTAAAGGTGATTAAAGCCATGGCAATGAGCAAACTAAAAGTATGTTGAACTGGCTGAGGTGTGAGATGGAATCCAGCATTAAAGTCTAATAAACACACCTAAACTTTTGACAATACTTCCTGCAAGGAAGGAGGCAGAAACACTATCAAGACAGAAACTAGCATGCCATTTCTGTCTGCCAGTGTTTGGTATTTGAAAATGTTTTGCTTCTGTAAATGTACCATCAAGTTTGACATGACATTCACAACAATGACAGGAAAGCACTCTTTTTAATTTTGGACCCTGGCAACAATGGCCCAGTGCGTAGAGCTGGTACGAAACATCCCACTCACAAAGGGAGGCAGCTTTGGGACGCTGCTTTGACGCAGCTGAAAACCCATTAAGTCAGCAATGAGGACATTGATTTTGTTCTGTGAATTGAGCAATTGGCAAAGTCAAATTGTCGTTTGTGGATATTGTCTGAATGTGCGGCTCCTCTCTGGGGAGCAGACTCAGCCTGTCTGCATCCAAATTGTTTACCAACAGAAAAGCAATCACAGCATTAAAAAAATGAAGCTGTGATACATTAAAAATGATGAGAGATGGAGAAATAAAATCCTCCATACATCCTCTTAGAACAATAGATAGATAGATAGATAGATAGATAGATAGATAGATAGATAGATAGATAGATAGATAGCTAGATACTCAGTTCAAAGATGTGTTTATTAAATTTGTGTTAATCATGAGTGTTTTTCCCAGACAATAACAACACAGCTTTTAAGGCTACACAATCACTCACTTTAATCGTTATGGTTTTCATCAAAGTTCCTCTAAAAGCCTCTTAAAGGCAAAATAAAAGTATTCCCTTTAACTTTTTAAACTGTCTCATCTCATAACTGTGGCTGTTTCACAATGCAAGGCTCACTATTCTGCCGGTAGCGTTCTGGTTTAGGTGATATTGTTGAAACAGAGAGCATTATTTTCTAGATGTTAATGTCTCTAAAGATTTCTCATCGGGTCTTGTTTTAAAGAAGCAATACACCAGCAAGAAATGTGTTAAGTCTCTCCACTCCCATCCCTCTTCACACCCAAAAGACCATAAATGCTATTGGCCTCTGATGGCACCACCCAAACACAATCAGAAGTTCGTTTTCTTTTTTGTAATTCTCTTTTTTATTGTGATATGTCGCGGTCCATACAAACTATGTCCAAGAGTAATGCATCTGTGTTAAAATAGATAATACAGAAGAAATTGAGGAGCAGTAAATAAAAGCACAGGTATAAAATGAAAAATGAATTGCAAAAAATAGAAAAATCAAAACAAGTAGGTAGTGCCAACATGATGGGGTGCACCTTCATGATACTCAAACCCCTTTATAAAAAGGGTTATCAAAAACAAGAAGTTGTGATGTATGCTATTCATCTTGTCCTGTTGCAGTCTAATATAAAATAACTCTTCCCATCCTAAACATTTCATAGATAATGTCAATCAAATCGTCCACTGTAGGTGTTTCTGGTTTTAACCACTTTCTACCAACGGCGCTTACAATTGAAATAAATGTCCATCATAAGAGGGAACATTTTCTGTTGGCAGGGCGCCCATATACAGAGTCTCTATTTCAAATGAAATGTTCACCTGGAGTACTTTTTGCGGAACTTTATGAACCTCCCGCCCGAAAGGGATTACTAACGGACAAGAGAAGAATATATGATAATGATTTGCCTCGGAAAACCCACAGTGTCTCCAGCGGTTGGAAGATTTGGTATAATGACTCTTTTGGGCTGGAGTAATGAAGAACTTAATGAGGTTTTTCCTTTCCTCTCTCCATAAAGCTGAGCTCGAAGTTTTCCATAGCTCACATAAATTCTCCCATTCCTCTTCCATTACACTTCGGTTTCCTTCTCTTTCCCATTTTACTTTTACATACAGGGATTTACATTTTGTTTGTTGTATACCCCTATAGTATTTAGATGTTTTTTTTGGTTTGAGTTCAAAATATAAGCCTCTATTAACACTTTTAGTAGACTATTATCCAAATAATGTTGCTTATTTACCTTCATTAATTGCTCAACATAGTGCTGAACTTTGAGAAATCTGTTCAAAAATCCTTTTTCTTCAAGCCGTGCTGCATTTTTAGAAGCAGCAGTATGTCGTCAAGCCTTGAGCCACCCACCCCTTAACCCTAACATCAAATCCTTGAGGTACAAAATCTGGATCATATGCACAGCATTTCAAAACTTTGATCTCTTTTAAGTGATTTTGGGCTATTACCTTGCTCAACAGCTTCAGCAGCAAACACATCCATGGATTTCCTGAATCAATTAAGTTATTTAACAAATCCTTTCCCCCCCAATTACAGCTTGAATTGGATACTCCTCTGTTATAGCCACCGCAATCCTCTTTCACTTTGCTAAGAATCCAGGATTACACCAGCACATTACAGCTCCTAATTGAGCTGCAATATAGTAATCTTTTAAACTTGGGAGTGCTGCCCCATCTTGTTTTTTTGCCAGTTGTAGACTATCTTATCCAGGCCTTCGCCCTTGCCAGATGTACCTTGAAATAAGTTTCTTCCATTCCAGAAACAGTTGGTCAGGTAGAGCTAGTGGAAGGGACTGTGGGGATACAACAATCTTAGACCCTAAATAAAGAAGAGGCATCAGGTCTCATCTCATTCTGTCTTCCCTGATCTTTTGGGTCAGGGGGAGGAAGTTGATTGAGTGCAATTTTACTAAATTCAGATTATCATTGATTCTGCTTCTCACCAAAAATAATACTTTGTTTTCATGTTTTTTGAGGTGCTATAATTAAAACTGAGAATTTGTGTTTTTAAGAAATTCAGTTTATAACCAGAGAAGGAATCATATTGTTCTAGAAGTTAAAAAACTGTATAAGTTGTCAAATTTTGTGGTAAGCTGGACCCAAATGCAGCCAAAGACACAAGGGAGCTGGTGGAAAGAAATGATTTTAATAACAAAAAGTAACTACTTACAAAAACTCAAAATCCAAACAGGCAAAAACTGGCAAACCAACTGAAAAGGAAACCGAAGCATGAAGGTTACACAAGGAACTTAAACAGCAGGCCAAAACACGAGGAACCACAGGGGACGACAACAGATAACACAAGGAACTTCATACCAGAGGGGAGAATAACAGACAAACGGGAGCACAGACACTAAATAGACAACGGGCAAGGGTGATTGACCACAGGTGAAACACGTTAGGGCGTGGCAGACAATCAACAAGGAGGGAAACAGGACAAAGACAGGAAGTAAAACCATCAAGACACACAAGGAAACTAACGAACAAAATAAAACAGGAAGTGACAAAAATCCAAACATAAATTCAACATAAAATGTAAACATAAAATATGGTGTCCGCAGATAAGGACATTTTCTTTTCTCCTCCTTCCATATCCATCACTTTAATATCTTTATTGTGAATAATCCACTGGCTCAGCGGTTCAATCGAGACCGCCAACAAGAGAGGGCTAAGTGGGCAGTCCTGCCTTGTTCCACATTCTAAGACAAATGGGTCGGACACTGCCCCATTTACCTTAATTATTGCCCTTGGTTTAATCATAAATAGCTACTGTTGTTTCAATAAATGTACCATGAAAACCAAATGTTTCCAAAACTCTGAATAAAAAACGACCAACTGGCACAATCGAAAGCTTTTTCCAAAACTAGATCCACCAGCACTGACTCTAAATGATACTTTGTTATCTGGCTTATTGTATGTCTGATATTGTCTGGAGTTTGTCTTCAGTGAATAAAGCCTGTCTCATCAAGGCTGATGATTTGAGGAAAAGTCCCTCTATTCACTTTTACCACAATATGTGTAAAGATTGCATAATCCCGGTTTAACACATTGACTGGTCTAAAGTTGCCACACTCCAATTTGTCCTCTCCCTCTTTTAGAATCAGTGAAATTACCGCCTCCCTCCAGGATGCTCTCCCAGGACCCAGTTAAAGGTGGACTGCAGTACAGGGATCAGTGAATCCTTCATTACTTTGTAATATTCCAAAGGGAATCCTTCTGGGCCCGGGGCCTTGTTCAATTTGTTCAGCTATAGCTGTTCTAATTTCAGCTTCTGGTATTTCAGCTGCCATCTGATTACTCTGCTCACTAGTTCATTTAAGGAGATGAATTGTCTTAAAGAGATCCTCCATTTGCTCCATCAAAATTCAAATTTATATATCTTTTAATCTGTGGAGCATAACATTAGTCAGATGGCTATTAATGTTATGAATTGGATTCTCAGCCTGTTGTTTTTTTTAACCTTTAAAATGATTTATATGTAGCTGTGTCCTTTGTCCTTGTGGTCAACTTCTAGCTGCTTTAATTCTGTTGGTAGGTGATTTAACTTTTTTTTTTGCTAAGACCTCTTTAAATTGGAACCGTAGCCAATTATTTTCCCTCATACAGCAGCTTTATCAAAGTATCGGAGGAGAAACCTCACCATTATCATTCTGTTCCAAGAACTCTCTAATAGCAATCTTAATTTGATCTTTCATATGGTTGATGATGATTCTTTAATCTCCACAAATTATTTCTTTGATCCTATTCAAGATTCAGTTTTAAATAAAGAGGACTCTGTTCTGAAAGGTCCACAATGCCTGTGTCACAGCCACCGACAATGTATAGATCTTTGCCAAAGGAAAAAAAAAATCAAGTATACCAAACGTGGGTTGGAGTCTTTCCTTACTGGATTTATTTCTCTCCAGAGATCTTTTAACCCGATATCTTTCATGGCAGAGTTGATTATCATGTTTCTAAGTTTAGGTTGTGCATTGTGTACATGTGAGGAATCAGTAACTGTAGGAGGAGCGTAGATGTTTAGTAGAGTTATCAACCCACGTTTCTGATTGTCAAAGCCTCTGTGTCTTTCTTTTCAAATAGTATTTCAAAACAAATTTTGCTGGATATTAATATTACCACCCCCCTCCTGTGGCCGGCTCAACATGATGATGAAAACTGATAGTTAAAGCCCAGTCTTTTTAATTTAGCATTCTCTGTGTCTGTAAGTTTCTTCAACTTTCTTACTTTTCAGTCTGGATAACATTTTGTTTCTTAGGATTGGACTGAGGGAACCACTCACATTATAGGTTACAATTATAAAAATAACACAAATATTGATAGTTTGTTCATGCTGATGTCTACTCAGCTGGCTAATAAAAATTCCCCGACCCTTACACACATATTCCTAGTTATTGTCTACAAAATGCTTTTATGTCACATTTTGTCTGCTCGTTCCCCGCCGCGGTCCATTTGCATGTAGTTATTCTATATAGTACTGCTAGCTGGGGAGGCTTGGATGGTGCTTTGTCCTTTTAATATCTCGTAAAGCATTGACTTCTTGTCCCTACTTTTAGCTTAAAGCATCGGGAGCACGATTCCCTGTGCTGCCATTTCCTTGCTTGCTAACCCTGAAGTCCAGCCACTGTTAGTTTTCATTGCCTATAAAAGCCTAGTTATTGCTGAGCAGCTGAGCTGATGCCCTGCTCTGCATTACAGCTGCTGCAGTTACCCACACTATTGTCATGGCTGGAAACAGATGTGTCCGTGCTCACCGGGAGAGTTGAATATATCAGTACACTGGAATATAACAGACAAGCGGGGCAGAAACAAAGCAATGGACAGGAAGGCATGAGGATACCCGTGAACCCATATTCATGGATTGCACACAAGCCTGAACTTGGAGCTCAGCAAAGGACCCGAGTGAATCAAATCAGCTTTGAGGACATTACAGCTGTATTACACAAGACACTGAGATCACACAGCAAAACTTCAAACAGGCTGGACTCTCACAATTTCTGTATAAAATATGTGGAGCTTCCTCTTCCTCTCACCATGTGTGCCCTGCTCAAACTGACTTGCATTAGTACTACAACACATACACACACTGTCTCATGGCTTAAAGATGAAACATGTAACTTTTCCATATTGAAAAGTCTAAAAATGACTAGACCTATGTTAAATATTTTTTGAATTTAGAATTCTCAAACCGGACAAATCTGTGATTTTAAACATGGTAATGGTCCGTTTGACTTGGTTGCCTGTAAATGGTGTCATATCCCCTATATGCATGGGTTGGTGTTGTGTTTGTCTGACAGAAGCTCAACATTGACTTTTATCTAGTTTTAAGCCACATACACTTTTTACACCTTGGTGGTTTTCAGCTCTATATTTGAACCAGATGAAGGATTTTAGTCGTCGGACGTCTGGATCTGAAGTTATCAGAGAAACAAGCTGAGGAAATGTTAGACATCTCAGCTCTGAGACGTCCTGTGTCTGCTGAACTGTCGATGAATCACTGATTATCAATGTGAAACTGTTGTAATTAGTGTTTCTACTGGTTTTTATCCCCTGGTTTGGAGAGGAGGACATCTCTGTGGGTAATTCAGCTGCTGTTAAAAACCTCCTGAACGACTGGCTCATAAGTTATCAAAGAAACAGTTGAAACAAATGTTAGTGGCAGCCTCAGCTCCCAGCCCTTCCCTGACATCCCGTGTCTGCCGTACAGTGTTGGCAAAACACTGACTGGCAAACCGCATTATTCACTGTTTTTACTGGTAAAAATCACCTGCTCTGTTTGTTGTGGAGCACAAGGTAAACACCTTCTGAACCACTGACACTGAAGGAATCCAAACCAGGAGTGTGTGTGTGTGTGTGTGTGTGTGTGTGTGTGTGTATTGTGTTATTAGTAAAGAAGTAGTATCACACAACAGAGTGCGGAACCTAAAAGCCAAAGTAGCCAAGAATTCATGTGATACTGGGCAAGACAGGGTGATATAGAGACCTATTGCCATAATTTCATGACTCCAAACACATTATATTACTGTTTATGTTCAGCTCCATTTTCTGAAAAAAAAGACACCTTACTGTCCTACAAACACACACACACACACACACACACACACACACAAACCTATCAGAGACAGCTGGTGGCTGAAACATACACACTCTTGGTACACAGAGACAAAGCGAGAGAAGAGAGAGAGTGAGAGAGAGGGTCCACAACAGGGTGCAAAACAAAGTTCACCACTAACCTACTAACCTGTAGCAGGCTCAGAACATGAGAATATGTTCAAGAGAAAGAGACATTATGTGTGAGTGTGTGTGAGTGTGTGTGTGTGCGTGCATTCCGCGGAGATGGCTGAAAACAGCTCTCCTGTAAGAGCTTGTTTTTATGAAGAGCATGGTGAAACACACTCACACAAAATATCCCTCATTATTCCTCACTGCTTTGTCAGTCAGTGAACATCACATTTACTGTGAAGCAGATTTAGCCCCTTTATTAGTGCTGTTGACAGCCCACAGGTAAATACATAACAGTGTGTGTGTGTGTGTGTGTGTGTGTGTGTGTGTGTGTGTGTGTGTGTGTGTGTGTGTGTGAGGTGTCTGTTGTTAAAGATCCATTTTCCAACTCTGGCAGATTCAAATATTATCAAAGAGAGACGCAGGTATCAGACTACTGGATCTGAAATTACCACTGAGGACGAGAGAGAGAGAGAGAGAGAGAGAGACCGAGGGAGGGAGGGGGAGGCGGTTGCTCAGTCAAATCAATGTGCTGCTCCTGACCTCTCCTACATAGAGAGGTGAAGTCTCTGTTTTAAGCTGATGCCATTTGAACAAGGACTACAGCAACAGCTGGACAGAGTAGAACAAGAGTAGTTATAAACGAGTAGATAAAAGAGTGAGAGAGAAATTTCATTTGTTCATCCCAAACTTCACTTCAGCTACAGAATGTGACTGCATGTTGCAAACTGAGGGACACAGATCTCAGCAGCAGTCACTGTTTCAAACTTCTTCTGTTGTCATGACAACAGAAACAGAAAAAAAACATTCCAATGAGGACAGCTTCATTGTGAATTTAGCTGTATTAAAATACTGTATATGTGAGCACAGAGAGGAGGACTGAAATCTAGAATCAGCTGATTTTCCTAGACTGAAACCAGCTGACATTAGACTGAAACCAGCTGACATTAGACTGAATGATAATAATCTGATCCACAAGTTTTCAACTACATCCTAAATTTCACACGTTGACCATACATGGTCCAGACAGATACCAGATTTTAGCCTGATCTTGTTTCTTTTCAACTTCTCATTATTGAATTGTATGATCCTTGATGCTTTGGCAAGACTTTTCACCTGACATTGAAGCTGAATTAACAGAGAGAAAGAGAGGGAGACAGAGAGAGAGAGAGAGAGAGTGATTTCATCCAGTTTGAATATTAGCAGCAAAAGTTAACTGAGCCAACCAACAGAATTTGTCTTCTCTAACATTTTCCATCACTTGAGTCTCATCAAAACCATCTGTTTAGACCTTTGAATCATCATCACACTCTGGTGACTGAGTGGTTTTGTTTCGATTTTACACTAAACCCAATCATGTTCTGGTCAGGCTGACCCAGCAAACAGCTGTTACTCCATATGAAACAGACCTACCTGATTTAGAGGGTCTCAGTATTTCGTGATCAAGGGGAGCGCGTCAGGATCAAGTCCAGCTGTGATGTGATGGATTTGATCTGCAACAGCCTGAAAAAAGAAGAGGGATTTTTCAATATGAAATCTGATTTGAATAGTTGTGAGTCAGGATATTTACAACTGTGTTCACTTATTAAAATGACAGTCAACCAACATAATAGTACATTTTGACCAGTAAACATCTCTGTAAATTGAATTAGTGTAAATATTACCTAAATAAACAAACAACCACATTTCAGTTCAGTTCAATTACAAGGAGCCCAGGAGGCCATCTCTAACACTCATAGTTTTTAGTCGTGACATTTAATCACAGTTTTCACATCCATATGTTGAAATCGCACAAAGCAGTGACACAAGCTGGGATGGAGGTTCAGGTCCCCACGGGGACAGTCCCAGCAGTGGGAGGCCAGGATCATTCAGGAAATAACAAAAAAAAACAAAACTTAAAAAAAAAAAACAAGAACAGTGGGTGGTGATTTGAGCCAATCACAGAAACACAATACAAGCACAACATGATATAAAGATCATATTTCTCGCCGTCCGACCTGAATCAGACATCATCCCTTGTCTTCACCAACTTCAACAGCAGCTGTGTGTGTGTGTGTGATAAAAGCCGACCCCCCCCCCCCCCAGAAACGCTGATTACTGATATCGATGATGGTGCACAGCGAGGATGTTGATGTTTCAGTTTTAAATGGGTGAGTCGGGGATGATCGGGTGTCAGCACCGGAGGAAGCCCTTTGTGTTGCAGAGGCCAATATGTCTGGTTAATGAGACTATGGTTCAGACCCGGACAGCACGGCCTTGTGAGAAGATGCTGCTGCAGCTCTAGTCTTATTAAGATGAGAGGAGCGATAAGTGGACGGGAGAGAGGCAGTGCAGCCATTCTCTGCCTGTAGTCTGACATTCTGGTACATTCAGCTGTGAATGGGCTTCGGGAGTTTTTGTCTAGAGTGGGAGACGGTGGAGGTTTAGTTCTGTGATTGGTAACTAGATGACACACAGTATTTGTGCTACATCTTGTTCTGTTTTTTATGTCATTTTTAGCAAATGAAATGAATGTCAGTGCTCATTTAACAGAGTTTCACATTTCCATTATCTCTCTCTATAGGAAGTGCCATTCTTACATTCTTACTAATGCTATTCTTACCAGTTGAAACATTGGTTGTACTTTTTATTTTCAGAAACCGCAGAGTGCACAGGCTTTCAGATAGAACGTGGCAACGGCACCACATGCACTCCATAACCCATCATTTCCTACTAGCTTGCGCCTTGCCACGACAGTTTGTTGCTGCCAATAGAAAGTAAACGGAAAGTACAACTGGAACAGGTTGCTGTGGAAACAGAGGCCCTTCCCCAGGTAGCTCTCTGTACCTGAGGACACCCACAGCCTCTTCTTTGCCGCTCTCCTTCTTTTTGTTATAAGCGAGGCTGGTGCTAACACTTGTTTCTGAGGACTGGAAAGATACATCTTTGTTCCTGGCAATGATAAACTCTAAACACAGCGAGGGCTTCCCACTTCACAGTGACGTGTCCCGCTAGAAATTAGAAGTTTTCTCTGTGACCCCCTGAACAGTGCGCTGACCCAAATCACATCCTGTCTGAAAACCCCATTAGGTCTTTACGCATTTTCTCTGGGAGTGGAGGGGTCTGTAACCCATTGGTCCATGTAGTCTGAACAGTCACAGCCATCCACCCCACAGAGCAGAGTGGCTCTGTGATTGGTGAGGTCAGTTTGTTGGTCAGTAGCCTCACAAGGTGTTTTTCCACTAATCTGCTTAATGCGCAATTTGATAGCAAACTTAAAAACAAGTAATGGAAACACTTGAATTTTGGAAAAACTCTCAAATGTTGCAAAAAAAATGTAGTCGCTTACATGAGGTGGTTTACAGACTGAGCAATATTTCAGAGATGGAAACACTTTTCGAATTCAAGTTGTGGCACCTGACACCCATGCCCCAGGAAGCCAGTTCAAACAGAGTCACATGCCGGAAATCTGTTGTCATGTATAATTGGAATGATATCATGAGAGGAGAAAACCCAGTCACAACTATGTTTTGTTGACTTTTTTTTTTTTTTTTAAATGCTTCTATTTTGCATAAACCTGTGATGGAACGTAGGAATTTCAACGAAACTGGAGAAGATCAGCTGGATAAAAAACTGAAAAACTCCAGAAGTGGCTGAGAAGCATAAAGAAGCATATATACTGGGCCGCAGCATCTTCAACCACCGGGCCAGAGAGTGGCAGAGTGGACCTCGAACCTCAACCATGTCCAAGACATTCATAGACATGAGGATCCTCTTTTCCCCCAGTGTCAACATCCACTGCACCAGACAAGGGACAAGAATCAATGGCTTTCAGCAGGTGTGTCACTAATAAACAGACTAAAATCTCATCACACAACTCCTGTTATTAAAGTTAGTGATCAGAAATATTGTTAAAAGGTAACCACATCTAGTGATTCAGTAACTTGTAGTAACTGTCATTAATAATTATTACTGTACTGTATTTTAAAATATATTTTTTATTGTTTTTAGCATCTCCTGCCTTCTACAAGCCGGAGAAGGTGCTGACGAACAAAAGGACTCTGAAGGATGTTGTGAAACTGAGCCCCCACCACCAGACTTCACCTGTGGAGGCTTTCCACAGCGTCATCCTTCTTTTTGCCCCAAAGAATGTTGTCTTCCCATTTCTTGGAAAGCTGTGCAGGTAAATGAAGCTGTGGTTACTTAGAACTTGTGAGAGTGTGTAGGCTAAGGTTTCTGTCAACATTAACATCTTTGATTTTCTCCTAACTGCACCTCCAGACTCTACCTGGCTGCCATGTACTACAATGAAAATGCTGACCGACCACAAGTCCAAACAAAAGAAGGTGAACCACTGTTCAAGGTCCAATTTCCAAAGGCATGAAGGGAGAATGTAGAGCTACACCAGTTAAGACTGAGCCGACATTCTATTAGTGTTATATTATTTTATTTTTCAACCAAAAAATGTTTTGTACACATTGTATTAAGTATTGCACGTACATGTTATAACAGTTACAACAACAACAAAACACAGTAAAGAAAAATCAACCTTATAAAAATAATAAATTAGATAAAGTGACTAATGTCAGGAGGTAACAAAAAAAATTAAAATGTAAACAAATTCTTTTGTGTTTTATTAAACAGGGTATGTTTTGGACCTCATATTTGAAAATGTCTTTGTTGACTCGGGACCATACACAGAAGCTGCTTTGGCCATCCCCATCCCAGAGGACCTCACTGCACAGTTCGAGCGGCCTGAGAAGGAGGAGGTCATATCCAGCTATGTGTCCCGGTTCTATCATGGGGCAGTCTGAAACCCATGTACTGGCCTGTGGCGTCAGGAAACTCGGCACTGACGCATAGGACCAGGCAGGCTGGAATTCTGCGACCAAGGAAGCCCCAGCACCAGCTCACAAAGCTCCTATAGGCTAGATACCTGTACTGACTACAACAACTGGACAGGGCATTTAGTCTTGCAAACAGCTACACGATTTATGGTGTCTCACAATTCTTTATATGGATTCAGTGAATCCTACAGTTTATTATTATTTTGAGGGTGTGTTACTCCATTTGTGGGGTGTTATTACCAATGTAAAATTATGCACACTGAAGTAAAACAAGACTGCCTAACATCTTTTATTTAGATTGAAACTATATGTTTTTACAAAGAAGCAAAACGTACTGGTGTATTCCTCTCAACCGTAAAGGACCATAGTTGGAGGGAGTACACATTGAGGCAGAGCGGCTCCAACCCAGGACGACCTACCATACATGGTAAATCTTCCTCGATCTCCCCTAGCCGTCTGGTAACCTACAGTGAATTACAAATGGTAAATACCATGGTATCTTATAAATGTAATGTAATCAAAACAAATTACTGATTAGTTTGTCTAGTGAGAATGCTACCTGTGGTATCTCCTAGCAGCAGATATTCTCAGCTTCTGTGGGCATGGTTGCGGTTTCCACAGGAGCACATATCCAAAATATAGAGAAAAATGGAAACATTCACCAGAATATAAAGATTATGAAATTCAAACACTGACAGACAGTGGCGCTAAGGTGGGTAAGAAGTAAGCTTGGCTACATATCAAGCGCATATAACAGGTAATTTATAACATGTCACTTATTGCATATAATGTGGAGCTTGACAACAGTGTAGTGTAGAAAACTGCACAGCCTTGTCTTTCACTAGAGAATCTATGTTGCTGACGGACACGTTTATGCTGAATTACAGCGGTGTAGGTTCATTGTAATAGACAAAATAAATTTCTACATAAAGGAAGATGTCATGATGAGCATTTCTGCTCAAAACCTGGAGAAAAGGTAATTAAATAAAAATGATTTACTTTGTCAGCATCTATTAAAGTATCTCACTAGTATTGACATTGAACACCTGTAGCAGTCCACATACAACAAACATTTTCATAGACTGTAAAAGTATATCTAAGGAGGCATGACAGATAACTACATTACACAATTCACAATAGTGCTTATTTACCAAAAGAGCTCCCAGTAATGACGAGACAGTAACAGTTAGCATTAGCTACCTAGCTACATGTTAGTAACTATGTGCCAGCACACATCAACAAACTGAAAATGTAAAGTCAAAATACACAAAATTGATTACCAACCATTCAGAAACGTCCTGCTGCAGTTGTAGAGTTTGAACTTCTTCAGCAGCCTCTCCCTCTGGGGCAGATTCTGGATCAAATTCACGCGGTTGAATCAAAGTGCTTCTGAAGCCAGCTGTTTTGCTGGTCAAAGTCACTGTAAACATTACAGCATGGTGCCAAAAAAAAAAAAAGCCGCATCCCATTCCGGAGAGGGGCGTGGTCAGGCACAGCCAATTCGCATTTAAAGCTACAGACACAGAAACGGCCTGTTCTGAACAGGGCTGAAACAGAGCGGTTTACAGGCATGCTGAAATATAGGATCAGAGTGGATTTTTTAGCAAGAAACTTCATAGACATGTTTTAGGAAACCTCTGAGACTTATTTAAACTTGCTGATAAGGAGTATAATATGTACCCTTTAAAGTTTTGGTGCACCAGAAATAAATTTAATCTTGGTTTAAAGTAAAAAACTAATCTGAGTTTAAAGATAGCTTTAAATTTGATCTTTCTTAATTTTAAACTAGTTTGGTGCAACAGAATTTCTTAAACTTAAACTATGATTTAATCTGGTTTAAAAGTTCAACCTTGTTGGTGCAATCCAGCCTTAGTCTTGTTTAATATGTCATATTTTGAGAATGTCTTCTCTAAAAATGCACTGGTCATTTGTTCAGACAGATGAAAACGACCTAAAGACAATGGTATGTTCCTTGTCCCCTGACAAAGTGAATTTGTTTCAACAATGTTTGTTTCATTTCCTAAACTTGATAAAAAAGAATATTAGTCTGTCTTCATCTTTCTGAAAGGAACTGACCTGAAAGTGCTCACACGATGGAAGCATTTTGCTGTTGAGAGGACCTGTTGAATATTTCAGTGGAATATCTGATCTAAGAACTACATTAATATTTTCCACAGATGTTTCTGTGTGATACACTAATCCATAGGATGGGCGTTGATATGTTTACCAACACTCAGAAACTTCAGCCGTTGTTTGTATATGTGCATGTGAGAGTGTGTGTTTCACTTGTGATGAAGAAGTTACAGTGTGTTTGTCTCTGGTGTTAATGTAACTGCAGCTCAGCCTCCACCCCTATTGAACAAACCATAGCTCCATGTGTGCTTGTGTGTGTGTGTGTGTGTGTGTGTGCGTGTGTGTGTGTGTAGACTGTCATCTCTTGAGAACTTCTTCCCTCTCTTTCTTAAGATCACTGGACACTGGACATTTTCCACATAGGATTTCCTTTGGAGCCTAGACTTATCAAACCTCTGTGGTAAACGTAAAACTTGGATCTTTGGTATATTGTAGGACTGAATTTGGGATGTAATGTCTGTTATTAAATATTTCATTTTGTATAAGGTAGATGTCCATGTGTTGTTTGATTATAAAGCAGGTCTAGGTTCTATATTAATACTGTGAAAGTATCAAAGCCTCAGTCCACAGAGAAATGCACACAGCCTGTATTCAGAAACTGAGCCTTAAAACCAGCGTTGTGATGTCACAACAAAGCAGACTCTGACCCCAGCTACACCCCAAGCCCCGCCCACCTGGACCAACAATCCAACCTTGCAGGATTTGATTTCTCTGAGTGTTTACCTGAAATCTGCTATATTTTTTATTGAATCACTCAGAAAACAGTCAGCCAATCAGAAGAGAGGCTCAGCGCCTCCTCTCTTCTGATTGGCTCGCCGACCTTTTGTTACTAGAGCTCCATAGAGAAGATGAGAGAGGAGATGTAAAACTACAATGAGATGGTTTTTGGTTCTTAAAATCACAAATATATCTTCTTATGGATCAACACTCAATATAAAACACAGGAGAAGAGGAAAATATGGTCTTTTAAAAACACTTTCTCTGACTTCACTATCATTCAGTAGCTGCTACACAACAGTTTGAATTGTAGCAGGAGCTTTGTGTTGTACTGCTTAGCAGATTCATGTTATAGTGATGGTATAGTGGTATAGTACAGTAATGTAGTTTAGTAAAGCACTTTGTAACCTGAAAACAGCCATTACTATGATGATGATTATGATTGTCACATAACTTTTCCTACACGAGATTTGTTCACTGCTGCAAATGGCTCCACAAATAAGCCTTTGCTTCTGAGGGACTGCTTAAACTTTTTTGTTTGTGTCTCTTCACTGCACCTGTGGGAAATATTTAGACACAATATAAAGTCTTTCATATTTTAGCTTATTATCAACAAGAAAAAGGAAAGAAAAAACAATAACAAAGGAGAAGAAGATATGCAGCATGTATCATTAATGGCGACTTCTTCAATGTTTAGCAACTGCAAAACACCCTGTGTAAATATCATAATGTTCAAAAAAGAGCGGCTTTGAGCAAAAGATTTAGAGATGAATAAATATAAAAGATGATAAAACATTGATGATGTTTTGACAGATTTCTGTGGCTGTGGTCAAAAAGGGACCTTCATCAGAGGTGGATGAGTTTTCTGATCAAAATGGGATCTCACTTCAGTTTTCAGTCGGGCTCACGTGTTCTCTGTCTCTCCCTCAGAGCAAGGTACCAGTCGAAAGTTCTGATTTTCACTTTATCTTATTCTGTGCCTCCTTTTACTCATTTGGTTTCATTCCAGAGAAGTTTCTGTCTGTGGGATTTGACCAATAAGCCTTCCCTCTTTACTGTATTAAGACATGTTTTTCTGTCCTCACCGCTCTGTTCATCTTCTTTTGTTCTGATCTGTCCATCCATGTCCTTCAACTCTCAGCTGTAATCCTCCAGGGGACGGGGGATAAAGAGGAGGAAAGAGGGCAGTGACACTGATTTTCGGATTCCATCCCAGTCTGATGTGGATTCGTCTCTGATTTATTCATCTGTCGGGTCTGATTGTGACTCTTTCTAATCTGAATTTACCAAACAAGTTTTCTTATAACACCTGTCACACTTGTTATTAGCCACATCAGCCCCTTGAGTGGAACCACTCCCCAAATCTCGAACATCGAGCTACAGCCAAACTTTAACAGCCAGTTTACCGGTGGACTTTCACATCCTGGTCATTAGTGAGCAGTTTAACAGGTTGCAGCCAAATCAGCCTCAGTTCATGTCTGGTTTTGTTTAAATCTTAATCACACCTGTGGGTGTTACAGGTGTCACAATACCTGCACTCACTTGTGGCCAATCACAGTTAATCAACAATATGTAATCTACAGTCAACATTGTTTGAGGTTTTGTTCGACTCAATGGGAAGCAATTAGGCTATGTAGTCTATATTGTTCAGTTATTTATTTGTCACAATGTACTCTGCGATTTAAATAGACTATTCACAGTGTAGCAGTCTATATACGGTGTCATTAATAATTGTTTTAAGAATGATTTTATAAGGAAACAGTAAACTAGCTTTCTATTCATTAAGTTTTATAGTTGGTTCCTGTGTTGATGTTATGTAGGTGTTCATTAATGTATCTTAAAGCTATTTGTTTGAGTTTAAAACCTATTAAAAATGTTTTCTTTCCTACATCATCTCATTTTTACATAGGAGTATTAGGGCCATGGATGAGAAAAAAAAAATGAGAGGAGGAAGATTTTTTTTTTCATCATGCACTTTGATAAAAATAGTTGAGAATGTCGAGAATGAAGTCGAAATGTCGAGAATAAAATCAACTCCCCCTGTCGTTTTCCATGCCTCTGTCAGCACGCAGTCACGCAATGGATGTGATGAAGTAGTCTGCTATTACTTTGGAGTGGTTTGTTCTGTAGGCCTCCATCCACGGTACAATCTCTGCAATTTCGGCACAATCTCTTCAAAATCCTACAAGGACAACTGCACTGTGTTTATGAGCCAAAAGAGAAAGAATTTCTTTGTTGCTAAAGCCGATTCTGAAGTCCAATTTCATCAGTTCATCTATACAAGGCATTTTGTAGAGGCAGTCATACATATTGTCTCAAAAAGTCGACTTTAATCTCGAAATTTCAAGTTTATTCTCGACATTTCGACTTTATTCTCGAAAGGCAAAATTAAAATAAAAATACTCCTCTTCTGACTCTATTCGACTTTATTCTCGACATTTCGAGATTTTTTCTCAAAGTGCATGATGAAAAATAAAGATCTTCCTCCTCTCATTTTTTTACTCATCCATGGCCCTCAAAGGAAGGGGGCTGTGGTGCTAATGTCACACCATGAGAGCCCCCACACCTTTAAAATCACCCCTCCACCTCTGCACAGGCAGAGAAGAGAGCAGGGAGTCAGGAAATGATTTCTGTTTTTTCTTAGCGGTGGAATAAACAAACAGAGGTGAGACTGACAAATATCCCAAAGTTATGAATAAAACAAGATGGTGAACACAAACAAAGTCTGTGCCCTGTCATATGCAAGGTTGAAGGAGAGGGAAACTGTGGGAGAGGAGGGCAAGGGATGAAGGAGAAGAAAGAAGAGGCGGGCAGCTGAGGAAGCGAGGAAGGCTAGAGGAGAGAATGAGAAAAACTGAAATAGAAAATGAGAAACGTGTGAGGGATGGATGGATGTTTAGATGGTTAGTCTGCAGGAGAAGAAGCTGTCCTTCAGTCAAGGATGCAGCCAAAATGGAGATGACAGTGGAAAGGCTAAGCGCTGAACAGAAGTATAAAAGAGAAACAGAGAGGAATCCTGGCTCAGCTTGGTCTGACATCAAAATGATTGCAGGCAGCAAAGCAAGAACAGAAGCAACATTACTATGGATTGCTTCAGGTCAGATGATGAATTTGCCAAGGAATTCTATCAGCGATATAATCAGACTGACTTCAGAGATGAAGTTGAGGAACTTAAAGACAATCAGCACTTTGTCCTGGAGCAAAGAGAAATTGAAAAGTTCTTTGTTTCTCCACAGATAAACAGGAGCTATTGTTTAATGTTGTGCAAGGTAATTAAGTTCTATCTTTTATGATATCTTCAACATGTCTCTGAAACTACAGAGTGTACCTAACCTGTGGAATCTGATCTCCCCACAGCTTTTAATGACTTCAGGCCGGTCACCCTCGCTTCCCTCGAAATGAAAACTTTTGAAAAGCGTGTGAGGACAGACCTTGAAAAGGGAAAGTGATCATGCACTTGACACTATGCAATTTGCCTATCGGGCACAGAGAGGAGTTGAAGATGCGACAGTCACCCTGCTTAACCTTTTGTTTAAACATCTAGAGTGGAAAAAACCCATGCTATATTGCTATTTATTGATTTTCCTTCAGCCTTTAACACTACACAACCTCACATTGTAGCCACAAGGCTGACAGAGCACTTTCAGTTGAGTCACAATCTGATGGGTTGGATAAAATATTTTTTAACAAACAGAACTCAAAGGATGAAAGTGAATAGCAGTTTATCAGATTCATTAAGTTCTTCTAGTGGCTCACCCCCAGGCTGTGCTCTCTCTGCCTTACTTTATATTCTGTATGCAAACGTGCTAAAGTTAGCATGAGAACAGGACCATACTGACATCTGCAGATGATTGAGCCATGGCTCAGTCACTGATGTTTTTGTCACTTGGTGTGATGAGTCTTTCTTTGGGCTGGGTCATAAGTCAAGAGACATGATTATAGATTTCAGAGCTGATGCTTCAACCTATGAGACTGTGATCATTAAAAACTTAGTTTGAGACAGTCGTAGACTCTAGACTGACCTTTGATAGGAACTGTGAGGCAGCATTTTGTCTTTTTGGCTGGACTGTAACAGCAGGGCCAGCCCTATAATCTAGATTGTTGCTGACTGACTGACTGACTGACTGAATGATGATATTCCCACCACTGGTCAGTGGAGTGCCGAGCCGCAGTCTACCAAGCCGCTCTGGTTTCCCGACTGTGGAAGAGGAGGAGTGCTTCCAATACACTGAGTCTCACCTCCATTACAGCAAATAAACTACTTTCATTCCATGTGTCATTATTACTGAAGGAGGCAGAGGACCTAGTCTTGTTTACACTGATCAAACCATGATGACCCTCTGTTATTGAATCTTGCCTTGTGTCATGGTTTGGTAACCTTTCTCTGAAAAATGAAGACTCTCTAAATCAAACTGTCAAGTGTCAACTCAAGCTATCAGTTCTTTCCTCCTCACAGCTGCAGCATGAGGTGAACTCTGTTCGCTGTCCGACACAAAGTGATATCCAGCTCCCACGCTGCGGCTGTCACTTTGTGAACAAAACGATACAGAAATGCTTTTGTAACTGCAGCCAGTGCATTACTAAACAAAGCTAGAACAAGATGATGCACTCCGCCCATGTATGGCACTTTAAGCTTGTAAGTGAGCAGCTGAGTGTGTGTGTGTGGAAGCACTTTGTCATGACCTTCTCAGGAGCTTTTATACTCTGATACTATGTTTGTTACTATGATGATTCTTGTTTTAATTTATTTTGTTTTGATGTATTTTGAATCTGTGTCGCCCTCTGCAGATTCACCTAGGTGATGATTGCATGGACTGATGGAAAGATAGACTGATGGATACAGGTTTGATTGATGTTAATCGATGGATGTGCCGAATGGATGGACATAGATCAAATCACAAAGAGACTCATCTGCTCCCTTTGCCTCACTGTTGACGTGAACACAGATGGAACGAGGAACTATTTAAAAGAAAGAGAGAGAGAGAGAGAGAAACTTTAGAATAAAAAGTTCTCAGTGAGAGGACAACTCACTTTGGTTCCATTAATAACCATCATCTATCAGCCGGGTTAAGTCCCTGTTTTCAGCTTGAATGATTAACACAGGATCACACACACAGTGGCAGCACACTCGGTGCGACAACATTTCCTCACATACAGTCTAAACTGTGAAGACATGACGGAGTACAGACAGGAGAATCAAGTCTACCTGTAATAACAGGTGATGCTTTCACTGCTTTGTTCTGCCAATGTTTTAACAGGTTCAGGGTGAAGAATTTTCTGAAAAGCATTTTCTGTTTTATTTACTGAGGTTTTGAACAAGCTGCTGAAATTATTGTAACTTCATAACTGAACAGCTGACTCACTCACTCACTTCATGCACCATCCTTGTATAAAAAAAATCTAGTCTCACTAAACTAAGAATTACATGGCTGCCACAAAAGAAAACAAAATGAAACTCATTTTCTACATCACTGAATTGGCACACTGATTTCTTTCAGACAGACAACCCTCAATTTTCCACACTAAGAGATAAAATACTAGCTGCGTACGTAAAGATCTACACTTCTGAGATCAATTTTAACAACATCATTCTCTGGTTCATATTTTCATCATCCTAATTATACAGTTTGGTTTAGTCCAGATATTATCAGCTCAGTGTTCTTTACTTTCAACAAACCCTTACCTCATGGCTTGTTTTTTATGTTTTAACAAGAATAGGTCAAAACTTAGTATATGTCTGGACCGTCTATCATCAAATCTTGATTTATAACTGTGACATCGTTTGACAAAATCACATAAATGAAAGACAAAGACTGAGCTGTGATTTCAGCTGGATTTACTGTAAAATTATTGGACAGAAAGTTAGAAGAAACACACTATCTTTCTGTTTCTTAAAGTTAGCTTTTCAGGTTTTTGTCTTTATCATAGTAGTGTCATAGTGAGAGAGAATGAGACAGGAAATTGGGGAGAGAGCAGCGCAGCAAAGGGCCACAGGCTGAACTCAAACCTGGACCACCGTGGCAAAGACTAAGCCCAAATGGCATGTGCTCCACTGGGGCTCCTTGAGACAGACTATTAGGCTCAGTGTATTGGAAGTGCTCCTCCTCTTCCCTGCAGTTCTCAAGCAGCTGGGAAACCAGAGCGGCCCAGTAGACTGCCCATAACAAGATGTGTAGCCCTAAGTCCCTGGTCGCCATCCATATATCCAGGTTCATACCCAGTGTGTTGGAAAAAAGTCTCTCAATCTAGAGGCAATGTGGTAAGTTGTCAACACTAATAGAACCTGTTTCATTCAGAAACTCAGTGACGAGGCACTCGACTTACGAGTGGTGGAAATATGATCAGTCAGTCAGTCAGTCAGTCAGTCAGGGACATTTCAGATTACAGGCCTGGCCCAACTGCTGCGGTCCAGCCAAAAAAAAAACTCCAAACATTTTTATTATTACTAGTAGTAGTGATGAGGTGAATGGTACAACTCAACTAGTCTGCCTGAAAGTGCTCCACAATGGAGTGGTAGAGAGTTGGAGGGATAGACAGATGAAATGATGATGTATTTGTTGAGAGAAGGAGGAGTGGAAGGAGGAAGAAGAGAAGTGAGAGAGGAGAGGAGACAGAAGGAGGAGGATGTGAGGATGGATGGTCAGTGAATGGGTGGAGGGCTGTTTTATCCTGAGAGAGAAGAATACATTCAGCAGGAAGCTGACAGAAGGCCCAGACCCAGTGTCCATCCTGCCAGTACACACACACACACACACACACACACACACACACACACACACACACACACACACACACACACACGCACACACACTGAAAACACATGTAAATATACCATACATTAAAATTTGTCTGTGTACATTGTGTGTGTGTGTGTGTGTGTGTGTGTGTGTGTGTGTGTGTGTGTGTGTGTGTGTGTGTGTGTGGGTGTGTGTGTATTGGCAGAGGCCGGGGGCTGGCAGATGGTCAGAGCTGAGTCTATCTCCCCTGTGGGTCCCTCAGCTCTCTCTTTCACTTTCCATGCCTCCCCCCCTTCAGCTCCACCTCCGGGGGATTCCCGCCCGCGATAAGCCCCACCAGAACATCTTGCGGCTGGGCACAGACCCCCACCACCTCCTCCCTGCCTTGGGTTGAACTTGCTGAACATTCTTGGATAAAAAAAAATCTCATGACTTTCCCATTTGATTTGTACATGGATTGAAGGGTAATGCTTTCTATTAAACAGCGAGGATGTTACTTGGCTCTGAGAGCAGTCAGACATTTTCAAATATCCGTGGGTATCAGATTTAAAGGAACTCTGTTTTCTTTGATTCCCGACGCAGACTCAGATTTTCATTTTCACTGCTGAGCTCAGAGCTGACAGACAGTGGCCCAGTGTCATGTTCAAGGGTATTCAGCTCTTTATAGACATATTTTTAACGGCTCCTGGACGTTATTAGAAAATTTGTTTGTTTGTAATTATGAAGTGCAGTCAGAAACCATGATAAATTAATTTTAACCTTGTTTTTTAAAAAAAAGTTTTGTCATAATCTCTTAATCTCTTATCATTTTATTTTTTACTTATTTTCTTGAATTATTATTTTTTATTTTTTTTAACTATCTGAGTCAGTTCACCTTGTTTACACTGGACTGGAATAGAGGCAAGCCAGGAGTTGTTTTGCTGAGGAATGCAGAACTATGTCTCGGCCAATTTAAAGTGACTGTTATCCTTAGGCTTACTGCTTAGCCTTTAGCAGTGAAATATATATATTAAAAAAAGCTGTGTAAGTGGAGACACACTGTCACACTTGGGTGATTTTATATTCTAAGTTAAATTGAGGGATTACATGGCAGCAGGTTCCATTTGTGTTGGGCAGATGAAACTGTCAGTTCAAGCCGTAAAAGTTGCTGAAAATAAAAATAAATTAATGAATAAACTAATTTGGAAAATTCTTTTTCCAACTAGATCAGCACTGAAAATCAGGCACTGTACCGAATTGAAAACTGGTCCCTAATGTGTGTGAGTTCACTTCAGTGATTAGATGGTGCCTGATTAAAATCACATTTTTATTAAAAGTCCCATACTGATGATCTATAAGAAGATATATTTGTGGTTTTAAGAACCAGAAACCATCTCAATATAGATTTACATCTCCTCTCTTATGCTTTTCTCTGGAGCTCACAACAGGTCAGTGAGCCAATCAGGAGCGAGGAGGCTCTGAGCCTCTCTTTTGATTGGCTGACTGTTTTCTGAGTTATTGGATGAAAATAGAGCAGAAACCAAATCATGCAGGGTTGGATGGTGAGTCCAGGTGGGCGGGGCTTAGGGCATGGCTGAGGACAGTGACTGTTTTTTATTGTGACATCACAAAGTTCCAGAAGTCCTGGCAGCTGGTGTGTCATTACACAATCATCAAACTGTGTTTGATGATTGTGTAATGATGTTTACCAGTGATCACCCTGCAAAAATAAATTCATGAATATAAATCCATCTGCTTTGATTTCAAAGAGAGAAAGTTTAAAACTTAACAAGTCAATTATTGACGGAACAGCCTTGATAACAGTGGGGTGAAAATCAGGCCAACACAGCAGATACTAAAACAAGCCTGCAGTGCACACGTGGAACAAATGTTCCCTCCATCCACTGGTCTGAGATTCCTTCTTCTAAAAGTACCACTTAGATATGTCAGTAAAGCCATTATCTCCTATACACTGTAACTTGAATGTGATTTCGAATGTTATGTGAGTTTTCATATGTTGTTTTTTTGTTTAGCTCGGTGAAGGAGATTTCTCTCTCTCCAGTGTTCTTCTTGTTTTCCTGAACCTCACTAACACTCCAAAAGTTCAGGCCATAACCTTCACCTTGTTAGACATTGTTTAGCTTCTATTATGACCGTTTGTGTCTACATGGAGCCATTGCTATCATCTGTAGCTCGGGCACCCAGAGTCTTATAGATAAGGGCACACAAGGAAAGCAGAGACTAGATCAGATCTAGTTGTTTTCAAGAATGAGCTAAGCAGGAGAAAGGACAAGACACATGTAAGATTAAGTGGGTAAGAACAATACCAAGTGCAATTATTCCAGTGCAATTTTGAATACCATTTTAATTACACTATATATTGTTGCATTTAAATAGTAGTGGCACATATCCTAACATATTTCTTTACAAATTTCAATTTTTAATCTATATATCATAGTATAAGGACATATCTTTATATTTTTTGGAGTAAGGTGCAGTAAAATGTTGCGGCTGCACGTCAGTCTTCAATAAATACTTCTACGTCAAATCCTGTCTCTCGAATCCAGACAATAAAATTCAGAATTTCCTGAGCTACCTCGCAGTGAGCCATGACACAGTGGCAGCTTTTTATGCTCCCTCCCTCCCACCCTCGCCCATCTGTCCTCCAGCCCGTGACCCAGACATCGATTCGTCATACCATCATCGAGGTTGTTTAAATCTCTTAAATGTGTCTTTGGGAGAACAAGGAGAGAGGATAATTATTTCTACACATTATAAGATAAACGAGATGTTGTATCTCTTCAAAATGACAATGAGCAAGGACGTCTTATTAGGTGAATAAAATTCCTCCACCGTTGCATGTCTCTCCTGCGTCCCTGTTGAGGAGAAGCCACAGGATGAATGGAGGCGTCGCATTAGCAGAACGGGGGTCACAGACAGAATCACACTTTACATTAATCCTAAATTTTCAAGGAGGTGTCTGGCTGACTGATGGTTCTTATCCACCAATCAAAAGAGAGCTAGTGGGCCACTTCAGACAGACAAGTCTATTTGCTTTGAGTCTGAGGTTAGCTGTGGGTGAGTGCATCTGATGGGCGATTTCCTAGCTGACTGATGGTGTTTGAATGACTGATGAGGTGGATGATCTGGTCTAGTGCGCTGGCGTCCCCGAGCTGATAGACTGAGCCCCTCCTCAGTTTACAGGCTGAATCTCAAAGTGGCCTTCTCTCTCAATTAAGTCAATTCTATCCTTTTTTTTTCTGTTTTGGCTTTAGTGTCATTTTTTCCTTTCTATCCTCTCTCTTAAATCTCACATTTCCTTCCTCTCTCTGTCTGTTTCCCCTTGTCCTTCATGCCTCTGTTTTTGTCACATTTCCCCTTTAACTCCTTGTCACTTGTGCTGTCCCTCTACCTGACACTTTTCTGCTCTCACTTTTTTCTTTGTCACTTTTTGTTGTTCTTGTCTGAGATTTTTTCCTCTTTTCTGATTTTGTTCTACTTTATAATTCACTCATGTTCACTCCATCCTTCTGATCTTTTCCAATTTCTGTCTGTCTTCACGGACTGAGCATTGCAACTGTTTAAATAATAACAACACAATATCACAACATACATTCTCACTAAATGATAATTAGCTCGGGAATGAGAAGCTTTCTGGGTAGCACGGATGTTATGATACCAGAAATTTGAAACTTCAGAATTCTCCATGACAAATTTGAAAAGCGCACACACACAGACACACACAGACACACACACACACACACACACACACACACACACCTATATACAGCACACAACTACTCACACACATAACACAATACACAGTCGAACACTACATCCCATGCACACCTGACACATACATCATACAACAACCACACCAGCGAGCGAGCACACACGAGACAGGCAGAGCAACACAACACAACGCACACAACACTGGACACGAATACACACACACCCTCGACCATACGGTCACTATGCAAGCTGCAGTTCAAATTAACCAAGTAGTTAAATTGCTTTTCTGTTGCTTTTAAGTACTGAAACTACAAATGACAAAAGTAAATTAATGTTTTTTTTTTTTTTTTTATTATTTGACCATTGCCTCTCTACTGTAATCGAACCCCCTTTGAGCCCCGTGCCCTTTTCTTTTCACCCTGACCACTGTAAAGTCATGACCCAGGATATGCATTTGTCAGGCAGTCCACACCACACACCTGACCTTTGTTTATTGCATGTGCAAAAGCCAAGGGCGGGGGGCATTAATTATCTATTTGTATATACTATATTGCTCTATATGTTATTAACCTATTATTTAGCTTTTGTAAATCTTTAGTATCGAATATTTTTATCATG
This sequence comes from Seriola dumerili, assembly GCF_002260705.1. Taxonomy (NCBI): domain Eukaryota; kingdom Metazoa; phylum Chordata; class Actinopteri; order Carangiformes; family Carangidae; genus Seriola; species Seriola dumerili. The sequence goes on along the minus strand of NW_019174291.1, from coordinate 3,353,318 downwards.
CATTTCTTTTGTTCTGTCCACTTTGGTGCTGTAATACTGCAAGTTTTCCCACTTATCCTATCTTATCTTATCTTATCTTATCTTATCTTATCTGATCTTATCTTATCTTATCTTATCTTATCTTATCTTATCTTATCTTATCTTATCTTATCTTATCTTATCTTATCATTTACAACACCAAAGCTGACGTTCCAGCACTTTCCCATGTGGCGATCAGTGGCAAATTTTAGTTTTGGTTTATGTTCTGACCTGTAAACAACAAGGCATGTTTTGCAATAAACTCAACTGAATCATTTTTTCTAAGTAACATCATTTAACCAAACTAGATTTCTCAGAGTGGAGCTTTGCTTTAGTTCAATTTCCAGTGTAAAATATTTGGCAGCTTGCAAAGTAGCTTCTCCAACACTGATAATACATCAAGAGAACAGCACAGTGTGAGGTCCATACAACAATGTAAATTTTGACAGCACAATAATGTTATGTTTTCATATGATAATGTGAAAACAGCCAATTTAAGAAATGTTATTTATGCATTTAGATAGACAGTATAAAGATGTGCAGCACCATCAACACCTCTGGACCATGTATCTGGCAGAAGGGTGATTTACACCAATTGAGGCCTTGAACCTAAACTGTTATAGAATAATATAGAAGAGTGTTTGCCCCTATGGACCATTCAGGTACCTAAGAATTCAACTTCCTGCTTAGTTACCTTCAGTAAGAAGAGCCTAAGACAACACCTTGGTTAGAGAGATGGGAACAAACAAACAAATGGACAAATGAACAGAAGAGTGGATTAATCCACTACCCTAGATGAGGACACACAAGAACACATCGTCACAAGGACACAGACTGAAAAAAGATAAACAAGAAAGATGTCCACACATTCATCTGGTTTCTATTATCCCTCTCTTTTACTACAGAGAGAAGAGACCAAACTATAAATCTCAGGTCATCGCTGTATGTATGTTTTCATTTCTATAAATGGTCCATGGAAATCCATCATCAACCTACTGCAGTGCTACAGGATGGGTGATCAATAGAGAGAGGTAGAGAGTCACAAAGACAGAGAGAGAGAGAGAGGGTGAGGTGATGAATCACCGAGGACGGTCTGCTCTGAAATATGAGGCTCTAAATCAAACTGTTAAACTCCAACAAGATGGACGAGATAGATGAGAGAGATAAAGAGGGAGGGAGAAAATGATATAATAGATAGTGACTCTGTTATTAAATACAAGTGAAGTTAAACTACAGCGCCATTACAGTTTAATTTCAGAAATAAGACCTAATATGATCCCATTTAGCACTTACACTCTCAACACTTAACCAGATCAAGACAGAGTTTGTTAAGCAATAGAACAGCATCATTAAACCTCACAGCCAAAGATAAAGACGTCAAATTAAGATTTAACATGAGCGATACGAGGCAGTGTCAGGAGATTCACATGCAGAAACTGACATGTCACAAAGGAGGAGGGAGACATTTGCACTTTAAGCTGCCGGAAAGTACATTTTTCTGGCTGACTTGCAGTTTCAGCGAAGACCATAGACTGTACACTGACTTGCAGTTTCAGCGAAGACCATGTCCTCTCTGTCACATAATTCAGATTTCCTGATCAGCCTTTGTAAGTTACTGTAGCACAAACAAATTCAAATGTGGGTGAAGCTGGTGGAGCCTGTGATGGAACCAGTACCTATCATGGCCAAGTCTGATCATCAATCATACAAATAAGAGCCGCCTTGTCAACAAGTGGCCACCAAGAGACATTTTAATTTAAATGAGCCAGTTAGACCTGAATTTCGTGTGACAAACAACTGAGAAATCAAATTCTGGTGACTGGCATGAAGCCTTTTACTGCTTCCTTAATGTTCCCCACTAGAAACACAGGTGCTTTACAAATCTCTTTAGTTAAGAGTAGACAATCTTTGTTGTCATGGTTACAATAACAACAACCAGGTTACCTTTGTCGAATGGTCATGGATGAAAGAAACAACATAAACTGCTGGTTTCAGATGGTGTTACATAGTATTGGATTCTTTTATTTTGTTGTTTCCTGTTGATCCTTTTGCTGATTCCTCTAAGTGAAACTACACTGCAGCTAGGTAGAGTAGAGCTAGCAACGTTCCAGAAGGCTCATCCTTCTTTAGCCAAATAACAGTTTTGCAGCTGTTAAGTCAAAACAGGAGTTGTTGTCTGTCTCTGTTGGCTTTTATGTGGAAGGTGATGTTCTCATGCGTAAGTGGACTTCTTCTCCTGATGGGTCTGGCACGAGTGCCACTCACCAAGTTGTTGCTCCCTCTGTGTATCACTTGTAGATACTGGACTTAGCTCATGATAATGCTATGGCTGTTCATTTGGGGGTTACAAAGACCTCTGTCGGATATTGAAAAACTTCTTTTGGCCTGGTTTAAAGGCTTCTGTTGCTGAGTATTGATGCACCTGCAATACTTGTCAGTTAGCAGGCAAACTTAACCAGGTGATTCCTCCGGCACCCCTACAGCCTATTCCTATAGTAATCCTATAATAGGAGAGCCCTTTGAAAGGCTTATTGTAGACTGTGTAGGCCCCCTACCAAAGTCAAAATCTGGTCATCAACACCTTTTGACCAGCATGTGTGCCACCACTCGCTACCCTGAGGCAATACCCCTGCGTCCTCTTAAGGCTAAGGCAATAGTCAGGGAGCTTGTGAAATTTTGTACCACTTTTGGCTTGCTGAAGGTCATTCAAACAGATCAAGGGAGTAACTTCATGTCCAAGGTATTCAACTGGGTGCTAGCGGTTCTGGCTGTGAAGCATCAGGTTTCTCATCCCGAGAGCCAAGGAGCTCTCGAGAGATTCCACCAGACTCTCAAGTATAAGTTGCGCACTTACTGCCTTGAGTGCGGTACAGAGTGGGGTGAAGGCAAACCTTTTTTGTTGTTTCAAAGTCATTAGGGTTTAGCCCAGCCGAGTTGGTGTTTGGCCACACAGTCAGAGGCCCATTGAGACTGTTGCGGGAACAACTGATGACAGATTCCCCACCCAATGTCAATGTGCTCGATTATGTGAGTTCATTTCGGGAGCGTCTCCACCATACATGTAACATTGCTAAAAAAGCCATGGAACACTCTCAGTCTATAATGAAACAGCACTTTGACAAAAATGTAGTGCAGCGTTTTTTCCAGGCTGGAGACTCGGTACTGGCTCTTGTGCCAATACATGGCTCAGTGTTACATGCAAGGTTTGCTGGGCCTTATGTTGTTGAAAAGAGGCTCAGTGACACAGATTTTGTCATTTGTACTCCAGACAGGAAGTGTAAGTCTCGTGTTTGCCATGTGAATATGTTGAGGCCTTATGCTGTCCGGTCCCAAGAGGGAGAAAGCTCTTCAAATGAAGTGAGTTGTGTTGCTGCAGTTTCTGTTGTTTCCACTTGTTCTGGTGACGATGGTTTAATCAAGGAAAATGCGCATGCTCTGGGGGCTTGGCTTCAGTGGTGGCAGATGTAGAGAGAGACACATGTGTCGTATCTTCCTGACTTTCATAAGGAGGATGTCCTTCAGCTGATACGTGGTTATCTTGGTTTGCTTTCAGATGTACCCACTCGCACAAATGAAACTGAAACTGTTTTGTGTCCATTATTATGTTAGGTGCTTGAGCCAGCTGTAACATGATGGTTTTATAAAGTAAATTATTAATACACATTCCTTGCTAATGTTCATTTACTGTGAATAAATCCACTTACTCAGATATTCCCTCAGCTTTCAACCATACGGTGTACCTTGCTCATGTGGGTTCACATGACCAACGTACAGGACCACTATGGTAACAGGTGGTCATATTAACTTATGACAGAGGTCCTCTACTTGATTGATTAATTTTTTGGTTAAAATAAGTAATGACATATTAGCTCCATTGTACAGTTGGTATGAAAAATCTAAAGACTTTAGTTAGTCATGAACGAACTGTCTACAAATCAGAATCCAGTCTATATCTGCAATGAGTGTAATCTGGATTGTTTGCAGCTTGTTCATACATTTTGTGAATATTACATCATGAAAAGAATAGTCGCAGTGGTCCTGTGAGCTTTTTGGTACAAAACTGATATGTCATTCACTCAGATGAAAAAAGGTCAAGATCCAAATCTCCTTTCAGTTCCCTCTTTCCCTCAGAAAAAGATGAGATTGTGTTTCATTGGTTTTTGTTTGGATCGAGACCATGACATTCTGACCAATGAATTGATGAAATTAAAGTTCTCTTTGTCGAAATGAAATGAAAAAGACTCCTCACAATGTCAGACTTGATTCACGGGAGACCTTGCCAGAACATAGAGAAGCCAGGAGTGTCATTATGAATCTGGTGGATTGTGTTTCCTAAATGGAGAAGAGGGTGCAGTATTAAACAGAGAGGTCAGAGACCCTGACAGAAACAGCAGCAAAGCAGAAAAGCCAGACATTATCACGAAAGAGACATTTCCATCGATGGGGGACAAGAAATCATCCATTATAACAATATTAATAATAATAATAATAATAATCACCATAACCACAGTTATGTTTGCATTTGGCAGTTCGCTGGCCTGTTGTAAATTAGCACAGATAGAATCTGTGTTGTCATGAGGGAATGTGATGAATATGAATGTGAAGCTTGGCCAGCTGTCGAGATGTAAACAATGTTCACTTCTAATTCAGCTGCGATGTGCTCCAGTTAAACACAGCCCTTCAATTTGGTCTGAACATTTCTATCATTTGCTGTTTAATGCAAACAAGCCACACTGTTGTCTGTTGGTCTGTCTGTTTGTCTGTTTGTTAGCCTGTCTGTTTTTTCTGTTACTCTGTCGGTCTGTTTGTCTGTTATTCTGTCTGTTGACCTGTCTGTCTGTCTGTTAGTCCGTCTGTTAGCCTGTCTGTCTGTCTGTTAGCCTGTCTGTTAGTCTGTTAGCCTGTCTGTTTGTCTGTCTTTTAGCCTGTCTGTTAGTTTGTCTGTTAGTCTGTCAGTTAGTCTGTCTGTCACAAGCATGGAATTTAGTCAATCCAAAATAACATTTCCCTAATTTTTGTTTTTGATAATAATATGCTACCATGACAGGACACCATTTAGCAGCAGTAATGCAATTATGTGTGTTAAGTGCAGTACAAGAGTATGTGATACATAGTATACAGGTATGTACGTATTTTGCTGAGGTCACACAAAAAAACCCCCTAAGTCAGGAATCAATGAGAGTGATCAGTTGATTTGGAAAAATAGATCGGGATCTCCTGCCACACCAATTAGTCATGAACAGTGAAAGACTGCATTAGCGATCTCAGCGTGGGCATGGAGTAGATAAGCAGTGAAGATGTATTAGTATTGATCCTGATCAATACTACAAGAGGTCGAATAGATAATCGGTGAGTGATAAACTGGTAATTGATCCTGTGCTCGCTGAAAAAACCTTTGCATTGCAAAGGATTGCAGAGGATCTTTGATGATTTTCCCCAGTTCACAGTCCCATGAAGATCAACTGTGATGTTTTCAGAGTGAAGCTGCTTAAAGACCATTACTCAAAACCTTTACATACAACAATTTCATGCTATGTAAGAGATTTGATAATAGAGATACTCAGTGTTCTGCTCAGAAGTTGTGAAGTTGTGCCAGGGCAGATGAGCTTTTCAAAGATGATACACATCATGAGACATTAAGAAGTAATACCATGCTTTAGGAGCTTTTTAAGGCAGAACTTTGTCAGTACAGACAGAGAGAGTTACCATTAGCACAACCACTAACACTGTGTTACACTGCCACTGCCAGTTACAAGCTAACAAACAACATAAACAAATAAAAGATGCTAACTACGCTAACCGTTCTGATCCGTCTGCTAATCTCTGATTCTCGTATCTGAGTCTGGGTCTGACTGAGGCTCAAACATGTGGCTGAGTCTCTCTGATGTTTCCTCCTCTAACCATCTTGATACTCTCTGCGCTTTCACCTGTCCGCCTGGAGACAGCAGGTGATGGGCGGGGCTCAAGGCCTGATCCAGATTTCTCAATCAGGAAGTAAGAGTAGATGGTCTTCAGCCCCAGTTTTTGATTTTTGATTTTTTCACTTTTTATGTGAGAAAACCATGTTGAACAAGATATTAATCATGGAAGAGGATTTTTATACATAGTTTAAAACATGTCTGGAGAGGAACTTTAACCAAGCACTACATGTGAAAAAGCTACACTGACCATGAACATGATTTTATTTATCTTCATTGTGAAGGTTTTTTTTTCTGTGTTTCTTTTATGTGGTTGTTACTCCTGAACATCCTATTTCGCATGACCTTGAAAGTGTCAGTACACATACTGTTCCACAGTTGAGCCATTAAGCTGCTGAACCAGAACAAAGTCTTTTTGTCTTTAAGTTTTCTTTTGCTTGATTAAAGCAGTAATTTCTCAGACATCACTCTATGCCTTTTATGAGGGTTCAAATAAATCTGCCAAACCAAGAGGAGCAGCAAGTTATCCACAACATAAAACTCTATGATTTGCCTCTCAAGGTGCCACTGACATTTGTCTTAGATTTAATCCAGGGCAACACACTATGAAGTAAAAATAATAATAATAATGACATTCAGTTCTCAGGCAGCCAAAGAGGAGAGGAGAGAAAGAACCACAGCTACAACTTCTTCTAAAATACTCCTGTAATATTAGAAAATAGAAGCGCCATAATAAAGCTTATGAGACAGAACGGTTCAAAGGATTGTCTTTTAACAATTCAAGATAAGTGTATAGTAGGGAACATAGAGCTGGGTGATATGGCAGACAGGATATGATAAGAGCATGCAAGTGCAAATTTACACTGTGGAGATAATGAGAGCATGGCTGTGGCCAATATATCAGACTGACAGTGGAGTTTTATTTAATATCAGGCTGTCGTCCTGGTGACAGAGCTATATAACTCCAGATGTTTTTTGTTCAAACTTGACTTTGAAGGTAGAAGTTACTACTACTGTACATGCAAGGATTTTTATCACAGAGATCATGGGTTGAAGAATCTCAGTGAGGCCATGACAACCTTCCACAAAATGTGCAAACCTATTTGAGAATCCATGCATTCAGACTGATGATGAAACGATGTAGAGAAAATATAAGAAAAACTCAGATTGACACTGGTGTTTGTATTTTTTATCTTTGGAAATGTTAGAAAATGAAATTGCACATGTACAAAGGCTGAAGTAAAAAATCTACCATCATTATTTTCTGAAAAAGGTTGTCAAGTAATTTACTCTCTTTCTTTCACCATCATGCAAACAAAGCTCAGGGCCCGTATTCAAAGAGTATTTTATCTTACCACTAAGAGTACTCCTAAGTTGCACTTACAGCTTCTAATTAAAGGTTTTCTACTCAATCCTCTTGACAAAGCTGCTGAGACCAACTTTTACTAATGAAAAGTGAAAACTCCTGAGCTATGAGTGCAGCTGCGATGCTATGGTTGACGTCAATTCTCATGGTCAAACTTGCTTGATGAAAAACCAGTCTGTGTTGGTGAAAATGCATGTGAAAAAATAAATAAATACAAATGAAATATTGTGCGCAGTTTACAAAAGCTACATTCTTCAAAATGCATCTGTATGATCAGGTTTGTGTAGAATTTAATTTTACAATAAAAACTTTGGATTCAATTCTCTCAATGGAAAAAAAAGGAATACTCACCTGTCGACCTAACTAAACCTAGCCGACAGCATCTTAGCCACAGCCTGTTGTAACTGTACCTGTTGCAATGTAGCTATGGTCCCAGCTGTGGGTTGAGGTGTGGGAAGATTTGCGCTGTCCCCTAACAGGTGACATCCAGCTGGAATATGATCCTTTCAAACAGCTGATCAGGTCACTCTACATTAAGATCCATGAATCGTGTGTAGATCCTGGACACTGTACAACTATGTCTATAAAATTAGAAGTCCTAAAGTTAAGACTGACAGCTCGGTTGGTTTTGGTTTGTTTAGGAGTTTCTCCTAAACCAGCAAGCTAGGAGCTAGTTTTAGCTGTAAGATGCTTTGTGAAAATGGGCTCAGATGTCTGAAGGTACATCTGGCCTGAGCTTGATTAACCAAATGAACTCCAGTGGCTGCTTCTGTGGACAAGGTTAATGTGTAGAAGACATTAGTTGATGAAAACATGAAATGTTTCTCTGAGGTGCTTCCTCTTCAGCTGGTCAGAAGAAACACTTCTCTGGAGCTCTTCAGACATTAGGTAATACATCCTCATGATCTCTAATTCCTGACCCCCAGGAAGACATTATTTAGAGCTATTCTGGACTCCATATTTAGAGAGCTAAAAAAACGCTACAAAAATATTCTCAGTACTCAGCACTAGTGGGAGCGCACAGCAATTGAAAGTCATGAGAAAAATAAATTATCCCTGTGCGGAGAGGTTCTGGGTAGACTCAAACCCTCATCAATATTTATACAACATAGTCCAGTTATTAATTCACGAGACCTCCATGCTTCGAGTGTTGCTGAAGAGGAGCCTAAGGGTTTTGAATGTCAGAGATTCAAGCTAAGAAACATCATTCCAGGCTAGAGACAATAACACTGACCGAACACTCACACACACATACACACACACACACACACAGTATGTTGTGTGACAACAAGCTAGCACTCCTCCAATTGCCGAGTCACCAGAGAGAGGGACATGGATGATGCTCAAAAAGTCTCAGCTCTGGACTCTTCACTGTTTTTGATTCTACCAATCATACAGCTGTAAAGTATGGACGCTTTCCAGTTGACATGAGTTTCATGTCAGAGCATGTGAACGGTTAGGTATCACTGTCCATTGTTGGCAAAGATATTGATCTGTAAAATCATCATCTTACTTTTTTAAGTTGCAACCAGCAGCTCTGTTGGTTTGTTGGTTGGCTTGGGTAGAAATTAAGATCATGGAGTTGAAGCACAAAACAAAAAACATCTTCCTCTAGTAACATAAACCTCACGTAAACCCTCCACAGGTCTATAGACTGGATAACTATGAAAACAGTATGACATCAAGAACTGTTCAAAAAACCATCAATGAAATTCAACCTAATACTGTAAGTAAGGAAGACTTTAACACACAGTGTGTAAGTTCTGCCTCTCGTGGTCTCTCAATCTAAACAATAACAAAAGATCTGAAGATAGCATCATGATCTCATCTCCCATGATCCCACGCTGTGAAATAGTGCGGGATCATGGGAGTCGTTGTCTTCACCACAATTGCCATAAGCTCCTCCCGGTTTGGATTCCTTCAGTGTCAGTGGTTCAGGAAATCAAACAGACCTGGTGATTCTATCCATTAGAAACACTGAATGAAGCAGTTTGACATTTAAAGTCAGTGTTTGAGCGACGCTGTACGGAGGACAGAGACTCAGGGAAGAGTTGGAGCTGAGACTGATGCTAACCTTTGTTCTGATTGTTCCTCTGATAACTTATGAAGCAGACGTTCAGCAGGTTTTTACCAGCAGCTGAATTATCCACAGAGGTGTCCTCCTCTCCATAACACACACACCAGGGGATTAAAAGCAGCTTGTTTCTCTGATAACTTCAGATCCAGACGTCCGTCGACTAAAATCCTTCATCTGGTTCAAATATAGAGCTGAAAACCACCAAGGTGTAAAAAGTGTATGTGGCTGAAATTTATATAAAAGTCAATTTTAAAAGAGATTCTGTCAGACCATCACAACACTGACATATGATCATGGAGGATATGATGTCATTGACAGGAGACCAAATAACACGCACCATTACAATCATGTTTTTCTCTGGTTTGAGAATTGATGGAAACATTTGGGAGAATGTAAGAACACAACTTAAAAACATATATAACATAGGTCTAGTCACTTTTAGACATTTTGATGTGGAAAAGTTACATATCACTAATCCGGCTGACATGGCCAGTTTGTGGACCTTCAGTTTGTGGAATTATTTGAATGATATTTTTCTGTTCTCTGCCGAATAATGAGTTTAGTTTCGATGGTAAAGCTGGGTGCTTGTTTCCATGCTATCAGACTGCCTGTGTTGATACCCTGCTGGACTCTGTTCTAATGATTACTCCCCTGATCTAAGCCCTTAACATACCAAGGAAAATTGTGTGTAAAAGTAAAAAAATTAGAGGTTTCCTTAAAAGGGAAATTCACCAGCCTCCCCTCCTCCTCCTCCGTGCAAGGGAGGGATGTTTGGGATTTTTCCTGGCAGGATGTAGCAGGTGGAGAAACAAGCACTCCTTCTGGATGAGGGAGGGAGGCAGAAGGTGGATAATCAGGATCAGACTCATCTCTGTGCTGACAAGAGGTGAAAACATGGAGGCAGGAGAGAATCACTGTGTGTGTGTGTGTGTGTGTGTGTGCGTGTGTGTGTGCGTGTGAATGTGCATGCGTGCGTGTGTCCCGTTGTCCTCCTCCCACGCTCCACGAATCACTGGATGCGTTTCCAATATCAGGCTCTTTCAGATTATCGATCTACGTCCTCTCTTCTCTCTCGTCTTTCCCTTCGTCCTCTCCTCCACCTCTCTGGCTCTCATGCAAATTCCCTTCCAATTTTTTAATCCACCAGTCATCAGCCCTCTCTTCTCCTCCTCCTCTGTTGTTTCTCCCCTTTTATCCCTGCCCCGTGACCAACTTCTTCTCATCCCATTTTCTCCATCCTCTCTCACCCGTTTTGAATGTTATCACCCCATTAAATAGCCATTATCAGTTGTCACCACTCCCATAATTCTCCTTCAGAAGCTGCAGCTACCAGTAGGCTCGAAGGTGCAAATCACATCACCCTATAAGTTGACTATCCAAACAGCATACTACGACCCATAGTTCTGTTATATAATCGGGTTACCTGTAGTGGCTGTAGTAATTATAAGAGGAGCAAAACTCAGGTGACGTTGGTGACATCATATAGAGAACACAGTCTGTGCAGGGAAAGGGTGTATGGCTGGGATGACAAAACCCAGTTGTTTGTTTCCTGTTTCAAATCAAGTCAGTGTTGTCATTTAGTAAATCGTTATTATTTAGACCCAAACTGCGCTACTCTAACCATGATGACGAATATCTGATAATACCCTAATGAGCTGACTAATGAGGTGGATTAAGGCTCTGCAAACCAAAATGTAAACAAATATTGGCCTAAAGCTCCATATTTTCCTCTTCTGTGTTTTACTTGAGGTGTTGATCCAGAAGAAGATATATTTGTGGTTTTAAGAACCAAAAACCATCTCAGTGTAGTTTCACATCTCCTCTCTCAGGCTTCTCTGTGGAGCTGTAGTAACAACAGGTCGGTGAGCCAATCAGAAGAGAGGCTCAGAGCCTGCTCTCTTCTGCTCTCTTTTCTGAGTGATCCAATAAAAATAAGGCAAATTTCAGGTTAACACTCAGAGAAACCAAATTTTGCAAGGATGGATGGTGTGTCCAGGTGGGCGGGGCTTGGGTCATGGCTGAGGGTGGTGACTGCTTTGTTGTGACATCACAAAGTTCCAGAAGTCCTGACGGCTGGTTTTAAGGCTCAGTTTCTGAATACAGGCTGTGTGCATTTCTCTGTGGACTGAGGCTTTGATACTTTCACAGTATTAATATAGAACCTAGACCTGCTTTATAATCAAGGATGATGATCTGTTGCATTAATTAGCTGAGTAGAGTCAAATTTAGCTCAGAGAGTAAAAACTACTGCTGAAGATGAGTCAGCTTCCCAGGCAGTTTTAGGCATTTCACCGGAACTTCAAGCGTTACTAACTCGTGTCTCACAATGTCTATCTTCCCCCAACTTGGATGGTGTATATTTAGCAGTTTCTTTTATTGTGGCGAGTTTTGAAGCTGTTATCAACAACCTGAAGCCGCCTCACCGGTCCCCTCACCTCCTCAATCTCTCAAAAGCCAGAGTGATGCCTGAACTTCTCAGCAGGAAGAGGTTATTGGAAGCAGCATGGTATGACTTCTTAGCAATTCTCTTTCCTGCTGGAGCCCAGATGGAGACAGAGACCATATCAAATACCCACAATCCCCTGGGTGAGGAGAGGGGGTCTGGCAGTGTTAGATTAGATGTAGTCGTGTCAATAATACAGCACTCGCATTGGCAGTCACCGGGAAAATAAACCTGTTCACCTGCTGTGGGTGATAACAATAGTTGATGAAATATTACAAAATTAGAGATATTCTTTCAAAAAAAGCATCTCATAAAATGTTATTACATTTAAAGAAACCAACACACACGCACACACGCACACACACACACACACACACACACACACACACACACACACACACACACATACACAAGACTAAAAATACTAAACATCTGCAGTGCCAGCAGTCCACACAGGCACAAAATATACTTAAAGACATACATACTGTATATTCACACATGACAGATGGTAGGAGGACAAGAGGATGAGGGAGGCTGGAAGGAAATGAGAAGCAAAAAATAGAAATAGAGCAATAAATCCAGATGAAGAGGTACCTGAGGGGGGGAAGAGAGAGAGAGAAATAGAAAAAGAAGAGAAAGAAATAAAATGAAAAGGGTGGGTGGCAGAGAGAAAAGGAAAGACAGCGAAACAGAGGCAAAGGAAAACATTCATTTACTGTTGTATTCATGTATTAGATAGCGAGGAGAAGGAGAGGATGAAAAGTGTATTCATTTCAGAAATAGAAAACAACATGCTGACAAGGAGAGGTGTGATGGGAGAGAATAATGGGAGGAGATAAAGGAGGAGGGAGGTGGAGGGGGAGGGTGGAGAACAGGCGGAGAAACAGCCAGAGAAAAAAGAGAGATACAGTGAAGGAGCAATGTTTTGTTATTATTATGTCTATAAAAATATCATCCTCATGGTCATCCTTTGGAATCCACCACCTCCTCTGTGCTGCTGTGATCTGCCCTTCACTCCAGCTCCACAGAGGGAACAGGTGTCCATAATCACCTCAGTTTTTGGCTGACGTTTTTTGTTTCTTCTAAGATTTACAGAAGGCCACCGCAGCTATGGCTGAAGATATGTTTGTTTGTATGTTTAATTTCACTGAGGTTACTAAATACTTTTATAAACCAAACCGCATTCTTATATTGTCTCAATTTAAACAGGTTAAAACTCTGATTTGTTGGTCATCCGTGATAAGTGTTGGCAAAAGGTCAGTTGCCTGGTCAACTGGAGGTATCTCTGACTTTGGGGTTAGGGTTAGGGTTACAGGACCTAGGTTGTCATGGTTACCATAATAAACACAAGAGCGGCATTCCTACGTTTGCTGCCATTGTTACTATAATAACGGTCATGACTTGGTTAGGGTTACGATAGATCGTAATTTGGGTTAAAATAAAAACTTCCTCAATATTAGATCTTTGTTGTCATGGTTACAATAATAACAACATTGGTAACTTTGCTGAACGGTCATGAAACAACATAAAATGCTGGTTTCACATGGGAATCAAACACTGCTCTCCTGTGTCATATTCATCCATCCACCACAACCTCCTCCTGACGTGGACTTTGTCTCTCTTTCTACTACGTCTCTGCACTTTAATGCACGTTTAATGTCGCACAATATATATATGAATATATGAATATATATGAATATTGCCAACCTTTACTTAGTAGAATTCCAATCCTTCAACTTTAACGTACTGTTGATATGGTAATTTGGTTATTGTTATTAAGTAATTATTAATCAGAGTTCCAGATTAATAGTAAAAATTTGAGACTGAAACAATATTGGCTATAGTTTAGGCTGGTGGTCCTGAGGACTTTAATTCAGATTAAAATTATTATTTAATATTAATATTTTTAATATGAATATTTTCTTAATTTATGATAGCCAATAAATGAATAGACAACCGAAGATCCAACATTTGTCAAGCTCATGAGGCAGAGCTCAGACCCCACAACAGCAACCACACCTAACCAGTCCCCACAGTGTGTCTGCACGGAGTATCCAATATGTGCTGCCAGTGTCACATGATATAATCCTATGCAAAATACAAATGTGTATGGCACACTGGTATTCCTGTGACACTGTAAACAAGCTTCAACCTAACTACACAAACTCAGTTGCAGCTACAGTAAGCTGTCAGAACTGTTCCACTGATCTCAAATGCAACAGGAAACAACAGTTCACTTTAAATTTGCTTATTTTCTGCTTTCAATTACAATGACAATCACTTAATCTTAAAAACAGGGACAAAACACTCAATTCCACACACTGTTGAAAATAATTATCCTCAAGGCTTTGAGAAGATTGAAAACCAGTGTGAAGTTTTAAATTGGATGTGTGCATAAAAGTTGCTAGTTGACTTGCCTCTGCTGTGTCAGAGGTCAGTCCAGTCATTACACATTAACATTTATGCAAATAATTTGTATTGACTGAAGAGGGAGCGGACTCGTCAAGAAATAACCCGTCAGAATAAATATTGATTGAGGAAAGAATTATGGTTTCAACCCCTCATTTTCAATGTGCTTCCTCTGGTACAGTGAACATATTAAAATGCAGAAAGTATATGCCTTGAAATGGAAAGGCGGGGAGAAAATAAATGGTTTTGCTCTCAAATGTGAGTTAACTAGTTTCAACCAAGCATCAACCTCTGAGGCTGAAAAATTAAGCCAACACTGAAGCACCAAAACCTGTAGTTCCTCTAATGACCACTAGAGTCATTAGACTCGTCATCAGTGAGTCAGTCCCCATAGACTCCCATGTTAAAATGTCCAACTTTACAGCAGAAATAAACATGTTTACAGCCTGGTACAAGAAATGATTTTGCTATCTATAGCTAATTTCCTCCTTCATGACAACTATGTCGGGTTGAATTTTTATATTACTGACCCGTTTGAATTTTATTAAGGCTTAAAATGATGCATAATTGAGGGCATGGCAGATTTGAATGACAAGTCGGGGCCATAAACAGGAATCATTTTTGGGATAAGCCAGGATTTAGGTGGAATCAGGCACTACTAAGATGGTGATGGCGGAGCAGCTCACTCTGAGCTTCAAAGCTGCTCTTCAGAAACTGATGGGTGACCTCACGGAGACTATGTCCATTTTTCTTTACAGTCTATGGTTTCAACCCGTGATGCATATGAAACCATTCATGAGAACAGTCACTGTCTTTCTACCTCATAATCTCTACAGAAAGTTTTGTACTTCATCATAGACTACTGTAAGAATCTTCTAAAAATCACTGGCTGTTCAAACTGAGATGATAATATGATGCTTCACGGGCCCCCACAGTGTATTTCTATCTTTACCTTCCTCATTCCACAGTGAGGTCAGAGGTCAGGATCACCCAGAGAATAAAACCTGTGGTTGGGATTTAGTGTCAAGGATGATTCAGCAGGGTGGACTGCACCAAATCATCCTGCAGAGGGAAGCTCTTCACTGCCTCACCCCGCTGCCATGAGCTGTCAACACGACAATCCATGTTTGAGATTTATAACTCCTGTGAATGGAACTACACAGACATCAACAATACCCTCAGACTAATGGAAGACCATGAATGTGGCTCTTGTCATCTGAATGTCAATATTGGTCCTTATGGAAGAGTTGTGTTTTGTGAGGTTGTGTTATCATCTGAGTCATAACTAAAACGAGTCAAATTCAGAGATCTACAGATTGTGTATGTCGCTGTGGAGTCGCTATTTCAGTCACGCATCAAGAAAAGAGAAAGAAAAGCTCATGAACGAAATACCTAGTCCTCAAAAATAAACCAGAAAATAATTAATTTCTTCCTTCCGCGTCCTTCTCTATTCCAACATGTTAACCAGCCACAAAACCCAACCCTTCCCACAACAGCCTTGGAGGCACCAATAAAACTTCCTCCCCCTCTGGTCCTGATCATAATCATAATTCACACTGCTGTCATGTAAACTGAAGAGACTGTCCTCCTGTAAAAAAAACGAGCCTGCATGTCGTCTGTGCAGCAGGTTGTTATGACCCATATTTACGTTTTGTTGCTATGTGACATCTAGTGGTCATAGTAACTATGACAGGAGCAAAGGGAAAAGTGCGGTGACGTGGTATAAAGAGAGACAACGTCCATGTCAGGAGGAGGTTGAGGTGGATGGATGAATATGACACAGGAGAGCAGTGTTTGATTCCCATGTGAAATGAGCTGTTTATGTTGTTTCTATTGTCCATGACCATTTGACAAACATAAGCAGGTTATTATCATTGTAACCATGACAGCAAAAATAATCTAATCTTAAGGGAGTAGTTATTTTAACACAAACCACAATCTTCACAATCTTTTCCTAAACCTAACCGAGTCATGTTTATTATTCTAACCATGTTGACAAAGGTCCAGGATGCCACTGTCGTACACTCAGCATGTTTATAAGTGTAACCATGACAGCCAATGTCCAGTATGAAAGTCACCGTAAGGGTACTACATCAGGAAACACTCCTTTAGGTTGTATGGGCTGGCACGAACAACCTACATGGTATCGGGTTGGAGAACCTGAAACCTAAACATACAATGTGTCGTTTAGGGTTTTTGAACAATTCGCCAATACTATCACATAAGTAACATAAGCTACCACATTATGTTTTTAATCATTTCATTAAATCATTTAGCAGGCATTTCTGAAAGTCCATATTTTCTTGTTGAGAATTTTTGTCTGAAATTAGCAATAACAAATAGAAGCAGATTTAAAACATGTATGATACAATGGACACAAACATTGCCCACCACATGAATTGCTGGTCATGTGTGAGGGTTTCCTTTGGTTAAATATGTAGTTAAAAAACAAATAAACAATGCAGCCTTGTTGCTGTTTAAACTACCATATCTTGTCCACAGTTTCTTTTGATCCAGATAAACACTTAAACTTTGATGCTTTCCTACATACAACCTTATATGCATTTGCTCAGTTTTCATGATGTCATGGGACCAGTCTGGAACATTGGCACACGACACAAGGATCCAAACACATGACATGCGCTGTAGCAGAGAGCTGAAAGAGTCAGATAAAATGTCAAGCAATGTTGCATAAATAAGAGGAATAATTGCATTTGCATTAATTAATTAACTTAGCTGGTCCAGACAACTGTTGTGTAACGTGTTGTGCAAAAATATGTAAATGGTGTGTCTCGTGCGATGATACGCTGATGATACTGTTGTTTACATCCACGTTTGGTTCATTAGGTGGTGCTGCAGGAGAAAGTGCCTGGAGCCAAAGAGAAGAGGTGAGGATGATGACAGACTCACCAGTGTGAGAGAGGGAGAGTCGAGGGCAAAAAGATAGATAGATAGATAGATAGATAGATAGATGGATGTAGGGATGAGGATGAAAAAGAGTAAAGGATGGCAAAGAGAGGGGACAGCAGGGGAGGGATTGTGGGAATAATACTGGTCTGTTCTACTCAATATTTTAACAGATGGCATCCTCTCTCTCTCGCTCACACACACACACACACACCCACACACACACACACACTCTTACACCACACACCTAGACATTTTCTGTCTCTCACTCGCACACATGCATACACTCATGCTGTGTTTGCCAAAATAAGCAAACACACACAGACTGGCTGGGAGAGTGGACTACAGTTCAGGAGACGCTGGTCAGTGTGTTTCTGATTGTGTTGTTTGTCAGAGTGAGTGTGCCTGTATGTGCACACGTGTCTGCGTGGGTGCAAATGTTTGCATGTTAAGCTCCACAGGATGACTTTTTTTTTGTTTTTTTTTGGTTTCACTGCTTTTCTTTTCTTTTCTCCTTTTTCACTGTGAATGGTAAATGACACGGCAACAGTAAAAATAATGAAAAGATAAATAGACAAAGGATACAAAGGCCTATAGACAGTTTCTGATGTTAGTATGCATATCAATATACTTTACCTGTTTATGTAGACTTAAATATAATAACTTAAAAAAAAGAATAACAAAATAAAAGAGCCATTGAAGACAGACACAAAGGTGGTAAAAGTGATTTTGGAGATGCTTTTTTTTTTTTTTTTATCACTTGGACTTTATTTCACTGTAACAATTGTCCAGGACTGGGTGACCATGCATTAATGTTAGGGCTATTTATTTTCTGGTATGTGTGACATTTTTCATGCACTCCTCAGTTCTTGCTCTCAGTGGGGTGTATGTCTACCTGTATGAGAGTGCATTGATTGTCAGAGCCTGTTCTGCCTGTGTGCTCACCTGACACCTTTTTGATCATTAATATCTGGTGAGGTGAATCAAAAACTGCACATAATTGACAAAACATAACATTAAAGTTAGCCAAGAAAAGCTGCCAGTGACTCTGATGTTCTGTAGGCCAATGTTAGCTAATTTTAGCTTGTGTGTGTTAGCTACCTAATGTTAGTGTAGCATAGCTGTTCTGTTAGCTTCTCAATACATTAGAAGCTGATTAAATTAACATTAACGGCAAAAAATACTTTATTGGCACATTTGATTTTATATAATGTTAGTATATTTAGACTGGAGGACACAGTTAACTAAACTTTCTACGTTAGTTAATAGAGATTGAGTTTGGCTTTGAATGTTCGCAGTTGTTTTATTTAACTGGCTTGTGCTGCCAAGAACCATCTGCAGGACTCTAACCGGTTATTGTAGTATGGCCCACTAAAATTTCTGGCGTTACTTACATTTAGTTAGTGATTTATTGGATTTAAGATACTTTTCACTCTGAACTGAATGGTTTTAATCTTTGCTATAAAAGACATCATTATAGCTAAAAATGAGCTTAAATACATAGAAAAAGTGATCGCTTGCGACATGTTTCTTAGAGGCTTTAAAAAAGCTTAAAGTTGGTAATTCTTGAGTAAAACAGACCTGTATTATGAGTTAAAGTAGTGATTGTTCAAAGTGCAAAACACTTTTTCAGCTTTTTGTTTAGTTAAGTCTTCTCGTATAATACTGTACTTCAACATGGTAAAAATATCAGTGTAATACGGTAATTCATTTTACCCTATGCGAAAAACTGCTATAGATAGTTTTACTGTAATTTTGCCGTTTATTTGAAATACAGCAACAACTGGATAATTGTTGCTAAACAGTTTACAGTGTAGATCCATGTTTTGGGTATGATGACTTAAACCTGGTGGGTGAATACAAATATTGCATTTAGCACAATTTTAGGGCTAGTTTTAGTCCAGAGCTCATTTTAGTTGTTAGTAAGAACAGAGAAGAACAAAACAGGAGTGAGAAGGAAGGTGGGTTGTAAGAAGGGATGGTGAAGATGCGAGGAGGTGAAGGGGGAGACAGGACAGAGAAGAGGAGAGGAGAAGAAAGACAGGGTTCAGGGAGAGCAAGCGAGAGAGAGAGAGAGAGAAATACTTGGCAGGCAGAGCGAAACACTTTGACACCTTGTCACGCTCGGCCCCGAGACACTGGCACATCACAGCTTGTGTGTGTGAGAAAGATGAGGCTGTTCCCACCAGCAGGCTAATCTACTGTAGATCAACAGATGGCACCAGCTGTGTTGTGTGTGTGTGTGTGTGTGTGTGTGTGTGTGTGTGTGTCTCAGTGAATGAGTGTGTGTACTGACTGTGTAAAGAATATTTGACACATGAAAAAAAATCAATACACTCATATGCACACTCAAACACACAGTGCACAGAAATCTGTTACATGCAATGAAAAAAGTCAAAATAAGACCGAGCATTACCACAGCAGTTTGGATTTCCTCCTCAATGAGATCTTTTCTTTCTCCTGACAGTCTGGCTGCTGCAGACTCTTATTAATAACAATATGAGTGTCATTAATAACACTTATAGAAATGACACAGCGTCTTTGCTCCCTGGGAAGGTAATAATTGCTTATATAATTGCTGATGACCTGAAACACATCTTAGAAAGAAAAAAAAAGACTGCCATTAATTTCTATTATTTACTATTACGCCTCATTTTTCCTTCATCAGAATTTAATGATCTCCAGCGGGATGACAGAAATATGGAGGAGAAGAAAACAAAGGAAACAATAGCTCGCTCTTGCTGAACACTATTAATAACCATTATTTGCGATGACTCTTCTTCCTTAAACATCAGCGTAACAATTATTGCTGCTAATTGTCCTGATAATTCAACATCAGGTGATGAGTGAGTCTCACAAGGTAAGAGCTGGCTGTGTGGCTGTTCTCCTGTGCTCATTTAGCCTAATTTAAAGACACAATAAACGACTTTCTACCATGAGGAAACTAAGTGTTGTCAGTCTAGCCGTGCCCCTCATGCGCCAAGGTGAAGTGATTAAGTGTTTAGAGGAGCCCTGTTTTGTAATGGAATATGAAATTTGTAACATTAAATTAATACTGCTGGCTTCATCTATCATACAACTCTGAACGTCTCGTCTTTCTGGCTTTTCAGAGGTTTATAGATAAAGTTTTAAGGTTTATACATACAGCCCAAACATTTGAGAATCTGAGTCAGTGATGATAGAGCAGTAATACAAAAATTGGACAGTATATTACTGTAGAAATAATTGTAATAATTGTGGCACTGAAGCTTTGTTCTCACATTAAAATCCTTTAAAGGTCCATATAGTATAAAGGTAGATGACCATGTGTTGTGTGATTATAAAGCAGGTCTAGATTCTATATTATTACTGTATAAGTATCAAAGCCTCAGTCCACAGAGAAATGCACACAGCCTGTATTCAGAAACTGAGCCTTAAAACCAGCTATCAGGACTTCTGAAACTTTGTGATGTCACAACAAAGCAGTCACCACTCTCAGCCATGCCCCAAATACACCTGGACCCACTGTCCAACCGTGCTGGATTTGCTTTCTCTGAGTGTTTACCTGAAATCTGCTATTTTTTTTTTATTGGATCACTCAGAAAACAGTCAGACAATCAGAGACCTGAGAGAGGAGATGTAAAACTATATTGAGATGGTTTTTGGTTCTTAAATCCAACCATATATCTTCTTATTGATCAACACTTCAAATAAAACAGTGGAGAAGAGGAAAATATGGAGCTTTAAACATTTCTCAAGACAAGATGTTAAGTTGGAAATCTCATTTGATCAATTTGTTCACATGCCATTTTTCAGGAGTTTTGGATCTAGCCAAACACTGGTGGCATCCATACACATCAGAAGTCTGTTTAATGTGATCTATACTCTGCCTCTCTTTCACACAGAGCCAATAATATGTTGACAAGAGAGGGAAACCTCCAGCGAGAGAGGCTCTAATGAACCACTGGAGAATTGGAGAAATGGATTTCTTTTCTGATGGAGACGGCTGGTTGGTTTGCTGGCTGTAGACAAACACACAAGTAAGAAACAAATAAAGAAGCACACACAATCCCTACCCATATACACTGAATACACAAATGTTGTTTATATACACCCACGTATGAATAAAGTTCATGTTTAACTTAATGACCCCACCGATTCATGTTTCACAAACAATGTTAACTGTTCATTGGGCTTCACAACGCAAACTAGAATTAGTTCAATAGATGCTACACACAGCTAATGATTTGTGTGTCATGAGATGCTACACACAAAACTGTATCCCAAAAACAGTGTGAACTTAAACACCTTTAAATGGTCACTTCGATCGTCTTGCTTTGAAAACTTCACTTTTCAGCTTGCTGAGATGATGTATTTTATGTTTGTGCAGCTTTAATAACAGGATCGATGTGAAGCACAGCAGCAGTTTGAGGATGAAATGCTTGCAATTAGCAAATTGTTGGGCCTAAAGTCAGCAGGAAAATAATCAGACTGTTCCTATGATACCACCCTCTATGGTTCGAAATGGTTGTTTGAGAATCCACCTGTGTCACAACAAAGATAATGGCCAAGAGCCTATTTAAAATTGATCATGTGTGTTAGAGCTAAGGGTGGATTGGTGGTTAGCAAACTGTGGTGTGGATGAGGGGCCCAATTTGGGAAAGTTGCCCCCCTGTCATAATTTCTAATGGCAGGCCCTTCCAGTGATCATGTGAATAATAATTGTCTTCTCTGAGAAGCAAAGGTAGCTGAATACTATCATGATCTTTCCCAAACCTTAGTTTAGAGAGTTAGAGTTAGAAAAGTTGGAGACTAGCTGGTAACTGTATGTCACTTAGAAGTGGGTGGAGAACAAACCAGAGCTAAAAAGGGAGTATAAATGGGTGATCAGAAGTGTCCTGGATATGTGAATAAACCACAGTTTGCTAACTAGTTCACCATATTAACAATCCATAATGTGACAATATGGCAATGTAGTGTTTCCAGCTTATTGTGGGTTTAGTCACACAGATGGTATATCAAAATCCCATTTCTAACATGTACATGTTTTGAAAGGGACTACCAACAATGTTTCCCCTGCCAAAGGGGCATCGGATCATAAAACACTGAAGAGTGTTATAGAAGCCAATAACAAACTACATATTCTGTTAGGTTAGTGGGAAAACCAGCAAAAAAACATGAAACTTGTACTGACACTAGACTAAATCAGCTGATACTAGACTGAAATCAGCTGATACTAGACTGAAACCAGCTGACACTAGACTGAAATCAGCTGATACTAGACTGAAAACAGCTGATACTAGAATGAAACCAGCTGACACTGGACTGAAACTATCTGATACTAGACTGAAATCAGCTGACACTAGACTGAAATCAGCTGACACTAGACTGAAACCAGCCGATATTAGACTGAAACCAGCTGATACTAGACCAAAACTATCTGATACTAGACTGAAACCAGCTGACACTCGACTGGAACCAGCTGACACTGGACCGAAACTATCTGATACTAGACTGAAATCAGCTGACACTAGACTGGAATCAGCTGACACTAGAATATATGTAAATATGACCTGATGATGTCAGTTGTTTACAGTGGCTCCACAACAGTTTTCAAACATGTTCTGAATTTCACACATTGACCATGCATGGTCCAGGCATATACTAGGTTTAGAGCTAGTCTTGTTTCTCTTATAATCAATAGTAATCTATTATGAATACTTTCCTTGGCCTGTATATAAAACTGCATTTAGTTAGTCTTAGTCTGAAGCAGATATGAATTTGATTTGATATAATGTGTTTGAGAGAGAGTGCAAGAGAGAGAGTGAGAGAGAGAGAAGTGGGCTGGCTTATCTTCAGCTGATCATAAATTCAGCTAGACAAAAGTGGTGGGATGTTGCAAGCAAAATCATAAGATAACATCAGTAAAAGTCAATTCTCATATCACAGCCTCCTCTCACTAAATCAACATTAGAGACACAGAGTGAGAGTAGAGGGGGTAAAATGTATAAAATGATAAATGATGACTGACAGAAACAGTGGGCTGTTGCAATCGGCATCAAACCAGCGTCAGCTCCATCTCTTCATCATATCACATCTTCCTCTCCATAAATAAACAAATAAATACACAGAGAGAGAGATGGATGGATACAGAGAGAGAGAGATGGATAAAATGATGAATTGTGACTGACAGAAATGGTGGGACGCTGCAATCAGAGATCACATCGACAACACCACTGCTTCCTGTTGCATCTAAAGCAAATAAGACGGAGAAGCAGTGGGGGGTGGGGGTGGGCAGGTGGGGCAGATTGGAGATGGAGAGGTAGATGAGGTGGAGGATGGAGGAGTTGGGAGGTCTGTGGGGGGTATATCATCAAGCAGTGATAAATTTGGAGAGATGCAAGTGGTGGGACGCTGTAATCAACATCACAACACATCAAATCCCACACAGGATCACTGTTAGTCCTCCTCCTCCTCCTCTCCCAGCACATTTGCATATCCAGCCTGTAAATATCACCCGCTGTAACAGCACTGATGCGCAAACAACATACATCAGATGAGATGGTATAAGGTGCCATCTTGTTCTATGTACAACATGACATCATAACTGTTATTTATGGCTGCAGATGGAAAAATTGCATGAACATTTCACACTGCTGAGAACATGACCTTTTTCTTCTTCCTCTTCTTCTTATATTTATTTTCTCCATTGAAGCCGTTCTGTACAGTTCCTATCTGCTCTACAGCATTTCTCACTCAGATGTTCTGTTGAATACTATTTCTAATTAGACAATGAAGCATAACATTGATACAGTTAATGGGGGTTGTAGCAGTGTCATTCTGGATATGACCACTGTGTGACATCAAAGCAAAGACTTCAGATGTTACACATAGTGGCTTTAAGTTCACATAACTGAGAAATATCATTTGCTTTTCTTTTGGCATTCAATTCACCCTAATTACCATATATTTACCATAATAATACATATTACTATATATAAAAAAATTGTGTTTTTTTTTTTTTCTGCATAGCCAGAATAAAAACTAACAAAAGAAGATAAAAAAAACCTATAAACAAACAAAGCACACAGCACATCGTACATAACAATAGCCTCAGTCATAATTAGTACAAAGCAGTTTTTGTCTAGAAAGAACAAAACTTTTTTTTGTACTTATTAGCAGGTAAGCAGCTAGTTGCTCCACGTATTACTATCAGCAGATCAGGTTCCCACTGTTTCCAGTATTAAGTTTAGTGCACGACTGGAAAGAATGAGTTAAATTACTGATCGTAGACCCGCATCAATCACAAACAGGTGAAACAGCAGAAAAACACTGTAACTTTTCCTGGGAATGACAGAGTCGATGTAACATTTCAAACTGTATAAGATTTGACTGAACAGTTAAACTCTCATCCCAGACTTTGTCGAAGATTTCAAAATCAGACACATGCTTCCTGAAAAATGTATGTAATTTTGTCAATTAAGTATTGTCGACTACAAAACTGTCAATAAAATATGACTAATTAATGATGGCAGGGCAGGACAGCGGGCAAAGAAGTCTTACAAAGCTATCAATGAGTCACAATACTGGACAGGAGTCTTTGCCAGGTAAGAATGGATAAATGGGCAGCCCAGTGTTTCATTTTTAAGTTTGCTAAGTTAAAACCATCTGCCTAAGTATTCTGTAGTATTTCAGATGGCTTGGTAGTTCCACATGAAGGGTATGATATTAAAATCCAGTTTCTTTAAGTAAGACTGCGCAATAAAACAAGGAATTGACTAGAGGGGAAGGAGAGGCCGTGTTGATTGCGTTAATCTTCCCGACCTGAGAGACTGGTTGAACTTCGTAGGAGGTCATCTGGATTTTTTGTTACCCTATAATATTTATTAACTGTTATTGTATTGTTTATCTAAGCTCTTAAGGATCTGATGCTTTATCACATGTAATCCTTTGAACTGTTGTGTCTGTTTAGCTAAGCTGTGTTGGGACCATGTGTGCCAATGAATGGTTAAGACACACTGGCACATATCATAAACCCAACAACAAGTGTCTTGCTATTAGCGTCTTATAATCAGCCCTTTATTATTGAGCCTCTGGTTATTGGATCGTATGCAAGGGATATTTCTGAACTGACCACTTTTCACACTTCAGCTTGCATCTGTATGAATATCTGTTTTATGTATTTCCACATAAACGTCTCATCAACGATCTCCGTATGTTGAAGAGCTGTGACATGACTTCACACATCTGATGAAAGATGGAGCAATAAAGACTCAAAGCCTCTGCAGAGACAGATCAGATGTTAGATTTACAAGCAGCAGAGTTTGGCAGCGAAAGCTGAAAAACTCCTGTTAGACACAGAAACCTGCACAAGAGAAAATATACTTTGAAACCAGATAAAATGTAGTTTTTGGATGATCTGTGTTCATGTAACAAATCTTGTTTTTTTCTCATTTTTATCACTAAAGACGTAAGTGAACATGTACAGTATATTTTGTTTTTTTGCCAGCACGTTTATTAAAGCATGCTTCTATCTTTACGTTTTTTATGTGTTTTTGAAGAATTCAAACAAACATTTAGTCAGCTGCAGCAACAGGTTGCCTCTGGATCTCTGGATCTCTGGATCTCTGGATCGTGTTTAAGTGAGACGTGCATTAACCTCAGCACTTGACAATCCCACTGAACAATCCCAGCAGAAGACCTTGGATTTAACCTGAGCTGCTCACATCTCTGCCAGTGCACACGAAGCAAGTCATTCTGTTTATGACCATTTTACACACTTAGCGCAATTATATGCCTCAATATGGAAACTGAACTAGTAAAATGTCCTGCAAGCCCAACTATCTGGTTCACTGTAGTTAGGGTCACCAATGTGAATAAACCAGAAGTAGTCAAGTGATTATGTCCCTCTGTTCTCTGTTCTATTTTAGGATCTTTATCTCATATTCTTTGGATGTGAACCATTTAAAATGTTGTATGAGAGGCTGTAGAGCAGGAGAGGATAGGGCATTTTAACTTATAATATGCAACTTTTCCACATTAAAATGTTTAAAAACAACTAGACCTGTGTTCTATATGTTGTTGAGTTGTGTTCTTACATTCTCCCAAATGTTTCCATCAATTCTCAAACCAGAGAAATCTGTGGTTGCAACATGTTTTCATACCTCAGTGTTTGTCAGTACCAGTGCAAAATGACTCATGAGTTTTTTTCTGACCCCCCCCCGGTTAAGGTCTTGTTACTAAAAATAACCGGTTGCTGTCATTTTTCTGGAGAGGACGGTCTCAGGTTTTACGTGCTAAATGTACCTACCTACCCAACTTTTGTTTTACCTAGGTAACACTCTTCTGCCTCAGCTGCATCCCTAACTACCCTTCTACCCACCCACTGATAAACAGCTGCAGCTGGAACCAAAAAAAAAAGAAGAGAGTGTCTGTTGGTCTCTTTCATGTAACACACCTGAAAACACACACACACAAACACACACACACCTCATTTTCACTGACTTCCCACCACAAGAAAAAAGGAAGTTCCCAGAGGACTAGCAGAGTGCATCAGTACATTCAGCTCAGCACTCCCCAGACAGTGTTGAGCTCTGATAGGTCCCTGAAGATTACACAGAGTAGAGGTTTTAACCAATAGGAGCAGGCCATTACCTTGAGAAGGAGTAAACACACATTTAATGAAGAGCTGAGAAAATTGAACTACTGTTGCATCGTAGACTGTGTGTGTGTGTATGTCTGTGTGTCTGTGTGTGTGTGTTCACTTGCTTAACTATCATGTTTCCTCCCCGGCAACAGGAGCCGATAATAAACCCGGCTCCATGAAAAAGCGTTGGGTTGTGTACTGGGGGTTACTGGTGGGACTTTACTGGATTCCCCCTGGAGTGACCACCACTGGTGTTGGGATTGAACACCAGCATCTCCCGAACCAGGCGGAGGAAATCCCGCCTGTCTGTGGAGATATACAAGCTTACAAGAACCGGGCCTTATCTGCTCTCTCCCTCCTGCTTCTATTCAAGATCTATTAGGAGGAGGAGGAGAGGGAGGAGGAGGAAGGACAGACAGTGAAGAATGTAAAAGAGAAGGTAAAGAAAATGAAAGAAGAGAAAGCATGTTTGGTAGTGCTGGCTTTAAGCCTTTATCTTGCCATTAATGCTGTCGAAGTGATTTCCACAGTATCAAGTCAAACCAACCTTTATACATCATTGTACTAATCCTCTCTTTCTCTGTCTCTCCCTGTACAGACACATGAAAACCAACATTAGTCACCAAAGCTTAATAGGAGAGATAAGATGAAGAAGAACTGGGTTTTAAAGGGCCATTCCAGGGTTTTACCCATTTACTACAAATCACATATTCTGTACATTAAGAAAACAATTTGCATTCAAACCAGTTTACCATGAAATGTTTTAGCTGTCTACAACACATTGTTTCTTCTCATTCATTTCTGTTAATTTGCCATAACCATCATCTTTACCTAACCTCCACTGTACCGCAGGGTCCGGGTATCATTAGTAATTCCGTAATTCATTTGTAATTTAAAAACAAACAAACAAACAAAAACATAAATCTGTTATTTGATTCAAAACCAAAACGGTGTCAGAATCAACAAAACAAAAAAACAATCAAAAAGGTCTGTTTTTGGTTTTGGGCAGTTCCATAAATCATTATTTAGTTTGAAACCAAAAACCAAATTCATATGGTTTTATTTGGTTTTTAATTCTAAACCAAAAACAAGAACAAATGTGGTCTACTAGTTTTTTGTTTCAAAACATAATGCCTGAAAACCAAAGTCAAAAATGGTCCAATTTTGTTTTTTTTCATTTGGCTAAAACAGTAGAACGCTGGATAGACCATAACCCTAACTCTAAAAATGTGCATTTGCCAAAACCAAAATTGTACCGTTTTTTTAATTTTTTTTCTCTGGCTTTTTGTTTGGAAAATGAAGACAGGCCTGATGTTCAGGGACGCTCAACACTTGATGGAATGGTAAAATGAATAATATGAACATAACGCATTTCTTTACCATTCACAGATGTGATTATAATTAAACAGGTATGGTTCCATGTTACCGTTTTACATATCTGCATATAAAGTCAGCAGCCTGGAGAAAATGAAAGATGTGTCTATATATGAGCTGTTGACATCCTCTCTTTAACGAGGCCTGTTCAGGTTGTAGTCAGTGTGGTGCAAGTGGGAGAAGAAAATGAGCAACAGTTTCTGCTGTCGTTAGACCCTCAGTGCAAATTTCCCCTCATGTTGACTGATCCAGGCTTTTCGGTAGGTTGGTAATCTTTGCAATATACCCCAGTCAGTCAGTCAGTCAGTCAGTCAGTCATGTACAGGACTACCCAGTCAATGCAGTGTGAAATCCAGACAGCCTGCTCAGTGTTGCTGTCTGAGCCAATGTGTTGCTGCTGCTGCCGCTGCTGCTGCTGCTCTTAATTAAAAGCACCATAGCAGTGGTTTTCCATTTTATACAGTTCATGCACATTTTTCAGGCATTCAATTTATTTCATAGCCAATGAAGGAAACACTGAACCAGTCTGTTCCAAACCAACAGGTCTCAGCTCTGATACTGACCTTATCAGGCTGATCAGGTACCAGATTAACTGAATTCAGGGACGTGCAGGGGATGTTAGAGGGGCCGGGGGCCTGAATTCATAAAAGGCAATCATTCACCTTCTATCCTCATGCATCACAATGCTCGACTTACTACATTATTAATTCATTGTATAATGAATTATTATGATGATTTTTTATTGTTTTATTAGCCCACTGTTGTTGTGCACCACCTTATGCTAGCTGCAAGTCAGTATTCCATTGCTCTTTGCACCTGTATACATATTCCCACAATACTAGTAAAAGGGATCGATGCTAATGATAGCAGCTTGTAATGTGCTAACCAGTTAAAGACTGACTTGAAGGGCGGCCCTGAGAGCTCTGCAACTTAAGAGAACACAAGCGAACAGATAAAACACAAACAACCTCAGAAAACATCTTCATCAGTTTGACAACACACGCACTGCAAATACAAACACAACGGGAGTGTTTCAAGGGGACACTAAAAAGTGATGAACCTTGCTGGGATGCACTGGTTGTTCAATGCCCAATTGTGACTTTTGAAGTTTAATGTATTAAACTGGCTGGGAAACGTAGCTTCTAGTGAAGAAGCTACGTTTCCCAGCCTTGTGAATAACTGTGATACCAGTGAACTCTGAACAGAGGTCGTATTACATTTAGGAAAAAGCCAGCAATGGCATTTCTGCGTTTTGGAGCTGCAAACAGTGTACACACACAACTGTTCAGTATAAAAACATACAACATGCAATTAACATAGATAATGGACAATTATGTATCTTGGTCATCAGGCATGACATTTCAAAGGACAAGACTGTTCTTATAATCTCACAGAAGGAATCTGCTACTGAGAACATTAGTCAGAAATATTGCCCTTCAGTAACTTTAACAAAATACCCATAATTCTCTGTCCACTAAAGCATAATATCCATGTGCCCTGAAACCCACTGAGAGACAGCAGGGAGCTGGATGTGCATCCTCAGCTGTGCCTGAAAACACTTCAGTCATGTACAACATGAGCTCAGCAAGACACCGGAGTTACTTCAGATCTAGCTCTAATGTAACTGTTCTCACTCGTCTATAAGATTAGAGATCAAACCCAGCTGAAGGCTTTTATGTGAGTCTGTGTCAAAGTTAAACACGTCAACAGTCCTGCTGCCCGAGGGACACACACACACACACACGGGAAAGGAAATGTGAGCAAACTGCAGTTTTCTTTTCAAACCACACAATTTAGAGATAGAGATAGATTTTAATGGTTTTACCACTTTAACGGTACTCTCATCGGAAAAAAAAAACAAACATATTAAGAAGAGAATTAACATTTCTTTATTTTCTCATATGTAGACTACTCAATTAACATTCTTGAGTAACAAACATCAACAGCACTAAACAAATCACTATTATAGACTGATTTTTGTGATGATGGAAATGTAAAACAAATGTAATACACAATGACTTACTACAGGACTTTTTCTCTGACAGTATTTTTACTGTGCAGTAGTTTGTCAGCAGCCCCCACATCACTAACCCGCCTCTGCTGAGTGACCTGAATCTGAATGTCTGAACGGTTCAGATGATGCTCTGTCCATTTCAGGTTGGATTTAAGAACACACCCAGAGCAATCAGCTGGATAATGGTTACTTTTCATCATTAACCCATGCTGGTATAATGTAGGTAACTCTGTGTGTGGGCTCCAGGCTCCAGCGTACAAAACACACCCGGTGCAATGACCAAGAACTAGTTGGTTGAAAACTGTACATTTATCCGCCTCAATGTGACGGACTTTCAACAGATGTTTCCAGAGGTCGCTCGTGTTTCTGCTCTTACATGAAAAAAACTGAACCGCACTTTTGGACGAGGACAGAGATGCAGATGGACTTCTGCGTTGAGAATAGTGAAAATGCATCATAGACAAATGTCTTGGTGAAATAGAACTTTTTCGTAGCAATAAGGAAATGTATTTTCTTCATTTTTCAAGAACCGAGAACAGAACAAATAACGTTAGACCTTATCGATACTTTGGTCTTCAAAAATTTTGCCTGGGGGTTTCGGTACCCATCCCTATGTATTTCATGTCCCAGTTAATTGACAGGACACTCACTAGATCAGTGGTTCCCAACCTTTCCCAACTCATGGCCCAATTGAAAATCTCAATAATGTTGGTGGCTCACATCCAACCCCAAATACGGAGGCCACATAATGTGTTCTCAGAGCACTTTTTATTTTAATGATAACGATTATCTTATCATAGTGATAGCCCTTAATACTAGTTTAAAGAAAGCAATGGAAAGAGTTTTTTCAAAATGTTTGTGTTTTTAAAGATAATTTTGTTTTAAAACATTTAAAAATGTTCCTCATATTTAACATTTTTTGTAACAATTTTTTTTTCATCCAGATTTTACTGTTTTTCAAATGATTTGTTGGCCCTGCTCGGAAAACCTTTGTGGCCCATCAGGGAGCCACGTCCCACATGTAGGGAACCACTGCACAAGATATTGAAAATTGTTATATATGTAAATAATTAATACAATTAGAATAGAATTTTTGATCCAGAAACACGACTGATGTGTCGTTTAAAAAAAGTACCCTGCAGTGTCTTATCAGTTGTGCTGTTTCATATTTTTCCAGCAGGTGTGTCTTTCTCCTACATTCATCACATTAACCCTGTGGAGTGTTCTGCCTCTGTGTTCAACAGACTATGAAACATTGAGCAAAGATAGTTCGGTTCTGCCCACAGACACAAGGACAGGAACAAGCTCCTGCAAGTATGACATCGTCGTACATCCTGTGGCTCTACTGCATGCGCTCAGCTGGGTATTAACTGGCCCAGGGTGACATAATATGCACTTCTCCTAGTTATCAAGGTGATTTACAGTATCTAATTTCCCCGTTGTGTTAGGTATCTTGTTCCTGCACTGCCTTCATGTTAAACTGTCATTCACATCAAGGTGCGTCTCCACCGCTGTTTAATCTTCGCCTTTCTATTGATGAAATTCAAGAGGATTTAATCTGACCTGCACACTTCATTTCTCCCCTGTTTTCTCGCTGCTCTGATAAATGAAAAAAAAAAAAAAAAAAAAAACAAATGAAAAGGGAGAAAATCAGACACTCGTCTCCTCGGAATCAGCAGCCCTTCTCAGCGTTATCAGTAAACTGTAGGAGCTGCACTCCACAGCACGAAGCTGAATGAAACTAATTAAGCTGTCCGACAATATTTTCTGTGATCACTGTGGAAATCAAATCCCACCATGGCAAATTATGCCTGTCATTGTATGTCCACTAAAGCATTATACCACCATGGGCTCATATCCGCTGCGTTATATTACAAATGTTCAGCAGTACATGAGCACAGTCAAGCTGTCTGCAGTACAATAGTTAGAAAACTCCACTCATTCATCTGGAACCATCAGACAAAGGAATGAATGAAGGAGGGGAAGTAGAGCGGAGGTTTTGTTCAGTGAGGAACAGCAGAGTGAACGTGTGACTGCTGATTATTAACACGAGTCTGAAACCTCATACACGCATGTGAAAGAACAAGTGGAAAAAGTCAGCCAGAGAAAACAAAAGAACTGTTTACTATTATACCGTTAAAGATTTCAGCATGTTCAATGTTCAGAAGAGGCAGCTGTGATCTGTGTGTGTGCGCACTAAATTCATATCACTTCCAGTCTCGCATGACGTCAAAGATCGAAAGAACCATATCAGATTTGAACACCGCCGATGCATTTCTTAATTTACACTCATCACGCGAATATACTTTACTTAATATCCTTTATCTATGACAAGCCGGCTGGTGTAAGACACGCCCCTCTTGATCAAATTAAAACTGCTTGGGAGCCAGCTTTAAACCTTCCACTGTCAGACGACACTTGATTTTCAAGCTTGTTAATTCTTGTTACAGTTTGAGGTTGCACATAGGGCCCATATGTCTAAAGCCAAAGTCTCATGTCGTGGACATGTCCTCGCCTGGGAAAATACTGGAGGGATGTTTTCCAAACCCTATCCCTTGTCCTCAATTTTGACCTAGAAACAGTGGTTGCTCTTTTTGGCATTGTTGGAGAGAATGATGCACGCCTGACTCCAAACAAATGCCACATATTGTTCTTTGCCCCAGTCTTGGCCAGGCATGCAGTATTACTAAGATGGAGGATGCCACCCCGCCCACCCATGCTCAGTGGCTGAGTGGAAAAAGTTCCTAAAGGGGTGGGAACTTTTCTTAGAGAACTTTTCAAAATCTAAGGATTAATTTCCTTTTTCTTTTTTTTCTTTCTTTTTTTCTGTTGTTCAGTTGTCAGTAATACAGCCTATAGAAAGTTATTCTTTTCTAAACCCCTCCCCTTTGTTATCTATTTCCTCTCTCTTTTCTAAATGTTAAACCTGACTTCCAGCTCCTCTCTGTAATACTCCTGGGGAGAGGTACCTTTTAATATAAGGAATTCAAAGGGCTGGGGCTGCTATGGGTAGAAGGGGTTACATGTCTTTTAATACAGACATATTTTGTAAAGTTGGCATTTATATGTTACACAGTACAAATTGTATATTTTGGTAATCCAGTGCTACACTGACACACCAAATGTACACTATACGAATATGCATTCTGTCCATTTGTTAAAAATCCAATGAAAATATCTTTGAGAAAAAAACAACCATCTCTGTCTTGCTGCCTTCTGATGGCTGCAGGGATTTAACAAACTGAAGGGGAAGGTTGTATAAAACAAGACTATGTCAAAACCTAGTATGTGGCTGGACTATGCTGTAGGCTATCTGCATTCTGCCTAGTGTCAGCCGGTTTCAGCCCAGTGCTAAGTTGGCAACACCTTGGGCTGTGAACACCTCCTACTAGAAAGTGTTTGTGCCAATTCATTTTGAACCAATATGCCAATGGGGAAACTCCAACTCAGTCACATGGCATTTGGCTGACCAATGGTGGAACTATGATCACTCAGTCAGTCAGTGACATTTGTAATCATACAGCAGCTCGGACGATGGATACTGTAACAACTGCCCACATCATGTCACAGATCAACGCAGACCACTTCATCAGTCAAGTGTTCATCATAATGTTGCATTCAATAAGGTGCATATATCATCTCATTAATTCTGCATGTTCGCTCCAAGTATTTACTTTGCTCCTGTTGATAAACTCACCAAAGTGGCAACAGAGTGATTTTGCACCATAGCATAACCAAAATATCTATATTGATATAA
>NW_019174291.1:3294410-3314410 GCF_002260705.1 Seriola dumerili | reverse complement strand
CAGCAGAAATAAACATGTTTACAGCCTGGTACAACAAACAGTTTTGGTCTCTAGAGCTAATTTCCTCCTTCATATATAACTTCATATATAACTCACCTGTTTATATTTTATTAAGACTTGAGGGCGTGGCCTCTTTGAGTGACAGGCAGGTGAGTGTATACTTGCCTCAAACTGTCATGCACTGAATTCTCAGCTCCACACATGCTTCTCCTCTTTGACCATTTTTGGATTAGGGAGTTAGGGGCGGTGTCAGACACTGCCAAGATGGCAATGGTGGGGCAGGTCACTCTGAGCTTCAAAACCACTCTTCAGAAACCTGTGGGTGATGTGACAGAAGCTGCGTCCATCTTTATTTACAGTCGATGGTCTGAAGTCACTGTGAATTTCATTCAACATCATATATTCTGGAAGGAAACAAATATGCTGTCCGTGTCTTTTATTAGCATTTCCTCATTATATTAATAGAAATCATAATCTAACAAAACATATTCCCTGTTGCAGTTGAAAGGTGTAGAAAGGTCATTGTTAGGAGACAGGGTCGTCATATTAGACAGAGGTGGATTAACTCATTGATGCTCCTGTGGCTGTATTGGAGCAAATCTCTGCAGCATTTAATGTCCGTAGTTTTGGAATATCATATTCAATCATCCAATCCTAGCACTTAAAAGTGATAAAACTAGGGTACCCAGGCTGCTGACAGAGTTAAACATCAGCGAGGTTTGAGCGAAAATTCTGCTCCCTCACCATCAGGAAGTCATCTGAGGAGAGATGAAAGACATAGTGGAGTGAGAGGGCAGGAGGAGGTGGGGGCCGTTTAGGAGCCTTTATTTGCCTCTCCATCATCAAAACAGGATGTGTGTTATTGCTGAAGAAGCACTTATATAATTGACATACTGTAACTTTATTCTACAATACAAATTTAATGCACAGCCAGCAGAAGATATAAGGCAAGTAAAAGAGTGGGAACTGTAAAGTTGAGTCAGTGCTTTGTAAGATTAAAGTAATTCAGTCTATTTACTAAATTATGGTACAGTACAACTGTACATTTAAAAGCTACTTTACTTACTAATTTAAAGTTCAGAGGGAAATAGTTTTTTCACTACATTTATCTGAGAGATGAGTTTCTGATTTTTTCAGAAGGTTTTGTCACAGATGATGTCATAAAATCTTATTTTAAAAGAGGTGAAAACTGGGACATTTCAGGGCTTTACAGATATTTGTAGGGACTCAGGACACCCAGCTTGAAACCGGGACAATCCCGGACAAACCGGGTCGTCTGGTCACCATACTCTATATTTAAGCCAAGAACACTTTCTGTGAGCAGAGCCTGCAACCAAGGACACAGCAGGCCCTGGGGACAGAGAGACCTGTACTGTCGAGGCAGCGCAGGCAGAGGAAGCACATTCCACCCGTAAATTAACTCGTAAATTATTTATCCAGTCCTTTTGAAGGACTTTTACTTTTAGTGTCTTAGTCTTATTTAAGTTACTTATTTTTACATAAGGAATCAAGTTCTCCCCTTCAAGTGCTGCCAGACTGTTATTGTAAATAAGAACAATGACTTGACAATGACAATGTCTTGCCTGGTAAAGTAAAGGTAAAATACAAAAAAAAAAAAAAAAATACTACTTCATCCAGCAATAATTAATTATAGATGTGGTCACAATTAAAACTGTGATTTCTCTGCTAAAACAGAATCAAGAGCAAATAAAGAGCAAACATTTGATCTTTTGTCCACCTGGATAGTTGAATTGCCATCTAGTAGTAAATATTAATATATAATAATACACTTTTTAATATAATACACTTTTTTATATATATATGTATACATATATATATATATATATATATAACACCTTTCATACAAGAAATGTAACACAAAGTGCTTCACAACAAGGAAATGACCTGCTTCAAGTACATCACATGAAAAGTCATAAAATTAATTTTGTGAACATAAAACAGTGCTGAGCAAAGTGTAAAATGTCACAGCTAGTTAAAGGCTAATGTGAAGAGATAAATTTAAAGCTTTCTTTTAAAAATTCCTGTGTAGAAAAATCTCAAATCTTTAGCGATGTAATTAGTGAGCAGAGTCAAGTAAATATTGGTTTAACTTTTTGTGCAGCTTGAAAACTAAATGTAAAACCTTGGCCAGAGGATGAAAGCTCCGTCCTTCACCACAGATGTGGCTCTGCTGCTCTGAACGAGCTCAGGAGAAACACAGTGACCAACACAATGTACTGTAATAGGCCTGTCTGCTCCACTGCTCCGTCCAGATCAATAAAGTTATAAAGCAACAGTGAGAGGGAGCCAGCAGCCAGCTGAGTCTTCCACTGCTGACAGGGTGATAATATGTGTCCTGACCTTGAGTTTACACTAAAAGGAACAGAGAGCAACACACTCACACTGACCTAATCTATTTCCAAAGGTGTTTTTTTTTTTTTTTTGAAAGTTTAACAGCAGCAACATTATGGTAACTGCATGGCTACACGTGTATTTATGGCACGTGGCAGACAAACGTACACGGATGCTCAGTATTCATGAATTTCTGACCAAACAGTCCTTTTCCCTGAGTCATGTGTGTGTTTGCAGCACATCTGGATAGCTGAGCTTCAGGTGAAGTAGACTGTGGATGGATTAAAAAGCAACAGCAACATTCTTTGAGGTGTCAGTTTAGCATCTGTTTGGAAAATGTTCAGATATGGAAGGAGAGATTGCAAAAGCCAAAAAGGCGAAACACCTGTCTGCAAAGTATCAAAAGTCTGCATAACTGTTTTCTGCTCATATGGTTGTTCTTAAATACATAATTATTTTCAAATGATTAACAAACTAAGTTGTTTGCTACTGTTCAAACTCATTATCTCACTGTCTTTAGACTGGGTGTGAAATTCTTTCTGGTCAGTTTGACCAGTGAATGACGATCATCACTGTAAACTCTGCCCTGATAGGACCAGGGCAGGAAATCTATAACGATGATCCTCTGTCTGAAATGCAAGTAGAATTCCTGAGTTCCCAGTGAGGTTGTGTCGATATGTCGGATGAAGACCCAACCAAAACCACATCATCATCATTTTTAAAAAAGAAAAATGTTCATTCCAACTGAAATGGTGACTCCTTTGCAATCAGAATATCTGCCAAATTAATCACAGTATGATTTTTTTGCATATAGTTCAGCCCCAGACCACAGCAGCTGGTCACCATAGGGATTAACTGATGAAATAACTGCATGTTACATTTTATCTTTGGATAAACAAAACGGTAACTGTTCTTTTTCCATTTAAATATTCCACAGAAGCTTTTCACACAGTCCTCACTGAACAAGTCTTCGGAGCCCAGCTCTGCTTTGTAACTGCTGCCCACAGAGTACTTCCCCTGCAGCAGTTAAGGGGTTGTGAAGGATGTGGAAGGGTCAAGCACTACTTTTACACTTTCCCCACCCAGATTTATTCTGTTGAATTTATTCTGCGACCTTCTGGTCTCGAGCCCCGCTTCTGTGACCTTCAGGCCACCACTGCCCAACCCAGTTTAGCAGCTTCTGCTTGCACAGAAATGTCAAGTTAGTGTAGCAGAAGGTTCATTGTGGCTACTCCAGTCACAAACACTGCATTCATGTTCATATCTTTTGTTAATTGTGTTATCTTTGAAAACATATCCCAATGTTAACCTATTGTTTATATATTAAGTTCTGTTATATAGTGTGTAGGAGGTTATCTCAGGGGGGGGGTGGGGGGGGTAGAAATAACTCATCTGAGTTAAGAACAAACCCATCGACACCAGCTCAGGCTCAGAAACATGTCTAAAGATAACTGCAGTCTGCTACTCATCCCACCGCTCAGGTGAGCTTGTTCAGCTGCATAGTGGCCATATGGTAATAATAAAAAGAAGGTTGTCATTACAACATTTTCTGTCATAGTAATAACAAAGCATCACACACACATGATGACTTAGGGCAAGTATTCTGGCTAACACTTCACTGCTAATGATGATATTTTATGAGAATGTTTTCCAGTCAAACTGCAGAACTCAGCAAAAACAACAGCAAGGAGGTGAAGGAAACCTCTTCACTATTCACACTGCTCCAAAACTTTCATTCTGAAAAGTTTGGATTTCATTTAAACAAACAGACGGTTGAATATTCATCGAAGCGGACAGGCTCGGCTCTCGTGTTCAGTCATTAGAAAAAAAACCCACACCCAGCAGTAGTCGTCACCTCTTCCTGTTGTAACGCTGTTGTGCGTCTGACTCGTGTCCCAGCCTTGGCTCTCATTACTGGTACTCTCATCCTGCATCTGTACTTCTTATTATTCTGCTTGTGACCATTAGGCCTGTTCATCTCATTACTGTAATTCAGATTCAAGGCCCACACCTGCCATTACTGTGAGCACTCCGTCTCATTAGGAAACTCCTGTCACCAGCACAGTGAATGCAGCAGCAAATTAGTTCTGATAGAAAAGTCTTCAATGAGACACAGTGTCAGCAAGAAGAGATACGACTCTGTGTGTGTGTGTGTGTGTGTGTGTGTGTGTGTGTGTGCTTAAATGAATGAAGAAAGATGAATTATGAGTCAACATTTGAGCGTGGGGTGTGTTTTGTGAGAGAGAGGAGAAAGTGTGTAGGTACATGCAGGTTTGTTGTGTACAGCATGTGTGTTAATGTGTGTGTGTGTGTGTGTGTGTGTGTGTGTGTGTGTGTGTGTGTGTGTGTGTGAGAGAGAGATCTACAACTACCTAATGGCTTATTTGCTTGTCGGACTTGCTTCAAACAATTCAGTCTGAGGAAGAAACTAATGTCGCAATTACGGCTGCATTAGCTGAAGTCACTGCCTTACACACACACACACGCGCATGTTCACACTAATTGCGAGTTTGTTTTCTTCTTCTGTTTGGAGTTTGTGTGAAAGCCATGCAGCGAGGTCGCCCTCAGGCCACTGAATCCCTTCCAAACCTGTTGTAGATTTATGGGCGTTAACTTTTAAATGCAGCTTTTGATCTAAGGACAGAATAAAGGGAGGAAGCAGTTTTTTTTAAACCTATTCAAACACTATGACTTATCTGGCGAGAAGCAGGAATGTCAAACAAGAAATGATGCTTGTTTTGGGGGCTTTCTTTCCCTCCAGTAGAAGAGGCTGACTGGAGTTGATCATGTTTGACGTCAAGGTAAAAAAGCCAGCGGGTGTGTCTGCAGTGTTTCATTGATTTTCATATTATTTTGTTCCACGATTCAACAGTAACTCACAGATCTGTTGAGTGGAAATGAAACAGTGAGACTTTATGGGAACACACTGAGCCTTAATCCAGACAGACCGCGTCAGGCTGTTAAAGCAACTTTATATCTGCTGTGTGTTTAAGTCTGTTCATTTCATAGTTGTAATGAATCTCTCCTGGAGAGAAATAAAAGAGACAAACGACTGGACACGATAAATGACTACAGTGCTGTAACTGACACTGAACTCGTGGGCATTATTGTTTTTTTTTTAAATAAAACAGAGTGAAGCATGTAAATATAACAGTAATCCATCATACTTGTTCCAGCCAAGTGGAGAGAGAGAGAGAGAGAGAGAGGACATTTTATAACAGCGGTGTCTCAGTGTCAAATCCCACAACGACACATAAGTGGTGTCGGTCCTTACTAATCCCTGTGTGGGAAAGTGTCCAACAGAAGCCAATACTGAACAAACAGAGAGGACAACACACTCAATGACATTTAGACCACAGTAACACTCATGCTGTTAAGAAAACCCCTCGAATGCTGTGCTACATTCATTCTCACAGATACAGAGATCATCAACTGTTGTTCATTTGTAATGCAGGGAAAGTGGTAAAATATGGATAAAGCATGTGATGGATTTGGTTTATAGTATTATATTTATAGTTTATATTGTATATATAGTATTTTATTGATAACATTTTCCACACAGAGAAGTGTTCTCAACACTTTGATTACACATGCCGGCACAACAGCTAGAGTCACCGCCTATTGATTGTATCCCTCCGCCAACCAGCCAAGGAAATATCAGGAAACACTTTATCCTTATAGAGACCTTTGACCTTTGACTATCAGATACTAATCAGTCAATCCTTGCGTCCAAGTGAATGTTTTGCCAAATCTAAAGAAATTTAAAGATGGTTTTACAGGTATCATATTCAAGAGGCCAAAACTGTGTTTTGGGAGACCCCCTGAGACCTTGACCTTTGACCTTTGACCACCAGAATCTACCTAGTTTATCCTTGGCTCCAAGTGAAAGTTTGTGCCAAAACCAAGAGGAATCAGTAACATCCACCCTGTCATACTCAATAACCAACTTGTAGAAGCGGTAGAACACAAGTACTCGCATCATTGATCAGACCCTGACTTTTAACGAGAATGCAGAGAGCATTTCTAAGAAAGCTAACCAATGATTGTTCTTAATCAGGAAGCTGAGGAGCTTTAGTGTAAGTGTTAGCCAACACATACTTGAAATGGCAAACAGGAGCCTGGTTGAAAGCATCTCATCATTTAACATTACAGATTGGTTCAGCAATTTTTAATGGTGTGTTTTGTTATGTGGATTGTATGTCTTTTTTATTATTGCACCACCTTTGGGAAAAAGCCAAAGACAAATTTCCACTGAGGTGGACAATAGAGTCAATCAATCAATCAATCAATCAATCAGTCAATCAATCAATCAATCAATCAATCAATCACTGCATTCACAAGGCCAAAACTGTGTTTTGGGAGTTCACTGCAACCTTGACTTTTGACCTTTGACCAGCAAAATCTGATCAGTTCATCCTTGAGTCAAATTTGAAGAAGTTCCCTCAAGGCCTTACTGAGATATTGCGTTCACGAGAATGGGACGGACGTACAACCCAACACACGATGCCTGACTGTTGGCATAAAAACAGACAACAACAATCAGAGTTCCTGCAGCCACTGGATGTTAAAACCACTCTAAAACTCTACACTGTACATGGATCTGACTTGGGCACACACACACATTTACTACGGGACTTCGCCGACAGTCCTGCATTATTTAAAGCGCCACTTATCAGAAGTGAGTCTGATTTACCACTAACACACTCAGCCAATGAAGAGCAGGAAGATTTAGACGATTGGATTAAATTGCTGAGACAATAGATTCAAATCATATTTTCAAACTGAATTAAAAGCAAATCTTTTACCCACAATCACTGGTGGCGTTGAAATAGCTTTAAATAACTTACTGAGCAGCAGCCCAGCTCTTCAACAGGGAGGGAGGGCCGTCTTCTTCTCACGGGGCACGAAGCAGTGCTGGCGCTCATCCAAGTTCACGTGCACGTCCTTGTGGTGCTCACACCCACGTACATCTGTCCAGAGGACCCGGCGGACATGCGTTAAAAGTCCTCCAAGTTTGTCATTGGCTGAGCCAGCTGTCTGTCAAAGTTTGCCAAGATTGCCTGCACAGAGAGACAAAGAGAAAAAGAGGGTGAGTGGTGAAGGGAGGGAAAAGGATTAGAGGATAGGGGGCGAAGAAAGGATGGAGGCAGACGAGTGGATAGGTGCAGTGAGCGGACAGGGGAGCAGCCACATGGCCACTTGGCTGGTAAAGTGGTACATTCCTTCAATCAGCTAAAACCATCCATCACTGGGGACAGAGGACAGAACAGAAACAGACTGAGATGAAGGGAAGACACAGACTGAAAGAAAGAAAGAAAATGTTTCTACATATGAGTGACAGAGGTGAGAGATTAAAAAGGAAGTGAGGCTGAAGATTCAGCAGCAGCAGCAGCGTATTATTCAGTCAGTGTCAGGGTGCAGCCATCACACGTCAGCTACAGACCAATGAGACTGGACCAGAGACCCAGCACATGATCTTTCCTCTGTTGTCATAGTGAAACCTGTGCGGCCTGTACTCGCCTCCTCCTCCCCACTTCATCAACCTAAGTGGGTCAGGGAGCGGAGCGCTGCGTGGGTCTGTGCTAGGCTAGCTCAGTAGCATCTCCAGGTTGGTTTACCATGTACCAGCTATGGACAGTTACAGAGAGTCAAACACATCAATCCACTATCAAATATTGAATCTAATTAAAATGAACTTCCACACAGAGAGGGCCCATCCAGAAACTTTTTGCTGTGAGGCGACAGAGCTAACCACTTGGCCACCGTGCCGCCGGCCAGCTGGGGCATTTCTGTGTGGAGCAGGGGATCCAGCTTCCTCCCACAATCCAAAGACATGCACGTTAATTTAACTGGTAACTCTCAGTGACAGACCGACGACCTGTCCAGGGTGTACCCCGCCCCTTGCCAAATGTCAGCTGGGATTGGCTCCAGCAAATAACTTTGAGCAAATACGACCTGCTCCGGGACTGTCAGCTGTTAAAACACTCTGGGTGGAAGTAATATCCCTGATGGCAGAGTTTTTTCATGTTTTATTGACGGGCTTCGGACACTGGGCTGCTTTTCTATGAAAAGATAAATTCTTTTAAACTGGAAGAAGCGTAAACCAGGGTGCTTCTCTATTGGCTGGAGGAAAACCTGGACTTACACAACCTGGACATGGGCCGAGCAGCTTGTCTCCTAAAAGACTTGGGACACTGTCTGCAAGCTCCTCACTTGATCATGTAAACTACAACTGACTAACAACTTAATCTCAAAGATGATTTTTAGATTTGCAGCCAAATACCTGTATACCTTTTTAGAAGCTATTTGCTTTAAATACTAAGTGGGAAACTGCATGTGACGTGATGTGATCAGTTAGATCATTAATCTAGAGAAGAGTCCACTACTGCTGCTGAAGTTTTTTTTTTCCCTCTTTGGAAAACTATGGAGGAATCACATGTATATTATTGAGATTGTATGTCTGCGTGTGTGTTAACAGCTCAACAAAAAAACCCACACGAAATCAAAAACTGAATTTATTTCTTCACCAGAACTAGAAGTGAAAAAAGCAAAAGAAAGAAACATTCAACTTATAAATATACTAATAATACACATTCGAGAAGCTTGATTCAATTTTCGCTTACTACTTTACTAATGTTCGACTTACTGATTAATCAACTAATTGTTTTTAACAGTGAGCAGAAGCCTAACAAGAATTATCACATGCTGTTGTTCCGGAGTGTTTTACAGCCAGAATTAGCAACAGACGAGAGGCCATCTGTCTCAGCTGTTTCCTCCCAAACTCTATGAATAAGAACACTGAGACAGAAGGAAGCAAAGAAAAAAATATAGTTGACTCTGGTTTTCAAATTTACTTTCATCTTTGTTTGTGGAAATCATCGGCACAGATGGGTGACATCTTTCACCAGCAAGAGCAGCACTCACATTAAAAACTGTATGATCTGAATCAAGATAAACAGAATCAATATTTTCAGAGCGGAACGTGGAGGAATATTAAGTTTGTAGTTTTAGA
This sequence comes from Seriola dumerili, assembly GCF_002260705.1. Taxonomy (NCBI): domain Eukaryota; kingdom Metazoa; phylum Chordata; class Actinopteri; order Carangiformes; family Carangidae; genus Seriola; species Seriola dumerili. Next base: position 3,305,046 of record NW_019174291.1, on the reverse strand, counting down.
GGAACAAAATAATTAAAAAAAACTTTTTTGACTTTGTCCAGTGGCAAAGACTCTCCAGTCACTGTCACACTGACAGAGAAAAGGAGAAAAAGAAAAATGTGTCTATGGAAAAGCACATGTAAGCAAAGATGAATGAACTGCAGCAAAACTCATCAACAAATATAAAATATGCAGAAACAATAATGAAGCCTCAAGGAGTTCCCTAATAGCACCGCCTGTTTTAACCATATGTATGTCCTCCATCATGTCTTCTCAGAGATGTTGCATCTGCTGTAGATCACAGTACACGCACTCAGACATTTACTAACAAGACTAAAACCTACTTTTAATGTAACTAAAAACTGCAGACAGATTGTCCTGCCATCACTTTTCTAGATGAGCTTATGAAAACCTGGTGTTTCCCTGTTGCCCCCGGGGTAGCTCTGCCTCCACAGAGAGAAGAACGTGATGACATCATAGTGATACCATCGGGGTTAAGTCACCTTGTGCTTAATTTATAAGGGCACGCCTGCTTCACAAACCATTTGAAAGATGTGTGTTTACATGGCAGACATGATCTGATGAAAGACAGTATGAGTTGCATTATGAGTAATGTAGGATTTTTGTAGAACCCTTTTGGAGCTTTCCTTCATGAATGTATCTGTTATGCATAAAAGTGGAACATTAAACCACTGCATTGCTCTGTAAAGGTTAGAATACTGAATACTCTGATGACATCCGAAGCGAGCAGGATCTGTTATCGGATCAACTGATCTGCTCTCAAACTGGAGTGCAGTCTGGCTGCACCTGCAGCAACTCCCTGCTGGTTTCACACAGTTTGCAGGTAAAAAAACTGACCTGAGTTGGATGGTTGTCAGAGCCCTACATGACTGTTACCTTTAATGGTAAAACACTGAAGAACAAACAAAGCCAAGCAGGAGAGCTCTGGGACTAACAACATCACAAACAGACAGTGTGAAGTCCCTCTCACTGTTTCTACTTTATTTTGGCCTAAACTGTCTCTCTCTTCTCCTCTTTACATCCTGTCTTTATCTACATCTCTCCTGCCTTTCTCCTCCTCACCGAATACCACTCTCTTTCTCCCTCAGTCAGTACGTTTTCAGTCTTTCTCCATCCCCACTGGGGAACTTAGCAGTCCGTCTCCCGCAGAGACATAAGAGAGATGAGTTTGGCCCACTTCCTAAACTGTGTTGCCACAGTTATAAAAAGATCCACTGACAGTGGAGTGGAAAAAGACTAAATAGGTGGCTGCAGAAAATTGCCTGGGTTTCTAAGCACATTTTCTGGTTGGGAACTGTCAGCACTTCTGTAAAATAATGCTGGCAGTCGTCTTCCTGCTGCCCTGACTCAAATCAGCCCAGCTTGGCGACTTCACACTGGTCTCCATAGTCTGCTTTGTCCATTGTCCTCCATCCTCCCCGTCCCTGGGGACTCTGTGGTCATTAAAGGAAAAACCCACTTTAACATCAACAGCAAATGATGACAAATCAAAAAGAGACCCTGAATAAATGAGTGGAGAACCATGACGAAATCATCCACACACATACACTGCAATTAATGGTGCAATTAAGTAGTTAACATCCAATCATGCTCTGTGGCAGGTATAAGAAAAGCTGATCATGGCCAGTTGATCATGATTTTAATGAGGAAAGGATCTCAGTGGCTTTGAAAGAGGGTTCATTGTTGGTGGACGGCAGGAGCCTCAGTCACAAAGGAACAGTGACTGAAGTGAAATCTGCATTTAGATCTGTAGGACAGACGTGAGCAAACTGTGGTGGACAGTTCACATTTGAAGACACCCATATGCATTCCGACGGAAAATCAAAGATCGCTGAGTGCATGTGAGGCGTACACCAAGAGAACAGTACAGGCCTGAACGTTTTGATGCCCACAGTGAGGGGGTCCACTGGCTCTGTTCTGCTGTGCGGGGCAGTTTTGAGGCATGGTTTGAGTCCTCTAGATGCCATCTAGAAAAGGGTCGCTGCAAATCAATATGAAGCTGTTCTGAGTCATCACCTTCATCTTATGATCAAACATTTCTATCCCGATTGGAGTGGTCTTCGCATCCAGGATGACAAAGTCTCCCATCTATATATAATGAGGTGTCGCTGATGGTTTGGTGATCATGAAATTGATGTGAATCATAAGCTACGGTCTTCATAGAGAGATTTTGGACCGATGTGTTAGACAGCCCTCTCCACCACCATCATCAAAAACACCAAATGAGAGAATATCTTTTGGAAAGGAATGGTGTTCATCCCTCCAGTAGAGTTCAGGGGCTCCGCCAAGGAGCACCGAAGCTGCTCTGGCAGAATGTGGTAGCCCAGCACCTTACTGAGACACTTTATGTTGGTTTTCCCTTTAATTCGTCACCCACCTGTAGCTGTTCATTTTTTTTTTTCTTTTTCCTAAGGGTACCTGCCAGAAGAAGAAAAAATGCCATCACATCCCCTTTTCCTGCAGCCACAACTGAATGTGAAAGAAAGAAAGAAAAAAAAAAAAAACGTTTCAGCTATCTAATACTTCAGCAGCAAGTGTCAGATTTTGGTGTCAGTACTTGGCTGATCTTCAACACTCTGACAGAACAGGAAGAAAACAGGAGGTATAGAGAACACATTTTACAACAGTAAACAACAACCACACATCAGGGGAAAAGAAGTTGCCCTCTTTGTCTTTCCACTGATTGTTTAATCTTGGGAAATGAAGGATAAATAGAATGTGAGGTGGGCTGAGTAAAGGTGGGTAATCATCACACACTGACCCCATCAAATGTAATAAATCAGGTGCTTTTTACTATCACACTGTGATCACACACATCTTCTTCTACATTGTATTTTTACTTGTTGTTCTAATGCGTTTCCATGTCCATGTAATTCATAAACCCGAATCTAGAGTTCAACCAAAAGATCTGTAGACGCCTCCTGACGTAAGCTACCTCTGGCCGTCGGCCTTTCTTCTCAAAGACGTCTTGTATGAACCACTTGTCTATTCTGCTCTGGAATGTTAAGTGTATGAAATGTTGTGCACAGAGTCTGGCTTCAGCAGCCATCTTCAGAGCTGCAGTGAGAGAAAGAGCCTTCTGCTGGTGATGACTTTCATTTCCACTTTGCAGCTCCTCTCACGGTGTAGTGTCAGGCCAGAGGGGCTCTGATCACTGCACTCACTCCCATTAGCTACTTCAAATTCTGCCAGTAGTGAAAGTGAAGTTCTCACCGAAGTACTTAATACCTTAAGTAAGAGCGTTGAACATAGAGACATGGCTGAGACAATTTACTTCAGTTAAGTCTTTGACACTTAAAAACACTAATCACTGGCGCTGTACGACGTTCACAGTGAGTCAAATATTTAAACCCAACACTGCATTTTTCTTTCTTTCAAACTGAAATATTCTTGATGTCTTGTGCATCATTTATACAGATTTCTCGTATAAAACGTACAGTACATCCTGTCTGATTTGGTGTCTTTGGAATTTCTGCATCTCCACGAGAATGTAAGATGACTATCTGTGGGATTGGAAGCAGTGACGGCTATGGTGCCCATATACATTCCAACGTGTAACTCTGACAACGGCTGCTTTGCTTCTTCAGGAAAACGGTAATTCATAAAACTACTAAGAGAATAATTGAATATAAATGAAATGACAGTGTCAAATATGACAAAAACATATAGTTACCTGCTAACTCTTTAATGTATCACAGGGTACGGGAAACTAGTCTTTTTTCTCATAGAAGGACAGTTGCAACAGTAGGAAGTGTCAACATAGAATTTACTTCGCTTCAGGAGGTTTAAGGTTAAAGACTGGCTGGAAGGACTGGAATATGACAGAAACTTTGTTTGTAATTTCTTTTTTTTTTTTCTTCTTTTTTTTACAGTTGAACTAAATATTTAACAATTGTAAATTACGTGCTCAAATGATTCGTACTGAACTGGTCACACAAAGAACCTTTAAATAGTTTTAAAAAATGTAAGCCAAAAGATGTCTTGGACCTTTCTGGCCTCAGAAATCCAGTGTTGGTTCCAGTGTTGGTTGGGCTGGTGAACATGAGACCGATAAAATAAATGATGTTTCTGATCCCAGTTTGTGTTTCGAGTTGTAGTTTCTGTAAAAATAATCCTGACAGTTAAAAACAACCTTGTTTTTCTCTTCAGAGCAGTGGTGAGCAGTGAGCTGGAAGAGGTTGGGAACTGCTGCTTTAGAATAAACTTCTGCTGATGGAACTCACTTGATTTACAAGTTTAAAAAGGAAAGAAATCTTCAGTCCAACCTGGAAACATTCTCTTAAAAAGGTAGCTCATATAGTCATTAGACATCTAATCCTCTCACAGCTCTGATCCAACCTGGCAACTTCACACGGTGTTCATACCTTCATTCTGCACCAAATAACCCTCCTCTGAATTTAACACGACCTGAAGTGGCAACTCTGATATCTCTCTCCCTGTTTGTTTGGATCTTTCTCACCTGTCCGTATGTCTTTCAGCACAAAGTTGGATCAATCTGACCTGGCAACCTGGCTCTGCCTTAGAAAAAAGATAACTTCCCCTGGTCCAAATAACCCTTCTTTTCTTTGCCCTATTACCACTTATTTTTCTCAAATAGCTCCAAATATCTCTGAGGTCAAACTTGCACCAATCTAACCTGGGAATTCCACACTGTGTGAACATCTCCCGTCATCAGACTCCAGAGGGAAATAACCTTCTGCAGCTGATAGTATTTGCAGTGGCAACACAGAAAGCAGTTTTTACTTCATCTTGCTAACCTCACTTCAGCCTGGCAACTGTGACCTTCTTCTCGAAAATCAAATAACCTGCTTTATTTTCCCCTCAGTCTACCTGATGGTTCCAACTGTTCCTCCAGCCTGGCATATTCACACTGTGTTAATAAAACCATACCTCTGCCATCATGCATCAAATTACCTCCTTGTAGGGTTATCATCAATATCCACAGTGTGTAACGTCATGCTGCTTCAAACTGACAGCCCTCCTCAAATCTTGCAACAAAAGTCTCTCTCACTTCGTGGTCTGAAGCCAAATATAACTCAGATTTATCTAATATCAACACTTTCTCTTAGTTAAACTTAGTTAGAGTTAAACTTAGTTTACTATCTTTTGTGTGTAGCGTGAACACCACATTTTAGAATTTGCTCTTGTTGAAAGGGGGCACCAGTCCTCTGGGAGGACAACAATGAATTACTTCATTGCCAAATTTATCAATCTCATATCAGAAGCCATGACTTCTCGATTCAATGGATCTCCAGTCTCTACGTCAAAAGAACACAACAGGACAACAACTGGGTGTAAATAAAGGAGTTTATTTAACTAAACTACTATCTACAGAGTAAATGCAAGGTGTAATAATCATAAAGATGAAGATAATAATGAAATGAGCAGTGTGATGAGTTGGCAATGGTGGGAGAGAATATGTTATGGCTATACACTACAGTTATGGCAGACTGGCGTTTGACCAGATGACCAGTTGTCAAAAATCTTCAAAAAGGAAAATGTAATGATAATTAAAAGTTACAGAATTACTCTGAGGCACTTCTGGAAAGGAGGTTGGTGTGTGTGTGTGTGTGTGTGTGTGTGTGTTCATGCATGGCACAGAGAGGCCAGGATTCACACCTTGGTGATAATCAGTCCTTTTGCTGTTACTCTATAAGAAACAATCAAATATCATTAGACAGAGTCTTATTGTTACAAACTGGAGAGTTTGCCTATGTTCTCCAGTTGCCTGGTGTCCATTGGTTGATCCTCTGGAGCTGACCCTTTGACCTTTGGTCTGGTTCTGTGTCTCTCTGACATGCTAACAGCATGGTCTGTTTGTGAGAGAAAGGTCCTTTGTCTCTGTTTCCTATCAATTTGATAGTTTGATGGTGGGAAGAATAACAGAGTGTCAATTGTGGGTCCATAACTGCATGTCCTAACAATGAATTTCTTTACTGGCTCGTGACTGGTGCCAGGCCAGGTATGTACACTACATGTGTTTGAAACCGGACACAAACGGGGGCTAATAACTCAAGACATTTCAGCCTCTGCTGCTTCAAACAAGATTATTCTTTCTATCACAAGTTCACCAAATCTTTATGGAAGTGCAGTAAAAAGTAGCTGCAGCGCTGTTAAGTTTTATTTCTCTTCAGACTGGCAACCAGAGCTTTCCATCCCTTGTGTCACGGGCCATTGTGAGAGTAATTTTAATAGTCACACACCAGTGTTCCTGTCTGTCTCTCCTCACTTTAATTGAATTCAGTTCAAACAGACATTAGTGTCACAAATAATTAACAATGTTCCCCAAACAATTAAAATACACTGTGATGCACACTGAGCAATATGAAGAAATGATCTGACTGTGGGGCGACTTAATGTTTACCTGTCCTTCTCTGATTGCTCCAGTCATAAACTTTACACTGGAGCAATAAAAGCTTTTAAAGGGGAACTATTATGATCATTTTCAGCTTTATATATTTTTAATCACGAACTCCACTAGGGCAGCTTTGCATGAATCACAGTTATGTCCTTAAGCCTCTGACTGAAACAGGAAATATCAGCACAGGCCTCCTTAAAAACCCACTTTCCTCTGATTGGCTGAGCATTGCGGAGACCTGCTGAGCTGCAGCACCAAGGCCGCAGTCGAAAAGTCAATATAATCTCCTCTCCTCGCAACTTCTCCTCGACATCAATGGAAAACATCATGAAGTCAAGATGAGGTCAAGGAAAGATGTGGAGGAGAATTCATGAGGACTGAGGAAAAGTATCTGACTGCACTTACATGTCAGGTCAGGTCAGAATAAATTATATTCAGGCATAAGTTTAGAGTTTCCTGGCATGGATACCCAGTTTGGACCTTCCTAAGCATAAAAGACTTTTAGACTGCAGCCCTGGTGCTTGTGAGCGCGGCCTCATCCTCTTACATGTGTGGAGGTTCTGAAAGCAAACTGTGGCACTATATGTTAGTCTGCTGTCAACCGTGCAGTAAACCGCACTGCAAGTTATTTGTATAAGGGAATCTGCATTCACACCGACAAAAACAGCTTGTTCTCGACAACAGCGACGGACCAGAACTAAAAAAAAAACACTTCCCGGCCTTCGCTTGAATTGGCTCTGTGCGAAGGCGTGCCCAACTAGCCAGCAGGTGGACATTATGCAAATGTGTTACATAATGCGAGATAAGTTACAGAAGAGAAGCCTGGAATATAGGCAGTGTTTTTTCAGGAACAATGTTTTCTAACCTTTTACATGCACAAAAAGCTTGATAACACACTGAAGGAAAGGGGCAGTAGTATGGTCACTGTAACCCTGCTTCATGCCTTTTCTGCAAGTTTTCGTCTCCTGTGGCTCAAGAACGGTGGACGCGCAGTAGAGATTACTGATGAAAGCTCCAATGTAATTTCGGATGAAATTTCAGGAGGATTATGGAGTCCAATTATAATAGTTGCTGGGATTTGGTCAGTAAATTTGAGTAAAACACAGACTTCATTTATCCAGAGCCAAAATGCCACAGAAAATAAAGACTCATGGGTAAAATCCTAAAGCACACAAGTTCTGAAATAATTCACATTTCCTGTAAATATTCAAAATTAGTTAGAGATGAGGTTTTTCTCAAAATCAGTGGCGTGTGGTGGCTTTTACACATGGGCAAGCAGAGCACACACACAAACACACACACACACACACACACACACGCACACCAGACTAAAACATACCTTTTCTTGACAGTAGCAGCAGCTGTCCTAGCTTATATTCAGCGCCTGTTCTGTGTCAGGACTTTGTGCTGCCTGTGTTTCCTGTGCTGAAAGTCTCTCTGCTGCATCTCGCTGCTTGTATTTTTCCTTTGAACTGACAGTTAACACATCAAATGTTCAGTATGGAGGAAAAATATCAAAAAAATCCTCAAAATATTTACCATCATACAACAGTTAGCTCCGACCAAGCAATTTGATTGGACGAGCCATTCCATGAGTGCTGATGTAGAGCACAACAGCACTGGGACTTTTAACTACATGTATCACTCCGCTTTACAAGTGTTCTATTAACCATTAAATAGTGTTACATTAACGGTCATTATCTATCTTAGATTGTAACAAACTTTGCACCCGTGGCCTCGTACCTATGACCGAATCACAACCGTGCTGATATTCAGTACAACATCACTCCATCTCAATATTGCTTAATTACACTCCAGTGACGATACAGAATCCTGCATTTCGCAGCCTCTGTGTTGTTAACCTTACCTGGCTCATAGCCTGGACTGAAGAACAGAGTCGTAGCATTAATTTTAAAAAAGTACACATACATTTACTGCTATGTTCACAGCATTACTGCTAGCTGCGGCCGCCAGTGTCACCACTCTCTCTCGCCCGCTACACACACAACCTATGTACTGAGCTATTCCTGAAAGGAGCTGCGCTACCTTTGTAAAAATATTTTGTCTCATACTTCTCAGACTCACAGCGGATCTTGCACAGCGATGATACATCAGAGTGAAATTAGCTCATTTACTTTCATGCTTAATGCAGAAGTTTAGTTTCCATACACGTCTGTACATGCGTATAATGCTGCAAAATCATTACTGATCCCAGAGCGGTAGAAGCTGTGACACGCACAGCTCCTTCCTCCGCTCGCCAAACTCCAGCCTTTGTCCGTGGGACACGGTCACGCCCAGGAAAATGATAGACACTATAGTAGTTAGGCTTTTAGAGACAATACCCTGCTGCCACCACAGGAGGACAGTGAATTACATAATGAATGCACACAGGCATGAAGGTCCGGTTGTACAAAATACGTTAAGTTTTCCACTTAAGTATGGCACTTAAGGTTTAATCTCTCCTTAGCTGAGGGAGTCACAGAAGAGGTTGCACAGAATTTCTTCATAGGTTCATTTATTGCCATTGTCATGTTGCAGTTAAGATTGAGTCAGAGTTATCTCTAGTTTTTTCCCTTACTTTGGTCGCTCAGGTCGTTTGTGCAACAATTTAACTGACTTTAAGTGATTCCTTAATTATAAGACCAAGATAAAGGGAAAACCTTAAATACTTAAGTGAACATTTTGAGGAAACCTTAAGGAGAAGGCTTAATGGTGTTTTGAGCTACTGTTTTTATTTTAAGGAAACCTTAACTCAGACTTTAACGAAAATTTTAACTTAAGATGTTTTGTGCAATTGGCCCCAGATCCTTTATGGGACAGAAAACTGTTCTAAGGTCAGATGTAAGGATATATCACTTCCACTTAAGTATCATTCTAATTGATGTCTATTTTTTAGCTTTAACTTGGCAAGCACTCTTGCAACTGTACAAAAGAAGAAAGACCATGCTGGAGAAAAATTGTCCGCCCAAAGACTTTTGCTAAACTTTAAATCAATCCACGGAGGCAGCTTAACACAGGGGCAACAGGCCCTGTCTGCCTGTCTGGCAACACTTCTTTGACATTGATGAACTGCTGCCTGCCCAAGTAAAATGAATGGTTTCTTCAACCTGTTGACTCTGCTCAAGTCTGGTAAACAGAACCCCTTCCTCTGTCCATCCAACCATCTGTAACCTCGCCTGTTTCACCCAATTTCGCTGGTAACACTTGTGAGTGCTCTCTCACGATAAAAAACTCTTTATTTTTTTCAGTAAAATCTGACACCCAGAGCCCTTCTCCATAACTGTGCTTATGTTCTGACACTGACAACACCGACAGAAGTGGAACACAAACAAAACCTAGGAAAGTGATATGAATGATTGAGAGACCAAAGGATGAGATAGAAATACGGATAAATGGTTAACATGATTGTCTGCATTTTAGACTGCTTGTTGAATGAAAAACACAGAGCCAATGTCAACACGTTACATCTACCTGAGGGAATTTAAGGACATTCAAATGCCAGTAACACAATAGACTTAATATGCACAAAAAACTGTCTTTGTTGCAAACACCCTGAAAATTACATAATTACTATAGACATTTTAAGAATTTTAAGATTTGTTAAGTTTTAGTACAACATGATTTGTAGCTAAATTATAACCAGTTATACATGATGTCCACTTTAGTTGACACATGATTCATTGTAATTTTCTGCTTGTACAAAATATATATTTGTATATTTTTTTACCTGCAAGATTCCTCTTCTATAGAGGGACTGGACAGATATTCCTGAGGTGTTTAGCATACCTGACGTTTTGTCAGCCATTTTGGATGTTGGGTTTTTTAGCTGTTCTTACATTTGGTTGCAACTAGGTGGGATGGGATTTTCAAGGACTGTCCACTATAGTGACTGATATGCAACTTCCCCATCCAAACCCAGGCAAATACAAGAAATTGGCCTTTGAATAGCTCTCCACTGTAGAGACCATGAATTATGCAAGCCCAAGTCAAGGTTTTTTTACACTGTTGTTTTATACTTCATTAGACATGAAGAGAATATTTAGAATCTTACTTTTTAGTTCACATGTATTTTTAAAGTGTTGACATGTCCACTCTGTTGGACAGCATGCAAATTCATGAAATTCATGTGTCCATTAGCTCATTGTTGATAATAATAATAATACGTATAATAATAATAATAATAAAATAATAATAATAATAATAATAATAATAATAATAATATTATTATTATTATTATTATTATTATTATTATTATTTTATTATTATTATTATTATACG